>NW_006352194.1:4556576-4574343 GCF_000327345.1 Myotis davidii
CCGCTACTTTCCCTTAAAACAGTTGCTGTTCTAGAAAACCTTTTTCCTTTAGGAGCCCAGGGACAGGGGAGAGATGGAGAAGTCAGATTGACCAAGATGCTTCCCAGAGCTGCCTGGCTCGGGGAACCCCCTCACACACCTGTGCCAGGCACGGTGTGAGGCTCAGCTGCCCCACGCGTCCTTCTCCACTCGAAGGAAGGAAGGGCCCCGACTGAGCCGGCAAGTGTTGACTGAGGACCGTGAAACTGAGGGGCGGGCCTAAGCCACGGACAGTCCAGTCCCGGAGCACAGCACGGGGGATGCTTGGTGCTGCTGGACACGTTTCCAGCGGATAAGAGCAGAGCTCAGGCTGGGCTGCAGCCTCAGGCAGGTGGGCAGAAGGAGAGAGCAGGCCAGAGACTTGGAGGTCCTATGACAACACCCAGGTCTGACAGGCCAGGACGGGGAGGATGGGCAGGATTAAGTAAGAAATGCTTGGACACAGCGTGGTGTTTAGCAGCAAGCTGTGGAGCCAGTGGCCTGGGTTCCCGCCCAGCTGTGCTGTCACTGGTTATGTAGTTCAGTGGCTTCCCAGGTGCTGGCTTCCTGGCCTGGAGCAGGGGACGGAGAGTAACAGAGCCGCATCATGGTGCTGGTGAGATGAGAATTATACGCGCTCTCTGTCCGCGTCCAACCTGTGCTTAATGACAGTAACTATTAATGATGAGAGCATGTCTTTTCTTTTTTAAAATATATTTGTATTGATTTCAGAGAGGAAGGGAGAGGGAGAGAGAGACACATCAATGATGAGAGAGAATCATTGATCGGCTGCCACCTGCACGCCCCACACTGGGGATCCAGTCTGCAACCTGGGCTTGTGCCCTGACTGGGAATTGAACTGTGACCTCCTGGTTCATAGGTCGCCACTAAACCACTGAGCCATGCAGGCTGGGTGAGAATATTTCTAAAAAATATTAATCCCGCCCCCTCCTCCCCATACCTCATGAAAAAGAGAGAAAAACAAGAGAAACCCAGCATTTATAGGCACTATAGGTCTCTGGGCGGCATGGGTGTTTCTGGTTCTTGTTTCTCAATGTAATCATGGCCTGGCCACAGGTCAGCAGTCCCCCAGGAGCAGGACCCACGCATGGGACTGGGCACTGGTAGGCGCTCAGGCCTCCAGAACTTCAGGTCTACACCACCAATGTGCCAGGCTACCTACATGCGTGTGTGTATGAACAAAAGGAATAAGGCACAGTTCTTGCCCTTGAAGGAGTCACAGTTTAGCGAGGGAGGGTCTGTGCTCCCAAACCTGCAGGGGCCGCCTGCGTCTCCCCCAGGCTCACAGGCACAGCCCCCCCTTCCTCATTTCCCTTCGGTCCCGGGCTCACAGGCAGCTCTGGCCCTGGCCTCTGGACAAGCTGGCGTCGGGCTGGACCCTGCGTGGAGCACAGAGGTCTCCATCTTAAATCGAATGAAAAGCTGTTCGGTCCTGTGCCGGCTCCATGGGCCCCCTTTCCCATGTCCTGCTCTTTCTTATCAGACCCTCCTGATGGCTGGTCTATGAAATCTCCCCTGGAGGCGACAGTGGGTCCCTGGACTGACCTTGTCCTGTGTGTTTGATCAGCTGTTTGTGGCTCGAGCCAGGGGAACCAGAGCGGGAAGAGCCAGCAGGAGTGGTGTTTGGTCAAAGCAGCTGGGAGCCGGGCCGCTAGCTGCTCCTAGCCTTCCACTAATCTCCCTAGAAGGACAGAGAGGAGGGTGGGTGGACAGACCAGCCCACGGGTGACTTGGGGGAGAGGAGGGTGTGTGGACAGACCAGCCCACAGGTGACTTGGGGGATAGTATGGCTGACGGTGGGGGTGGGGGGAGCGCAGAGGGCGGGGATGGAGAAGTTGGGTTCTCCCTGAGTGGCCACAAAGGTAAGCGAGGGAAGCACTGTGTGGTCCCGCAGAGCAGCAGCATCTACTAAGCACCAAGTGCACTGCCTGGGCCAAGTATTTGGGGAGACAGTGTCTTCGTGGACAGGGGACCTGTGGCCTGGCTCACTGGGTGACAGGGCAGAAGACACAGGTGCACAGGAAGGAAGGAGCTTGCTGTCTGTGCCCATGTCCTAGTGATGCCTCGGTCCTCGGTCATTTCCTAACCAAGGTGACGGCTCTTGGCCTCAGACAAGTTACTTTGCACACCACACGCATCCCGAATGCAAGCTCACGGCGGGTATGAGAAACAGTGAATGGGACGCTCCGGCGACAAGGCCAGAGGCCATCCGCACTCAGTGCTCCGTTTCCCGTGCCCTGGCTGGGTGTGTCCCCAACCTGACACCGAGTCTGTGCTCACGCACACATGGCCCCTCAACGGTGGTGCCCGGGCTGGGTCCCTGCGCCAACCCCCTCGCGCCCATTAGTTCTGGCCTGGGACACAGCTGTTCGCTTGCCTGGGTCTTGAACACCGCTGCGGCTGGTCCAGGCCCTCAGCCTCAGGGTGTGAGGCTTCCTCCTCCCCGCCAGCCTCCCAGGCCATTGGAAAGTACCTGGAGGTGGACAGGCATCCTGTGCGGGGCAACTACACTCCGGTGGGCATTTCACAAAGGCCGACCTTCCTCCTCACCATCTCGGTGAGGAGCGACTCGCCTAAGGTCATCACCTAGTCAGAGGTGGGCTGGGGAGCTCGGAGTCCAGGCCTGAGGTGACCGGATCACTCGGGACCCGTCAGCCCATTTCCCACCTCTGCTCAGTCCTCCTGGCTTCCCCTCTGCAGTCACCTTCACGCTGCAATTCCCCGCTCCTCGGGCGCTCTCGGAATTACAGTCTAGAAACCACAGCCCCTCTCCCAACACTGCTTACGGGGAGGGCATTCCTTCTCAAGGCACCGTGGGCTCTGGGCAAGTGCATTGGGGCGGGCTACTCCAGGAGCTCCCACATCTCCCTCCCCCCCCGCCCGCCCATGTGGGGTGGGCAATGCTGGCCTGAGCTGGGGCTGCAGGCTAGACTCCGCCCTGGCCTCACACCTGGATCTAACTGCAGAGACCACCACAGCCTCTCCGCGTCTGCCTCTCGTTTCCTTGTTGGCTGCCAGCAACGTGACATTTCCAGCTTCCACCACAAAAGGTTTCTGCTTATTTTACAGTTATCTGCTCAGCCCTTTATGCTTCAGGGGCAGTTGAGATTCCAGAGATAAATGAGAAGTGGTGGGTGTTACAAGGATCCCTCAGGATGCGCAGAGATTGGAAGAGACACGTAAGCGTGAAGGAACCAACACTCTCCTCAGTGCTAGAAACTGCAGGGAATGGCTGGCCTGTGGGAAGGACTTGATTAATAACAACTACCATTTTCAACACTAAATTCATTAAGTCCAGGCTTTTAACCCACACGACGAGTCTGTGGGGTAGATATAACAATTCCCCCATTTACAGATGAAGCCAGAGGGAGCTCGGAAGGGGCCTCACCAGTCACACGGTCAGCACGTGGCACAGTGGGATGAGCCAGGTCTGACCCCTGCACCACAATGGCTCCCAGGAAAGAGCGTTTGGGAAAGGAGACTCCACAGGGCAGGCGAGCGCGCCCCCACCCACCTCCGCTAGCGAGGCCTGAAGGCGCACCGAGCCCCTAGGACAGGGGTGGGCAAACTTTTTGACTCGAGGGCCACAATGGGTTCTTAAACTGGACCGGAGGGCCGGAACAAAAGCATGGATGGAGTGTGCGAACTAATATAAATTCAAAGTAAACATCATTACATAAAAGGGCATGGTCTTTTTTTTCAATAGTTTTATTCATTTCAAACGGGCTGGATCCGGCCCATGGCTGCCCTAGGAGGCCAGGCCCATCCAGCCTGTTCGACAGCTGCCCAGAGCCACAGAAATCATCTATAGCATCACGTTTTTCAAGGTACATATTTTATTTTTATAGACTAGTGCAAGGTGAGCACGAACCTTTGTAATCCTATTGATACAGCATCACGTGCTGCTTAGTTGTCCTGATCATGGGTGTGGCTGGCCTGATGAGGGTGACAACAAACATTTCTGTGATTTGGAAGCCCCTAAATTACATTAGCCTGGGGGATACATTTCTTCTCAGCACGTCATCACCAAAGCACAGGTAGTTTCTGTGCGTATAGGCGGAGTTGATGGTGTAGAAGTTTCTGACTTCTGACTGTGCTTCTGAGCCTTTGGCCCAAGTCCTACCAGTCCCAAGGTTTTCCATGGCAACCAAAACAGTTACCAACTTGCCTTCACACTCCCTTCAACCCCAAGTCCTTCTTTTTCTCCTACTGCCCACGGTCCCTGGGATGCACTGGGCCACACAGAGCAGGCCTGGCTGCTGCATTCTTTGGGGAGGACTGATGAAAACATGCCAGCATTTTCTCCATCACTGTCCAGCTTTCTAGCTCCAGTGTCATAGAAACATTGCTTGTAAGAACCACTCAATGTAAGGCGAGCAGTTTCCTCCATCCTTGGTCACATCAGATTTAAAGGCACATCCCTCCCACCTCCTTAGTCTGCCACCAGCCTGTGGTGCCACATTGCCTGGGTGAGAGAGGAACTCTTAGAGCTGCCTCATCTCGACCTAGGAGAGTTCCTCACTAGCCCAGGCGCAGAGAACAGGGCGGGTCTCCCATTCATCCTCAGCCCCTCGCGGGCCCTCCCTGGGGCGAGGCTGATGTGTTCCACTGTCAGCAGGAGGAGAGTCTGAAGCAACCCCAGGGAGGGCTGCAATCTCCAGGGAACCCAGGACTCACACTGCAGACCATGAAGACATGGCCTCAGTTTTCCAAACACAACACTCCTGAGACAGGAGATGGGCTTTATAAAATAGATGAGGAAACACCTTCTTTGCCCCTGGGCTGCCCCTCTGGCCTCAGGCTCTGCTCAGGGGCGGGGACATCTCCCTATGGCCATCCTGCTCCTGAACCATCTACACGCTTCTCACTTACCTGGATGGCAAGTCCTGTCCCTAAGTGGCTCCCATCACTCCCACCGAATTAGACTCCCACTCGCAGCCTGCCTGCCTGTCCTCACCAGCTGTCTCAGGAGCTCCGGGAGCCACGGACTCCTCCAGACCACCGCAAATGCCCCGCGTTCAGCCGGAGGCCATAGGCAGCACCCACCGCAACGAGGCAGAGAAGACCACCGCCATGAGCAAGTCGGTGAGCTGGATGAGGCCGCGATAACAGTGTCCTCTGTGGCAGTAACTCAAAAGGTCTCTTTGGCAGAAGTGGGGGAAAGAATAAAATGGCCAGCTAGAGCTAGAAAAGTTTTTCTACAATAAAATCACACCTGGCATCTCTAGAGAGGGAGACTGTAAGGTCACTGCCAATGCCGCATCTTGCAAAGGTCCCCTCGGAGCAGGGACTAAACCCGGGATGGCCCTTCCTCATCCCTGACAAGAATGAGCACAAGGCCGTGCCCGACGCGGTGCCCCGGTGAGTCTGACAGCAGCCGTCAGTCTGGCGTCCGTGTAGCTCCCAGCACGGCGACCTGGGCTGGTGACGGGAGAAGACACGTGTCCTGCCACAGCCCGGCTCCATCAGAAATTAAGAAAGGGGTTCCCAGCACCGGAAAGGATCCGAACGTGAGTTTAAAACATGCACCTTTTTTACGCGGAAGACTGTTTAAAAGGAGAAAGCACTCTCTCCTGCAGGCCCTCGGCAATTCCTTTTCATTTGTGTTTTGGCTGATGTCCCGAGGACACGCAGCTCCCAGCCGCAGCCTGTGGCTCTGAGGAGCTGTGTCCTCATCGCTGGGCGGGGCCTCAGGCTGTAAGCACAGGCCACTCCACTCTTTCAGTGGGTTTATCTGGTGTCAGCGGGAGTCAGTGCCACTTCGCCACTTGCAGATGGAGAGCGCTCCCGGGCTGACAGCTCACAGGTGAAAACCTTAGGGAGGCAGACAGGCTGGGCAGAAGCTGTGAAGGTTTCACGTGGAGGCGAGTCTCAAAGGTTTGAGCACCATCTTCTGGTCAGTATTTGGCTTCTGAGGCCGACTTGCCTTTGAAAACATCATTGACTTGAGAATGAAGACCCCTGAGCTGACCAGCTCCAGCGATTTGCGTATCACGAGGACACCCTGGAGGCAGGAGTATGGGTGGAGGGCCCAGACGGGAGCTCACTGCCTGCACAGGCCCTGGCCCACGAACATACTGGTCAGTGTTAAGGGCCCACCTCTGCCTTTCCAGCAGTGTGTGGTGGCACTAAAAGCCTGTCCCGTGACCAACGTGGACCCTTTATCCCTGCTTGCCCCTGGCGATGTGAAATGTGCTTGGAAAGGGGCGGGCTAGTCTTCTGCCACCTCGAGCTTGAAGGCCAGTGATCATATTGGGCACTGCCCTCTGCAGGGGGGCAAGCCCCGAGGTGGCAGGGAGCCTGCCTGTGTGTAAATATTGCACTAGCAGACCAACCTCCTGGCATGGAGGAAAGGAAGATAAATGCTAGTCATTCTCTCCAAATGGCGGGGACCTATATCCATCTAATTGCACTTCATAATGGACTCCACAACCCATTAATTATCAGATTACACGTTAGGAACGGAAATAAAAAGCCTGGTGCGATTCAGACTCCAAAGAATCCTTGACCTGCAGAAGCAGTGGCAGCCTGGAAGAGGCAGACAGCAGGCCAACACCCAGCATGGAGGACAGTGGCAGGAGGCAGCGCCGGGGCGGTCACAGGCACTGCTCCACCTGGCGTGGGTTGGGAGCTCTATTACATGCTCCGGAGGGAGGGGCACGGCTCCAGGTCGGGCAGAAGGCAGGCATTGACAGGGAAGGGGACTGGGCCACGGGGAAGGCTGAGGCTCAGCCTTCAGTACAGAGCACCGCGAAGCTCCCGGAGGGGCAGGGACGGCTTTGCCGTAGATGGCCTCCACTGAACACATCCAGCAGGAACTCTCCCAAGGCTTCGCTTGCGGAAGGGCTGACGGCACTGCCCGGGTGGGAGTCCCAGGTAGACGAGGCCTTGATGTTCACAGGCTGCTCCTGTCCGTGAAGAGCAGCTGGGGGATGAGAGATGGGAGGAAGAGGCCAAGTGTGCTCAAGACTGGGGGCCCCTGGATGGTCCGTGGGTGCTTTTCTCTCATTCTTACGTGGGCAGAAGGCACTGACAGCACCTGCAGCCCCACACCTGCCATTCTGCGCAGAGGGCTGCGGGATCCTGGCACCTCTCTGCTTACCTGGTCACCAGCTCCTGTCCATGGCTTTCCAACTCTATTTCAGAAGCTATGCTCTGCTGAGGGATGGACAGTGTCACGGAGGCCACGCCCAGCCTGTGGGAGGGTGGCA
This sequence comes from Myotis davidii, assembly GCF_000327345.1. NCBI lineage: Eukaryota > Metazoa > Chordata > Mammalia > Chiroptera > Vespertilionidae > Myotis > Myotis davidii. Next base: position 4,563,827 of record NW_006352194.1, read on the forward strand.
GGTTGGCACTGTTGGCTCTATGGGAACAATGACACTTCTTCCATCTATTTTCCAAGTGAGACCATTTTGGTTGGTGCTGGGCTAAGATGCTCATCATGCAGGACAGCCAGGGACAGAGAGCAAAGGGCCCGCCATGGAGCTTTCTCTCTGCTGCAAGTGCAGGCCCCCTTCACCGATGAGCAGCCACTCATTTGGCCTCACCACAGATCAGGGTCACGGTCCCGTCCAGCAGATCCTCCACGGTCACCGCCACGAGCTCAGAGCTGGTCTGAGACGTCTGTGAGTCCGGCAGCGTCACAAACACCTGCGATCCAGCAAGCTGGGTCTCCTCCAAAGTGATCACCTGCTCTGCTGAGGCGGCCGGCTCCGGGGTTTGGATCACCTGAAAGGAAAAGACCATGAGGTTCTGGGCAGGGTCCACCGTTAGCTCCCCCGAATTTACATGGTTTCCATCTCAGCTGTAATGATGATATTTATGTTTTCACCTGAGGAGAGCAATTACACCTGCCTAATGGGAAGAGGCAAATCTTACACACCAGTGATGCAAAAGAGAGGCAGGCAAACAATTTAAATATCCGTGTGTTAAATTGCTATAATTTAGCTCAGTATGCCATCTCAGGGCCCGGACTCTGATTACACACCAGCTCGGCTTCTCACACTGGGCCTTCCCGTCTTGACGATTACACTGCAGAGTAAGAGCCATGCGAAAGGAATGCTACGAAGGTGTCAGCTTCATGCTAGAACCACGGACACTGGAATGATTTGCCGACAGTGGTGTTTCTGGACCTGATCAGGCTAAGAGCCTCCCGTGGCTCCATGGCTACAGGGCGAGTGGATGAAGTGCGGCTTCTGTCAACTCACTCATTTGGCTCACCAGGCTGGCAGGGCAGGCACCTTCCCACCCTCCACAAGCCACATACCCCTTCCATGTCGGCATCTGTTAAAGATGGCCTTCCTGTCGCAGGGAGAACTAGTCTGTGCTAAGTACACCCAGTTCCTGCTGGGACCTCCAGGTTGATGACTTAAACTGTGGAGCTCAGGAGAGCCTGATGCCCCTGCTATTTTAAGCCAGAGTGCCCACGGGGCATGGGTACCATGGCTCTTGAGAACAAGCCTAGAGTGGGGAGCTGGGCACTAGATAAAAGTGGGCATCTGTGGGGCAGCCCAGCTCAGCCACGTCTCTGTGCTGCTGGGAGTGGAGAGACCAACTGTGATGTGCAACCAAAAATCAGCCACAGAGTAGTTTTCAAGCCGTGTGTTCTTTCTCTTTCTCTTAGCAATGGACTCTTCCCAGAGGCCATCTTACCAAGAATCCAAACAGGTGAGAACACTAAGAGCAGAGCCTTCTGGAATAAGGCAAGAGAGTCACCCAGCGGCCTGCCCCTTGCCTTGCCCTGGAGGCTGTAGAACACGGCTCACAGATGATGCCCAGAAGGCTGGACGGCTGTGCCATCAGCCTGCAGCTCCTCTCCAGTCCCCCCACAAATTCCTGCCAGTACTCAGAGGGGAGCTGCTTTTCCTTTCTGCCCCCCTCTTGAAGAAGACGGGAAGAACAATGAAAGGGGCAGGAGCAAGCTTGGCCTCAACACATATTAGGAGGTGCTTCCCACCCGGTAAAGGCGAAAGGCCCATGTGCCCACGTGTGTCTGCACCAACCAGAGGAGCTCTCAGGTGAAGGAGCTCCCAACAAAGAGCTCCCCACCTCTCGAGGCTCCCGCAGCTCTCACCACATCCCACAGTACCTCCCAGGAGGTGGGAAGTGCGTGAATCGGGAGAGCCGCCTAGGTGGTTCCGCTTTTGGAAATTCTTGTTCTCAGCTCCTGCTACTTAGGGGCATCTCGCATGTGGCCACCAGGACACCAGAACTTTCTGTTCTGTTTGGCAAGAAGTCCAGAGAGACTCTGACAGGACCTGTATCGCTTACAGGACCTCTGAGAGCCCCAGAGAGAGAAGCTGGGTGTTGGGAGGGAGAGCCCCTAGAGTCACCTGCACCACCTGCGAGGCTGCTGCCTGGGTCTCAGTGCCCGTCACCTTTGGGTGCTCAGATTCCAGGTGACCCTCCAGCTGGGCCTGGGAGGTGAAGAGCTCCCCACAGAGCTCACAGGGGAAGGTGTTCTCCGACTGCTTGAAGTGCTCCGTGGTGACGTGGTGCTGCAGTGCTCCGGGGAAGCGGAAGGTGGCTGCACAGTACAAGCACCTGAATGGCTGCGACCCTGGAGGCAGGAGACAAGGATGAGCTGTGGGTGAAACGGCTGAGAGACAGGGCAGGGTGAGGAAGGAGCAGTGAGGAACACGCTCAAAGGCAGACCCGGGTTCTGTGGGCCTGAAGCCTCTGTGAACCACAGCTTTAGTAGCCTGGGTTCAGGCTAAACCGCCTCTGCGGATGCCCGCTGTTCACTCAGCGGCAGGGAAGGTGCTGCCGACATTGTACGTCATCAATTCTAGGAAGCATGTATGAACATCTCTGAAATGGATTCAATGGCATTTAGCGACACTACGGGTGCAGTGGCAGTCGGGCGTCACTGTCAATGACTGCACGAAGAACATCGAAACCGGATGAAGTCCAGCACCAGGACCTGCACAGTGTGTGCCCAGGGCCTGGAAGAAAATTCCTAAGACAGGAGCAGTGCATGTCTTTCACTGACTGGAACCCAAAGGCTTAGGAGGGAGGAGGCGAGGGGTGAGTTCTCAGACATCCCCTAAGCCGGAATAAAAAATAAACCAGTTTCTTATGGTGCTCAACAGACCATAGGCAGAGGCCTCACTACGTGCTACAGCCAGCACTGCCGATGGCAGTTTACCACCATGTGGAATAACACGCACGTCAACAATCTAAGTTGAAAGCTACTCTGAGAAGCTGGAATCTGACCTTAATTTACTTCTTCTGTTTCCCTTTTTATATATACACATAAGAATGCATAAAAATCTATGTCAAATTAAGTCCAAAACAGCACTTAGAATAATCTGTAAGTTCTAAGTGACAAGGAAGCAGAGTTTAATTAGCAGCTGCTTTTCTTTCTTAATGGTCCATTCTTTTTAAAGGGTGCATCTTAAACTGGCATTTTAGATTTGATGAGACATAGCAGTAACAAGGACAATCACAGGTCATGGTTACAGGATGCTGACTGGTGCCAGGCCCCTATGTGTATTTTGTCTACTGGCATATTTAATCCTTACAGTTACCTGATGAGGTAGGAATACACCTGTCCCCGTTTTACGGATGAGGAAACTGAGGCACAGGTAGCAAGGCTACTTGGCCTGGGTTGCACAGCTGTGAACAGTGGAGAGGAGTGTCTCCGCTGGGCAGGGCAGCTCAACCGCATCCCCAGGGCACTGACCTGAGTGCTGGCACTTGATGTGAACTTGAAGCAAAGCTGGCGTGGGGAAGATCTCCTTACACTGCTCACATTCATGGAACTTCATATCTGCAAAGCACACAGGGAAGAACAAAAGTATGGCTCCCTATGGCTGGACAGTGACAGGGCTGGGGCGGGGGTGACGCCTATCACCGAGCAGGCACCTACCAAGTGCCAAGAACCTTCCACCTATGACATATCGTGCACTCTAGTGGTGAAGACGCCAGGTCTGGGCCCAGACGGCCTGGACGCAGGTGGTTGTGAGGATCAAAGGACAAAATACACGTGGAGTGCTTAGCATAGCGCCTTGCACATAGGAAATGCTTCAGAACTGCTGGCTGTTGTGATTATCCCCAAATTCACCTGCAAGGTGGGTATTAATTATGGGCATCCTGAAGAGAAGGAAGCAGGCTCAGAAAGGACAAGTCGCTTGACAAGGGCATGCAAGCTGATCAGTGCTGGTCAGGATTTTCCCCCAGGCCTGTCTGCACCAGAGCCGCCCTTGCCGTGTGCTGTGGCTGAGTGTGACTTGGGCTGGTAGCAGCTTACACTGCCCTCCATCTCTGGGTTGGAGAACTGCCACTCAGGCTGCTATTACTGGGCACCAGGGAGGCACCCTTCAGGGGTGCTGGGAGAATGAAGGTGAGTACCATCGCCCCCTACTCTAGCCTGGAGGTGGGGCTCGGGGTAAACCCAGGCTCCACATCCCTAAGCCTCTCTGCTCCTGCCTCTGGCACCGCTCACCTGCGTGCTCGGTTTTGATGTGCTTCTTGTGCTCAATGGTGTTGGAAAAGGTTTTGTCACATGAGCTGCACTGGAGTGCTGAGAACTTAGAAGATCGATGGTTCTGAGCGGCAAACACGTCAGGGTGGTGGGTCCGATTGTGGTACCACAGACCAGACAATTGCTGCAAGGAATTTGGCAAGTGTTCAGTTTCAGGATGTCCCAGCAAGCGGAGAGCTCATAAAGTCCTCATGCGAGAGGGAAACGGCTCTCAGGTCAGTGGTGGGTCTGGACTTCCACTCTTCCCTGCCACCGAGTGCTGGCCTGACAGAGGCTAGTGTTGTGGGAAGAGGCACCTGCGTGTGTCTTGAGAGGCCACCACGGGCAGGCTCAGCAGGACACTCACTCCTCACCACAAGCCCACGAGGGAGGAGTTAGAATCTTTTCTGTGAGGCGGAGGCTAAGGCACAGAGGGGCCAAATGACTTGCCCAGGGTCACACGATCAGTAAGTATCAGGAGCAAGATTCAAATCCTAGCGTCTGTTCTTCCCCGAGCCGTGTCTCACTGCTGCCCGGTGCCCAGGTGCAGGGGACCCCTCCTTCCTGGGTTCGGAGCAGCACCGGGACTCTCCCCATAATCCCACGGTTTCCTAGGGACCAAGCCCAGGCGTTCCTCAGCCCTGTACTGTAATGTCCCAGCACAAGGCTTGGTACAAAGTCAACATCCCGATCTCTGTGGAACTGCAATGAGCGGCTGGGCTTCTCTCCATAACCTACATCTTACACATGCCAGCAAGGACCCTTATCTTCCCTCTGCTCTTAGGTTTCCATACGTGTGGTTTCTTTTTGGGTCTCTATGGAGTTTCCCTTTAATTACATACCAAATCCTAAGGTAAAAAGCAGAGCCCTTCCCTGGGAGTTAAAAATAATCATCCTAAACAAAATACTTCTAGGCAGCATTACAGGCCCGACTGCCATTCTCACGTCCCTCCACACTCGGGTCAACAGAGTCTAAAGAATGTGAGTGCCCTGGAGGAAGCAGCACCCAGGTCAGAGGGTGAGAACTCGGCTCCATTTAGAGCCTCCCCCCAACCTCCCGTATTACTCCCACCAGATCACCTTAGAGAATCTGCATTAGTACAAGCTGCATCTTCATGAGAAGCAGCCAAGTCGACCCACCTGGAGACACGATGTGCTCCACAAACCAGACCAAGGGGAGAGAAGCCGAGGGACAGGGACGGGCGCCCAGGGAACCTGCGGTCACCTGGTAGGCCTTGTTGCAAATCCCACAGCTGAAAGGCTTCCCTCCAACGTGGGTCACCATGTGGCGCTCCAGCATGGAGGGGGCGCTGAAGATCTTCCCACACGTAGGGCAGGCATGGTACTCCTTGGAGTGCACCTCGTGGATGTGCTTGCGGTGGTCCTGCAGAGTGGAGAAGCTCATCCTGCACTTCTTGCAGTCGTATGGATCTTCGATGTCTGGTTCCATGAGGGACGTCCATAGAGGAAGGGGTGGGAAAAAACACAGGCAGTGGTCAGTGAGGTGTGAGTGGCCATGCGTGCACAGCTCCAGGTACAAGACTTTGTTGAGAGGTCATGCAAGGTCACAGGCTCCAAGGACCAGAGTCAGTACAGTGATCATCTGACTATCCTCGCTTCATCCCGGGAGGTGGGATTCCTCCGCAGCTTCTGGATTAACCATCTCTGCAATCAAACAGTTCCCGCAATTCCTCACTTCACATCTTACAAGTTAAAGTCTGTTTTACTGCTTTCCAGGGTGTACTGCTCTCCCCGGCTTGTAGTGGGCATTTCTGTTTTCTACTTCTCCCTAGAGATTTCCGACATACTCCCCAGAGCATCACTGTTTCCTTTGCTGTCAGTCATATGAATGACAGGAGGAATGCTCCCTTGCTCCCCATTTTAGACTTGATAATAAAAACGCTTTCATAGGTAATGTTTATGATACAGTGTGACAGGCATGTTCTCAGTGCCTTGTATATGTTAACCCACTTAATCCTTCCAACAACCCTGTGAGTAGGTTCTAGTCTCAGTCCTATTCTACAAAGGAGGGAAGTCACGGCTTAGAGAGTGCGGGCGGCACAAGCAGGAAATGGCTGAAGTGGGTAACGACCCAGAGTGGGGCCCAGCTCTGGCAGAGTGATAATTTGTTATGACTGTCACATGTCTGGGGCCTTGATTGGGGCCCAGCTCTGGTAAAGTGACAATTCTGTTATGATTGTCAAATGTCTTCTCAAGGCCAGGTGTGTGCTGAATGCCCGTCAGTCACAGTCCCAGTACATACTGTGAAAGGTGTGCAGGTGGATGGAGAGGCCATTGGCCTGCCGGAAGCCCTTGCCACAGTCCCTGCAGACATAGGGCTTGTCCCCGGTGTGGGTCCTCACATGGCGGGACAGCTCGATGGACTGGGCAAACACAGCGTCACAGTACTGGCACGCGTACATTTTTCCTGGAAATACACGCGTTTATTAGAGCCGGCACTAAACATGAGGCAATTTGCAATACGAAGGGTGAGAGCCTGGGCCATCCCTTCAGAGGATGCCTCATAAACACAGCTGGTAAACAGCGGGTGTCAGTGTGGTCTCCCCGCCGAGGAACAAGGACAGAGCTCTCACCACACAGATTACCCATCTTTTAACCAGGCCACCACAAATACGGCAGAACTCATTCCACAGGCAGGAAACAGACATATCCGGGTGTCCAGAAACCCCCAGTCTGGACCCCCTGAACGTATTCAGTATGGAACTGCAGCAGCACATAAAGGTGAGACTCAAAGCTTCTCCCCATTGGTTATAGTTATAAGTTATAAGTCACCTGGCTTCTCTATTTTCTCACTCTGACAAATGTTAGCCTCGTAAGACCCATTTTGGACTTTTAACCTCCTAAGCGGTAAGATGATACATGCTTGTTGTTTTAAGCCACTGTTTGTAATACACAGTTTGCATAAAACCAAAGCCCTTACCTTGGTGTATAAGACCCTGCAAGGTTGGCCTTTGGCGACCTCTCTGACCGCATCTCTCAGCACTCACTCGTTTATTCTGCTTCAGCCCCTTCTCGTTCCTTTGGTCTCTCAAACAGCTCAGCTCATTCCTGTGTGGGATGCTTTTCTCCTCAAGCTTCTGCTGGTTCCATCTCTCACTTCATTCAGGTTTCTACTCAATTCTCAGCTCTCAGAGGCCTTTTCTGATTAAATAAACAGGCTCCTCCCCACCCCTGTCCTCTTGCTGGTTACCCTGCCTTATTTCTCTTCACACAATGACCACTACCCGAATTTATATTACACACTTATTTGTTTATGGTCTGCTTTACCGAGAGGAGAGTATACAGTTACACTGTCCCCAGGGCCTGCAGCAGGGCTCAAGAAATTCATTTACTCAGTGTTTACTGAGCATCTTCCATCGCAAAGCAATGAAACAAAAAGACTAACAGCACTGCCCTCATAAAGCTTTCATTCTAATGGGGAGACTCACTCTAAGCAATGACTAAGGTAGATAATATATCACATGACAAGCACCCTGGAGAAAAATAACGCGGGAACTGGGCTGGGTCCCTGAGATTCCACACAGGTGGTCAGGAGAAGTGAGGTGAAGAGCCTTCTCGGAGTTTTGAGCAGAGAGCGACAGGATATGGTTTAGTTTCAAAAGGACCACCCTGCCTGTGTACTGAGAGCACCGTCCAGGGGGAGGGGGAGAGAACAGTTAGGAGGCTACAGCAATCCAGGCGAGATGCAGACAGCATTAGCACTTCCATATAAATGCTCCAAACTATGCAGAATCCTTGGAGAAGGCTCCTCCCCTCCAACCCGACCAGAAACCCCCACGTTCTCCTCCTGTATCTCCGGGTATTGTTGGGTATCACACCACCGGTGACTGCACTCTCACTCTCTCTACACTAGACACACGCTGAGCCACCAGCTCTGTGAGCACAGGATCCAGCTTACTCACCCAGCATCCGCCACTGCCCGATCCACAGTAGGTGCTCCACCAAGGCCTGTCCCATGCTCCAAGTCCACTTTAAAGTCCAGGGAATTCCTGGCTTTATGTAAATTCTGACTAAAAGTCATAGCACTGCGTTAGTCAGCCTCCCCTAAGAATCATTCACCAGAGCATTTACATGCCTCCGCACATGTGTTCCTAGTCCTCTGTGTGCCTAGAGATTTTACATTCTGTTCTGTTTTTAATCTTCTTGAGTTATAGATCCTGCCTAATTCCAAGTGGGTTTTCAGGCAGCTCACACAATTAAAATGTCAGGAGAATGAAGAAATTCTTGCCCAGACAGTGTGGCCCAGTGGTTAAGCGGTGACCTATGAATCAGGAGGTCATGGTTTGAGTCCCAGTCAGGGCACGTGCCTGGGTTGCGGCTCAATCCCCATGTGGGGCGTGCAGGAGGCAGCTGATCAATGATTCCCTCTCATCATTGATGTTTCTATCCCTCTCTCCTTCTCCCTTCTTCTCTCTGAAATCAATAAAAACATTAAAAAAAAAAGTTCCCCGTGCCTCACCTTCTGAGTGCTTCTTCTTGGTGTGGTAGGCCAGGGCCGAGGCCTGGGTGAAGGTCATGAGGCAGTGCTTGCACATGAACGGGCGGTCCCCAGTGTGGAGGCGGAGGTGGTTCTTCAGGGTAGAATTGGCTGCAAACTTTGCCCCACACTCTTCGCAGGAGAAAGGCTTCTCGTCAAAGTGCTCGGTCAGCTTGTGGTACTGCATGCCTGGGGAGGCCGGCCAGGGACCGGAGAGATACCAGTCATTGGCCATGATGCTACCTCGTATCCAGTGTCAGGTACACCCCAACATGCCTCGGGCCAGGACTCATGAGGAAGCCCAGCATGAACCACGGACACCAGGTCATATGTGCTTTGACCTCACACGGCCATGCTGCCCATCTGCCCAGCACTCGGAAAGTCACCTCAGTCCCACTCATGGTTCCATCAGGTATGAAGGGTCCTAGGTTTTTCTTTCCTATCCTCTCTCTCCTCTAAAACAGGACCCAGTCACCCAGAAAGAGTGAAACAAAACTCACTGTTATGTGTCATTAGGTTTACCCAACATCTGGGGCAAGGGAAAACTATTCTGACTATGTCCCCATGGTTTCTCTTTTTTATTATCCAGATTCAAGTGATGCATACAAGCCTAAGAGTCAGGTGTTAAAATAGTTGGTTATCATTATGAACAACATCCACTATTTACTGAGTACTAACTTAAATGTAGGTACTGTACTAGGTGTTTAGCTACATTATCTTAAATCTTCATGGCAATCTAAAAAAGTAGGTGGAATCAGGTTGCCTGCTGATGGGGAAATTAAAGTTCAGAGAACAGATTCCAAAGCTCATGCTCTTCTCGAAACACCACCTGCCTCTGTAGGGACCTGCTGTTTTCTAAGCCCATCCCGGCCCTGAATGCATAAACCGGGAGCCAGGCCTGGAGTCCAGACCACAGCATCCACAATGCTCATGCCCAGTTACTTCGCCCTCCTGAACGTACCGGAGGCATGAGCAAATTCTCTCCCACAGAGGTCACAGGTCACTGGGAGCCTCTTCTTCTTCTTCTTGGGGACGTCCGCCTCTCCCCCTGCACCATGGGCCTCCAGCTGATGCTTCTCCAGCTCTTTCTTAGAGTCCTTGGTCTCGTTACACTCCTTACACTGCACCTGCTTGCTCTTGGCCACCCGGCAGCGCTTCATGTGCACCTTCAGGCGGCAGTAGAAATGGAAGCTCTTGTCGCAGGCCTTACACACAAAGCTCTTCCTGGCAGAGTCAGGGGAGGCAGAAGTGTCTTTCTCTTGTTCTGGCGAGGAGCGAGCCTCCCCTGGGTCGTTCTGCTTCCGGGACTGGCAGTCTTCCTCAATGGGCTCAGCTGCCTTTGCAGCAGCTTTGTTGTTCGCTTCCCGGTGAAATTTATTACTCACCTTCCACCTGTCCTTCTCTCCATTTTCCTGAGTAAGGAAACCTGCATAGGAGAGAAATCTCATGGCTCTAAGTTTCTCCTTTGTTCCCTAACTTTCCTTCTTAGAGGAGAGTGCAGACTACTTGAGATCTTCAGAAAACTCTGAAACAATATCATCTTTACTTGATTATCACAAAGAGTATCATTTTGCATCTATGTCTATGACTTTTCTAAGTACCGAGAGTATGTAAAATCCTATATAATAAAAGCTTAGGTGGAATCATGCCCTCGTGTGATGTTGTCACAAGATGGCTGCCACAAGATGGCCAGCAGAGGAGGGCAGTTGTGGGTGATCAGGCCTGCAGTGGAGGGCAGTTGGGGGCGACCAGGCCAGCAGGGGGAGGGCAGTTGGGTGCCAGCAGGGGGAGGGCAGTTGGGGGAGGACCAGGCCTGCAAGGGGGCCAGTTGGCGTTGACCAGGCCAGCAGAGAGGGGCAGTTGGGGGTGGCCAGGCCAGCAGAGGGGGCCGCAGTTGAGGG
>NW_006352194.1:4574566-4595940 GCF_000327345.1 Myotis davidii
CCCACCCACCCATTCCTCACCAGTGTGAGCTAACTCCTGCACGACATGTTGCAGGCCTGGGAAGCAGCGGTGGGCGCTGCACAGGAGCTGACACATCTCAGTGGCCGACACCGATTTCTCTGTGGCTCTGCTCAGCACTGCTCGCAGGGAAGCTTCAGGGCTGGCTGTCTCAGAGGAGATGCTCAGAATCTAAATGAATACCACGAGACGAAGGTTTGCGGTTAGTATCAACAGATTTTCTACATGATTTGCAACTTATAAAAGATAAAAGCTAATTTCAGGAAGGCATTGCTCCGTCTATAACGAGCTTACAATGCCTGTGATAAATGCAGTGGAGAGCCCTGTTTTCCAAAAAACAGGGAAATTAACAAGTGAAAAAGGGAGGCACCTGGAAGGCAAATGTGCAGATACAAAAGGTGCAGCCAGGAAGCAGGAAGCATGTGCTCTGAGAAATACCCTCTCAGCAACCAGGCATCTCCCAAAACACTTCTCAAGTTCTAATATAAAGGACTGGACAACTGTTGGATTTGGTTGTTGCTGTTTCTGCCTTGAAGATCAAAATAATTTTTCATAATATATAATTGTTTCAATATCTGGAAGTAATTCTGCATGATCAGTGGCTTTACATTTTTAGATACTTAGATGCACCCTTTTAAACATCATTTTCTTTCATCAAGAAACTCGGCTTTTTAAAGAAAGGGGCTTTAAAGAGGCCAAGAACATTTTTTCAAAGCCATCCTCTTTCAGAATGTGAGAGCTATCAGCAGAGAGTCGTACACTGAGGAAATAAAGCAAAACCATCCACAGATGGCCAAACAGAATTTTCATTTTGGAAGATATTTTATTTCTGCTCTTTTCAAGTCTCTCTAAATAAGCCTGCTGTCCCTGGAGGCTGGCAGGAGACTCATTAGTGAGGCTCAACTGATCAGCTGCAGAAGCCCCGTCTCTGAAGTGTGTGGCGCCGGGAGAGTCTAACAGACGGACCTTCCCTCTGAAGCCCACAGAAACGTGTGCCACCTCCCTCCCCTTGAGAGTCAGACTAAGGGGGGCGGGCACCTGTGTGGACAGTGAGAAACCAGCCCTCTGCACACCTCTCATGCCCACGTGGATCAAAAGGCACTACGGTGAACTTGTGTTTAATTTTGTTCCTTTGTAAGTCTTCCCACTCCAGATACGCCTGATCCTGGGTGGACACCCACGAATTCTCCCCCAGCCCCCACCTGGTTTTTCTGGGATGCTGGCCACACTGTGAGAAGCCTTACAGAAAATGAGTTGGCACTATTTGCTACCCCATATGGGCAAAAGCTTTGTTCTATGTGTATCTTGGCTCTTTCTAGAAGCCAGAATGGAGCACATAAGACCATGTAAGTTTCCTTCCTCTAAAACAGTGGTTCTCAACCTTCTGGCCCTTTAAATACAGTTCCTCATGTTGTGACTCAACCATAAAATTATTTTTGTGGCTACTTCATAACTGTAATGTTGCTACTGTTATGAATCGTAATGTAAATATCTGATATGCAGGATCGTCTTAGGCGACCCCTGTGAAAGGGTCATTCGACCGCCAAAGGGGTCACGACCCACAGGTTGAGAACCGCTGCTCTAAAAGAAGTAGCTTCTTAAAACATGTTAGAGAGCAGTATCATGGCTCCCTTGGAATTTGCCGAGGTTTAGACAAATGGAATAAATCTAGTAGGTTTGTCACATGAACCTGGTCTGCACTCTGCTTCGTCTCTGAGCAGCTGGAGCAACCTAGACAAGCTACTGAGCCCTGGGAGCCTCAGTGCCCTTATCTGTCCCCTGGGGACGACATCATCTCCCACGGAGAGCAGAGGAGGTGTGACTGGCAGAGGCTAGGCACACAGCAGGCACTCTGCAAGAAGCTGGTTCCTCCCCAGGAGTGAGGCGGTCCCAGGCACTGACTCTCCGAACAGCGTGTTTTTAATCCCCACCACACCTCTTTCACAGCCTCCGCCAGGCGCTCTTCCTCTGAGGTCAAGCCCTTGAGTTCAAGCGTGTGCTGGATGGCCTCCAGGATCACTGTGCGGTGCCTCAGGACAGTTCCCAAGGCGGCACTTTCTGGGGTAGTCACTGGAAGAAAGGGGGTTGAGAACCATTAGTAAACGATGAGCACCGTTCTGGGTTCTGGAATTCTCTTCACCTTTTCTCAACTCAACTCTTCATAATGAGAATACACGTCACTTGTCTCCTAGCTGGGGGTGGGCAAGGAAAATGGCACTCAGAGTATAATTCCCAATATTAGCTTAGAACACTTATTGCATCTTTTATGTTAAAAGGTTTGTATCCTGAAACAAAATGACTCGCCCTTATTTCTAACGGGAGGGCTGTGGAGGCTGCCATAGGAGAGCTCCTGCTATTGTCTGACAATAACTTCTGGTGGGGACGGTCACGAGCAGGTGGGGTCCTACCTGCCCGGAAGAAAGCGCCGGCGCCCGGCTCCCTTCGCATTTCCTCCATGAGAGGGCTCAGCGGGCAGGCCTTTGTCTCCTGAACCAGCAGCAGCAGCTGCCACACGGCTGTCGCGGAGAGAGTCTGCTTTTCTAGAACTGCTGACATCAAAGAACTGAAACCACCCGAACCAGAGTCACGTTTCACCAGCGTCTCCATGACCTTCAAGAGGCAGCACAAACACACGCGTGAGGGGCTTCCTGGCCACTGCGTCCCAGGACTGTGCCTATGGGAGGAGTTTCTCAGCACCTTCACTCTCTCTACCTGAAAGGTTCTGTACATAGCGAAGTTCTTCATGCCTCCTGTTGAGGGCCTTCCCTATTACTGCAGAAATTACAGCTAACCTACTTGTCATGCCGCCTCAGGAACGGAATCACCTTCTATTTCTCCTCTACTGACCCCTTAGCATTTCTCAACATGGCTGTGTGTGTATATTTATATAAAATATAAATACCTTTAAAAAATTCATCTTTTTCTCTACTTTCTTATTTTACACCTCCCTCCCCTGTCCCCTCTCTTACCTCTCTTTCTCCAGGGGCTAAACTCTTCAGGTGCGGGATCATGTTTAATAACATCTGGTTGTCTGTGAAAATCTCAGAAAGGTTTTCGTGATACCGTCTCAATAGCTCAGTCCCGTAATCTTCAGGGCTCGCTTGCACTGTAAGGATATTAGCAAAACAATAATGTTCGGTAGAACACAGCTCCTTGGGGGCTTCTCCTGTGGAGGACCCGGGAGTTAAATGAGAGAGGAGGAGAGAAGTCAGCACAAGGGCACAGTCTCCTCTGGAGAGGAGCTCAGCTCCTGGCTTAGGCCTCGTGCATGTGCTCATGTTCCGATGTCCTTCAGTCTACACTCCATCACTCGGTGTGCAGGGTCACAGACCATTAAGCCTCTCAAGTTAGTGCCCCGTGGCAGAAGCTAGCGACTGCTCAGTGGGCTGGGGGAGGGGGTGGGGCGAGAAGGGAGTAATTAGAAGGCTTCACCTGTAACAGATTCAGATGAACAGATTCAAGGGGTGTTGCTTATCAAGGCTGAGGTAGAGGATCCATGTGGTGGTCAAAACACAGGCAGGCATGAGCCGGGGCTGTGGTAGCGAAGCTGACCCACCGTTCTGTTTACATGCCCCTTGAGCCAATTTGCTAGATGCTCTCTTTCAAGAGGTCATATTTATTTGAAAGTAAAGGAAAATCAACACCATCAGGCATTTCTATTAGCTTTGCTGATAGGTATTGTCACTGTATAACTTGTGGTGGTTATGACAATGAAGATAATAACGAATATTTATTTATGAGTGCCTATTATATGCTAGGCACTGTGCTAAATGTTTTACATATATAATCCCATGGTAGCCACAAAAACGAATGTGACCGGTATCTTTCTTATCTTTATTTCACAGAGGAGAGAATGAGGTTCAGAAAGCTTAAGTCACTAGCTCAGGGTCACAGCTACAAAATGAGTAGTCTTGACAGTCTTAACCATTATGCTACATGTGTACCCAAACAAGGGCATGAATAATACACCATATACATCCTTATGAATGAAAACTACCTAGCCTTAAAAAACAGGATTATAGGGAGGTTTTTGTAATGGGCGAGAATGTTTATATTACACTGTTAAATGAGAAAAATTATACCATTTGGTAGAGTATCTCAACACTGTACAAATAATTGACAGATAAAATATGACAATGTGTAAGTATTGATATAATCAAATCGTAGGGTTTTAGGTTTTTTCTTTATTTTTAAAACTGTTCAAATCTGTATAAGTATATATTACTTTTAAAAGCTAGAAAAAAAAAAGGTCTCACTTCCCAAATATGCTTTTTCTGAAAACCTTCTAGTTTCCAGTGCTCTAAGATAGGGAGAACTGGCTAGAGTGGGTGTTTTTCTAAGGAGGGAATATGGACTCACTGCCCTGAACTGAATGGACAGGAGAGGGCTGCTGGAACCAAACAGTATCAGTGGGAATGGGGAAGCCAAGATTCGAGTTTTTACTGCTCACATTTGTCAACATGATGTGTCAAAATCGTGAGCCTTGTGAGCCCATTTGATGACACGTGACATCCTGGGAAAGCCACACCTGAAGAAACCCTGCACCACTGGAACATCATGAGGGAGCTTAGTAGAAAAGAATGACTCTCAGATTCCAGATCTTAACTCCAGAACTATTAGGATCACTGATTTGTGACAGCTAGTTCCTGTTTTGCAATGGCATTTCTTAACATTATCTTGCTCCGCGGCATGGCACTAAAGTGTGTTTAAGTTTTAATTTTCTGTAGGAGCGGTTCCAGTCCAGAGAGCCAGCAATTAACAATACCTGGGGTGCTCGGCAAAGTGGTTAGTTTCTGCAAATTCTCCAGCAGGAGGCCCAAGTCCGGGAACGCCATCTTCACAGCCTGAAGGACTTTTACCAAACTCTCCGCAGTCAGGGTCCTCTCTTCAGACATTCTGTGCAACAACTTTTCTATTGTCTCCTTGGGTGTTCCGCTCTCACAGCAATTCAGAATCACCTGCGGTGGCGAGCAATCAACCAGACACCAGTTACTGGCAATTCTAGAAGTATCTGTCGCACCACTGGAAAAGCCAGCAAGCTGGTATTACCAGATGCCCTGTCTCCAGGTCCTCCCTCTGGGGGTCTCTGGTGTTACTTTTGTCAAAGTCTCTTCCTTATTCTGCTTCAATAAAAATCCAAAACATTCTCCCAGCAAATAGCTCTATGAAAACCAATCTTTCTCAGTGGCAGGTATGTGTACATTCTTTGCCTCCAACAGTTTGCATTTTGTGAAAATATTCTTCCACTGGGCCTACATGGCAGAGCAAGTAGCTTACATCTAACCTGATTCTTTAGATTCAGTTTGTTCAGACATTAAGACTGAGAAACAGACTGGCAATTAATACAGTTATAGCGTTTTTCAATTTCTGGTTAATAAAGTACACGACAGTGTATAAGTTGCAATTTCAATGCAATTCTATTATTTTACTTCCTTTTACTTTATTTGTATAGCATTTTGAATACCCAGATAATTTATATATTAGTCTGTGCCCTTCAAAATAAGACTTAAAGTACATTTTTTGGATTAGTTTTCTGTGGATTCTTTGCTGTCTATCCTTCTCATTCCCAATGGCCTCATATTCCAGCTCCATTCATCACCCATATCATCATCTGTTCTTCCTGTTAAAGTGTGTTCTGAGTCAAGCGTGCACGGGGCCCAAGCAAAAGGATGAAAAATCAAACAGATGACACCTATCTTACAGATATTTTCTATTACAACAGAACTGTTTCTTGATGGATTTACAACTCAATATGCATAACTTGGCTCTTATGGAACTGATAATGCAGGGGATTATTTCAGTATGTAATCTACAGGTTCACAGTAACTGAATTTTGAGCTTTCCTTTGGGATAGTACCAGATCTCAGGAGAAACCGTCCAGCAGATCATTCACAGCAGCACACCAGCGTATGCTACCATCAAATTAATTCCCAGTTTAAAATAATTAATTTTGCTATAAAAACAAATTGGTTTGCCCTAGCTGGTTTGGCTCAGTGGATAGAGTATCAGCCTGCAGACTGAAGAGTCCTGGGTTCGATACCGGTCAAGGGCACATGCCCAGGTTGTGGGCTTGATTGTGTGCAGGAGGCAACCAATCAATGATTCTCTCTTATCACTGATGTTTCTATCTCTCTCTCCCTCTCTGAAATCAGTAAGAATATACTTTAAAAAATTGGTTTTATATATGTGAAAGGAAAATTTATATTACATACATTAAATAGATATATTATAAATAAGTTGTCATATTCCTTGTCAGTACACCACATAGTCGTTCTCTTTAAGGTCTAATGCAGTGATGGTGAACCTTTTGAGCTCAGTGTGTCAGCATTTTGAAAAACCCTAACTTAACTCTGGTGCTATGTCACATATAGAAATTCTTTTATATTTGCAACCATAGTAAAACAAAGACTTGTATTTTTGATATTTATTTTATGTACTTAAATGCCATTTAACAAAGAAAAATCAACCAAAAAAATGAGTTCGCATGTCACCTCTGACATGCGTGTCATAGGTTCGCCATCACTGGTCTAATGTATCTTAGATTTCTACTAAATGAATCATAATTTAAAGTTTAAGAGCTTGTATCTAAAACCCATATTGATTTCAGTGCTATCACTTCATTCTGAAGCAATAACCTGATACACAATGAGGAAACCAGTTACATTAAGAGTAGGAATGGGTTTTCAAGCCAGATAGGCCTAGTTTGAACCCCAGTTCTAAAATTTATTGTCCGTGTAGCTTGGGCAAGATATTTCATTCTTTGAACCTTATTTTCCTCATATGCAAAAAAAGATAAGTGTACCACCTCTTGCACCATCCTTAAAAGACGTATAGAATGAAGTTGCTGTTTGGAGAGCCTAGCATAACCCCTAGGACATATGTGATTGTGAATAAATGACAGTAGTTACTGGTATTATTAGCAGCAGTATGCACAGTGGCTAAGAGAATGTGCTTCGTTGAGAAGTCTGGGTTCCAGTACTGGCTACAAGCAGCTGTGACTTTGGGTGAGCTGCTTAACCTTCTTAAGTGCCTGTTTCTTCTCTTTAAAATTAGGGTAATACCCACAGCTTCATAAAGCTGCTGTGAAGGTAAGTTATAAACTTAAAAGGTGCTCAGCATACTCCTTGGCACACAGCAAGCAGTAAGTAAATGCAGCTATATGATTACTGTGTTTGCATGTCTCCAATCCTGAAGATACTCCTATTCCCATTTCTTGCAGAACCCAAGATACATACAGATAAGGGCCATGGTGCCTGTGATTAGCATCATTCCATAGCAGAAAAAAGCTCTAAAGGCCTGCGTGCATGTTTCACGTGATATAAAAACACTGTAGCTATTTGCTGTTGTTTTTTGTTTGTTTGTTTGTTTTTAAATCTATTTTATTGATTTTTTACAGAGAGGAAGGGAGAAGGATAGAGAGTTAGAAACATAGAAACATCGATCAGCTGCCTCCTGCACACCCCCTACAGGGTACATGCCCTTGACCGGAATCGAATGAACCTGGGACCCTTCAGTCCACAGGCTGATGTTCTAGCCACTGAGCCAAGCCGTTTAGGGCCACTGCGGCTATTTGATCAACATTCACTTCTACACACCTACTTTATTATTTTGCTTCAATCTTCGTGAAAAGGAGTAGCTTAATGAGGCTCTGGTGGAACCCCAATCCTAAGAAGTGTTTTTGTAATTTATTACTAATTTAAGTTCTTCTGCTTCAGCCCTTTCTGTCAAGTTAACTGAAAATGACAGAAGAAAATGACAGCATGGTCTGCCGTGCAGCACACGATGAGGCTGAGCTTGGGCTCTCCCTATCAAGGCTGTTTTACCAAGATAATGAAACAGGTCGGAGGACACATCCAATCCAGCTATTAAGGAAAAGGTTTGAATGAGTAATCGAATGGAATCACTAAGGGTATCGGATGCCTCAAGCATAAGCAACTTACTTTGAGTGCCAGAAATTATACTTAATCTGAAGTCTAAGGATAAAACAGGGGTTTAATTTTAATATTATTTTGTGTATTTATTATCTTTTTCTAAGAAGTTTAAAGGAGTTAAAATTTTAAAAATATAAATAATTTGCAAAACACAATTTTGAGATTAAAGATTATTCCCATTTTATATGAAACATTAGCAATACAAGATTACTGAGAAAAAGAAACTCTAGAACCCAGTCTCACTATTCATCCAGTGCTTAACCATCACACCAGTGATTCGTAAACACTTTCTCCCCTAAACATTTAAGCCATTTCCCACAAAGAATTGATGCCACAAAAGTTCTCTGTTCCTATTGCTTCCTTCCAGATATAAAAATATTTTTAGCACAAAGTTGAAATCAATAACACCACCAAATACAGTTATCTAGTTGACTTGAGAAGTCATGCCAGCAGTTGTATGAGGATTTTAGTAGCTGGCTGGTGGGAGAGTGAATCGGTATAACCTTCCTGAAGGGCAACTGACAACATATACCAAGCACCTGAAAAATTTTATACTATTTCAAAATCCCACTTCCTAAAATTATTCTAAGGAAAGGATTTCAGAAGTATGCAAAGATTATGTGCCAGGGGGTTCTCTGAAACATCATTTACAGCAGCAAAATACTGGGAGCAAATGAGCAACAATAAAGAATTAATGAATTATGGTATGTCCATTAGACAGTACAATACAGCTACCAAAATCCATACTGAAGTAAGGAGATGTAGTCACAATACATTAAACAAAACAGTTAAAAGACTGTCTGTCTGATAACCCCGTGCAAGGAGACTCAGATGGGAAAAGAGGAGCACACACTAGGCAGGGTTAGCAGCACTCATCTCTGAGTGATGGGATGGCGGGATATTTGAATTTTTTCCTTTCGTTTCTTTTTCCCCGTTTTCTACAGATGAACAGTATATCATTTCTTTAAAGAGGAAAAAGTGTCATAATAATTACAAATATACCTAGACACTTCAATTTTTGGGACAACTATTTTGTAACAAAAAATCACTGATCAGAGCAGGAATATCCATCCACTGTAAACCTATCCATTTAATGTACAACTTCAATGCACAAGGCCGTTGTTGCAAGGATACAGAGGCATGAATCAAGAACCTGAACTTCAAGGTGCTTACTATGTAGTATGTACAAAAATACTGCAAGGCAAAAACTGCTACATGCTGCAAAAGAAGTTTAAAAAAACACAGTGCTTTATAAATTCAGAAGGGAGGAGAGACACTCGACAGTTACCCTTTTCTCAGTGCCGGGCAGGAATTCCTCTGTGGCTGCTTCCAGGAACTCCGTAATAGGTCTCAGCTGGGTTACACACTGGATCAGGTCCTCTTTGTGTTCTAGTAACAGAGTGGACAAGGTCTTTCCTGCTCCCGTGCTCCCTGGGGAGAAAGAGTTAGAGACGCACAAGAGAAGCCGGTCAATTTGAAGAAAATGACAGCATGGTTTGTCAAGGGAGATCTAACAGAATAGCAAAGTGATTCTCGGCCTATTCCGAGGACCCAAATGCAGAATCTCGCTTTTTGGAGAGGAAAATACTTTATTATTCTGTTTAAATTGTATGAAAGGAAAACTGTTTCATTTATCTGTCGAAACACAAAGCCGCAGAGCCAGTCAGAGGTTAACTTCTGGTTGGCAAGGCCGCTGCTTTGTACCAAACCCCAATGAGACAAGCTGCAGCCTTTAAAAGTGCTGTTGGCGAACCAGCTCACCCCGGGCTCTACACATCGAGGAGGGTGTGTGGCTTTTTGAAGGGCAGAGAACACTGATGGCAGTCTCCAACCTCAAGGTGTCAGACTAGTGTAGCACAAGGGGAGAGAACTGGAGTCTCCAATTTAGCTTGTACATATTTAACATGCAGCTTCCGGAGGTACATGTACAATTTACGTGAAAATCACTTAACAATAGCTAGGCCACTAAAGAAATGAGTCACTGGAGCAAACTTCATAGCATCTGCCCAGAATAACACTGGGCGATCCAGGTGGATGGGTTTCTCCTACCTCTTGGCTGCACGGCTTCCACATCCTCTGGCTTTCCACCTGACAGTGCTGTCTTCACTGCAGGATTAGAATCCTGGTACAGCCTCAGCAGGGACACAACAGTTGGAACATCCAGGCTCTCATCTCTTACTTTATCCAGGATTCTCTGGAATGCTGAATGTCCCTCTGCACCCACAAGACATCCCATCATGGTCTACGGAACACAAGTACCCAGAAAGAGAGATGAGCCAGACGCAGGAACCCCACGCTCCTTGGGTTTGGCAAGTAAGGCCCTCAGCACTTTCTGACCACTCCTTTTCACCTCCCACGTTGGTTACTAGAGTAATTACCATGCACTTATCTTGTCCCTATTTTAAAAATAATAAATAAGATTCAGACACCAATTGAATGCTTAATCCCCTCTAGTCACACATATTCAACCCTTCATGTTTTTGTTAGCTGGCCGACACTCTCTGTAGAATGCATTTTCCCTGACAGCGGTAGGGACCTGAGGTAGGCAGCCTCTAAAATGGTTCTCAATAGCCCTGCCTCCAGGCACTCATGCCCTTGGGCTGACCCTAACAACTAAGGAAGGTAATAGGCAAAGATAATGGATGCCACTTCTGAGATGAGGTCACTGTGACTTCCACCTTGCCTAAGTGTGTGCCGTCTTTGCTCTGATGCGAGCAGCCATGTTGTGAGCTGACAACGGAGCGCAAGGAGTTAAATTCTCTAGCCAACAATCAGTGAGTGGACTTGGAAGTGGCTCTGAAGCCGGCCAACAGTCATGTGACTAAGCTTAGAGAGACACTCTCCCAGCCGACCCTAGGATGTCCGCAGCCCTGGTTGACACTTTGAGGGCAGCCCTGTGAGACCCTAAGACAGGGACTCAGCTAAGCTAGGCCTGGATTCCTGACCCACAGAAACCGTGAGGTTATAAATGTTTGTTCTTTTAAGCTGATAAACTTTAGAGTAATTTGTTACACAGCAATAGATAATTAAGAGAGACTCACTCATCGCTAATGCCCTGAGTAACCATGTTTCTTTCTCTTTATTTTCCCTTCCTTTAGCACATCATAATTAAATGGCATATAGCTATCTCATTCTGTACTTGGCCAGCTTTGTGCACCCGAAGCTCTCGGAATAGCCCAAATCCACCTTTCTCAGCATCCAATTTGTCTGGCATCATCACTGGAGCCACTGGGGAAGAGAAGCTTTCATCAATGGTGGCATCTGATGTGCTTCTCATTATCCTCTCTGCTGTCTCCTCCTCTGCAGAACTACTCAGCAGTGAAATTAAAACATTTGTTAACTTCATTGCTCAGCAGTGACGCTAGGGTGACCATCTGGGAAGAGAAGGAGGGGTGGGCTGATGAAAGGGCCAGGAGGGAGCAGTGAGTTGCCTGGATGGCCCTGCTCTCCGCTCTTTCTTCCAGAACCTACTGGGGACCAGTCCCAGAGCCAGTGTTCATAAACTGTTACTCCACCAGCCCCCTGCGCTGCCTGGGGCTCCACAGTGGAGTGAGCAATTTTCTGAAATAGTGTGTCTGCCTCAACAGAAGGGTGTCACATATTGCTAAGGGCTGGGGCTCATTGATTGCTACCATGTAACAGACTCTAAGACATGAACCAAAACAGAGTTCTGTTCTTTAGCCAAACATTTGGAACTCCTTTGATTCTTAGAGTTAAAGGTACTGTACCTTTGTAAATTCATATAAATTCATAGTCACATGTGTAATCAAAGCATTTTTATGTGAGTACAGTAAAGATGAGACAGTTTCCTTTCTCTCAATTATATGTGATAAAACATTTAATCTTCCCCTTATACTCAATTCTTTTAACGGAATTTACTTGTTTTCCCAACTGTTAGCCGTCAGGTTTGTTTGGGTTACATATATTCTTACTTGCTCATGGCACCCCTAAATGCTGAGAGCAGTAATGATACAGACCACCCCCGACTGTGCACATGTGCCATCTCCTTTCTCCACACATCAGTCCCAGGAGGCACTATCAAGACCAGTTAAATGAGTCAGAGAGGTGAAGTAACCCACCCAAGGTCACAGGGCAAGTGAGTAGAGGAGTCTGGAAAAAAACAATACTGAGCTCACTGACCTGGCACCCTCTTTACCCAGTTCCATCTCCCAGATTTTGAGTGTGACCAAATCCATTTACACTGGATTCTACTGGACTTCTAGACTCAACATCACTGTGAACACTGTGCAGTAGTATCTAGACAACCTGCAGCATTCCGCTTGGTCTCAATGATTAGTAGAGATTGGTACATAGTAGGTGCTTAATAAATGCTTACCTGAATGAAATTTCCTTGCTACAACACCACTAGCCCTTCTGTCTATGCAGCATAGCTTAGACTCGATAATTAGCACAGAGGAGATCTGGGGGGAAAATGTATGTTCATCTCTCATAGACCTGCAAAGTGAATCCTATTAGCTCACTTTTCAAGAGGGCCAGCCTACCCTGTCAGTGACACGGTCCACAGAGCACAGACCTGCACTTTCTGACAAACCTCCAAAGCAGTGATGTGGCTGAAAACACTAGATTCTCACAGGTAACAAGACTTGTTTGCCTTTGAAACAAAGCTGAAGGAGAAAAAAATGCTACTACATTCTCAGTTTTGGGAGCCTTTCCAGAACTTTAGGTGAAAAGTGGCTCAAACCGCAAGAAAATCAATAGTAGAAAAGGGAATCTCTTTATTCTAGTGAAAGGATCACTTTGCTATACACACAATTAAGAAGACAATGAAAAGTTCTAGTGTAAAAGCTGAAAAAAAGCCTGAGTTTGCCTTTAAATAAAGAGTTTACTACGCTCAGCCAGAAAGCCTCGTAGGTCAGTTCCTGCTTTTTCTAATGGGTAGGGGACAGGCCACAAAGACAGGCAGAAGACGCATCCTCATCCCAACACCCAACGCACTTCTCCGTGATCAGTTCTGGCTTTGGTTTCACATAATTCAAACAACCCGGCCTCTTCTCATGTTGCCGCAATCATGGCTCAGGGAATGGCTTTGCCACCTCTCATCACTTACCTCAGGAAATACAATAATCAGGACACTGGTTCATGGTGTCCTTCCTAAACTCAATCCAGGCCAGCTCCCTGCCTGGACCTGTTTCTCAGAAAAGGTACAGGCTGGTCCACCTCAACCAGACATCGCTCAGAGGCCTTAAATCAAGTCTTACAAGGACACATCTAAGGATAAATTAGTTTTTAAATATATTTCAGAGAGGAGGGGAGAGATAGAAACATCAATGATGAGAATCACTGATAGGCTGCCTCCTGCATACCCCCTACTGGGGATCAAGCCCACAACCCAGGCATGTGCCCTGTCCAGGAATCGAACTGTGACCTCCTGGTTCATAGGTCGACACTCAACCACTGAGCCACACCAGCCAGTCCAGGGATTTAACACTGATGTCCTACAGTTTGGTGGCTTCTGTGTACATTCCCCCCAGATCACACGAGGCAGATTTCTTTGCTTTTAGGACATCCTATAAGGATAGGATCTAGTCTTAGGTTTGTTTTCCTAGCAACCAGCTCTATGTCTGACACATACCAGTTGCTCAGTAAATATTTGCTGAATCAAGAGGAAAGCAAAGAGTAACCCTTGGGAAAAATGGATATTCAGTGACCCCTCAAAAGTTTAAGAAATGTCAGCAGAGACACTGTGACATCTGCCATCAGACACTAAGAATTCTGTGAGCCATTAATTTTCCAGCAGTGCTTCTCAAATGTGGTTGAGAGATACCAAACAGCATCCACAGGGAAGTTGTTAAAGAGGGAGGTGTCCAAGTTCTACCACAACCTAGGAATCAGCCTCCCTGGAAATGTGGTCTGCAGGTGTACATTTTAACAAGCCCTCAGTGATTTTTATATACACTGAACTGTTGTAGAGGTGACGGCCTTGTATGAGACACTACACCTGCAGACCAGGAAGCTACTTCCAAGATGGGAATGGCACCTATTTGAAAACATGACTTGCAAATTATTCCTAAAGTGACAGCAAACCATCTCGTGTGGAGTAAATGACCGTGGTACTAGGATATGAAAAGGCATGAGGTGAAGTTGGTGTATTATGAATGTGGCACAGTAAATAAAACAGAGGGTACAAAATATTAGCCATTATGTTCACAATATATAAAATGTATCTAATTGAACAATTAGGAATCTATTTTGTGCCCTAGAAATGTTTTTGGGGAAAGATGGTAAAAATGTCATTGGAGCTAAGATGAAAATGTTTTGTTTTGGAAAAAGAAAAAAAAAACATGAGGTGAAAAGGGGGTTTTAAGATCAACTATGTCTAAAAAGGCTGTGTTAATGTATAACAAACAACAGTTATACCTACTGAGTCCTTTTATGTGCCTGACATTTTAGTATGACTTTCATATAAATAACCTTAATTTCACCAAGATTCTGAGATATAGGTGGTAACATTCCCATTTTACCAATTAGAAAATAAAGGCTTAGTCAGCGGTTCTCAACCTGTGGGTCGTGACCCCTTTGGGGGTCGAACGACCCTTTCACAGGGGTCGCCTAAGACCATCGGAAAACACATATATAATTACATATTGTTTTTGTGATTAATCACCATGCTTTAATTATGTTCAATTTGTAACAATGAAATTGGGGGTCACCACAACATGAGGAACTGTATTAAAGGGTCGCGGCATTAGGAAGGTTGAGAACCACTGGCTTAGATGAAGTTGCTCAAGGTCACAGGCTAGCAGCGCTGTATAAACTGTATATACATACAATGGACACTGCTCAGCAGTAAAAAGGAATGAACATGCAACCTCAAAATAAGTATGCTGAATGAAAGAAGCCAGACCAAAGGAATTCAGACTATATGACTCCATTTCTAGAGTAGAGTATTCTAGAAAATGCAAATTAACTATAGTGGCAGAAAGCAGATCAGTGCCACCTGGTCATGGGCGAGTGGAAGAAGGAGGAGGAGGGAGGGGTTACCAAGGGAACTAAAACTTTCAGAAGTGGCAGGCTCTTCACTATCTTGATTGTATAGTGATGGTTTCAGGTTTCAAGACTTGTCAAACCGCACACTTTAACTAGTAGGTGCGGTTTACTATATGTTAATCATACCTCAATAAAGCTGTCTAAAAGCAAGTAAAGAGAGAGAGAAGTGCAGGGCCTAAGAAAGCAGGACCTCCCTAATGCTCTATTTTATTTAATTTAATCTCATGTTCCTGAAGTATCTTTTTCCTTTTTCTTTCTGCAGCAGGAAGATTTATTACAGAATATAACAGAATCAATTTTAAATACAACCAGCAAATGGTGTGTAGAGCTCTTACTCTAACCTCTAAAACCGAGGAAGTAATAACATAAGCCTATAATGATCGCCAGCAGTGATTCAGTGTTCTTTCAAAGTACCAGTAATGCTATTGCCATCAAAAGATTAGGACAAGAATTGAAGGGGAAAATATTAAATGAGTCCATATCTGTAAATATTTTTGAGCACCTTTTATGTGCCAGATACTTTTAGGCACCAGTGAGAGGGAAAAAATGCATTAAGACACAATTCAAGGAAGTATAGAGGTATCATTAATAATTTCAGTATTCCTGACTAAGGGATGATGTTGCTTTCTGCATCCAAACTTAAGAGAGGAAGCCTTAAAAGAAAAAGCAAAGAGGTATGACTACACCTAGCTATCAAAGTAACAAACTAGTGATAAAATGATGCATTAAACAGTTAAGAGAACATCCAAGTGCAAAAACATAAAACCATAATGTCCTTCAGTATAACTGGTTCAAAGTATACCCAGGTTTTATAACTTGAACCCTCCCTAAGAGAGTCCTCAGGGTTAGCCCAGTCTTATAAATAGTTTATCTGTTAAGAAAATAATTTAGAGCCAACTGTTGATTAACCATGGTTAAAATGAGTACTTGACCTTGACTTTGTTTGTTTTTTTTAAAATTTACTATGCATCAGGGATACATTTAAATATTAGAAGGCATTTATTTATTGGATTAATAGTAACTAACAAAACCAAACGCCTACAGCAGCATGGGAGACCTCACAACACTGCCCACCAATCGGATGAGGAAGCCTGGGGGGCAGTGCCCTCTCCTCTGCCAGCGCCACTGGAAAGGGAGGGCTGGGGAAAGGGGAAGCAAGGGGAGTTCCAAAGTGGCCCTGGGATCAATCCTGCAAGGTTGTGAGGAATTGGGTTGTGAGGGATCCTGTCGGTGGGGGTGTGTCTCACTGAGAATTGAAGAAATAAAAGGTCGGCTAAGAAACAGAGCCTGATTACCATTTGGCAGCTTTTTGTCAGTTAATTCCTGAACATTTATACACACACTAGAGGCCTGATGCACGAAATTCATGCAAGAGTAGGCCTTCCTTTCCCCGGCTGCCAGCACCGGCTTCCCTCTGGCATTGGGGACCTGGGCTTCCCTTGCAGCCCCGCAGCCCCAGCTTCGTCTGGAAGGTCGTCTGGTCTAATTACGGTTTTATTATTAGAGATATGATATACACACAGTACTTTTACTCTTTGGGAGGCCGTATTAACTCAACATGTATGAGAACAGCTCAAAGTTAGAATGCTTAGTTTGAATTCTTGCTCAGTCTCACAAGCTCTGTGACTTGGCCAAGTTACAACATCTCCTTAAGATAGTTTTCTCATCCATAAAACAAGGCTAAAAAATACCATGGTATCCACCTTGATGATTTTTGTGAGGATTAAATGAGATAACACATGCTCCAAACATAGCATACTAGATGTTCAATAAATGTCCACCATTCTTGTTTGGATAGCTGAAAATGGCCATTGTTGTCCTAAACATTGGATACAATTTACCAGGTAAGTTTATATTACATCCTTTTTGTACCGGAGGGAATGTTATAATCACTTAAGAATCAGAATTAGTTATAAGGTGGAATTCACCTGTTAATCAAAATACAATTTTGTTTTCAAAGTATCTTGCCTAATACTTTTGCAACACTGCCCTTTAGGGAATAAATGTAAAAAAAATAATTTGAAAAAATTGAAACTCTGGGGGATTTTGCATTTTCACATTTCTGTCCTAAGTTAGAAGCGGATCTGGTACCCTGAGAACACGAAACTAGCAAGTAAGACTCAGTACCTACCTCCTTCTGTATACCTTTAATTTCTGAACATTCCTCTAGTTTTTTAAAAACATCCTGGGTAACCAAGAGTGCGTCAGAGAAGATACTTTCATTTTCTAGAAGAAAATTCATCTGGGAGTGTTTTGTCTCATACTCTGAATGTAAAACAAAATAAAAAAATCAGTGATTCATTACTTGAAATGATTTTTAAAAGTTTAAGCTGAGAAGCTTCAGGTCATAGACTGCATTTGTGAGTAATGCAGCACATCAGTTATGAGCAATAAATAGAAAACTGTGTCTCTAACATCTTCCTTCTTTGTGCCATCTCATCCTGGTTAAAGTAATGGGAAGTATAAAAAATGGTGCACTGTTATTCCAATATTGCTTTTCTGCTCTGTAGTTCAGCTTCAGATTTTCAACACTCACAAACACAGATACTTTTACAAGAAGAACACCCTGGTAGGAGTAATGTATTGATTTTTATGTTCTATCTAACAGTGGTCTTTGGTAAATTTATCAATGAAACAAAAAAATTCATAAAGGTCATTGAATCCAATAACTGATGACAGGAGGATAGATTACAAAACAACTATTACACGTGCATTACCTGGTTCTGTGCTGGCCTCCTTGGCCTCACTGAAGGCTTGTACAACAGGGGAGGAAGGACAGACTTCCGCAGTGAGAGGCGTCTCCACTGGCGCGTCTGCATCCCCCTGAAGCTCCTGGGCAGGGGAAGGACCCACACTCATCTCTTGTGCAACCGTAGGGACGGCTTCCTGTGTCTCGGCCTTCACCGGGGCGGAACCCTCCCGGGGAGGAGGAGGCTCTCCCGCTCCCTCTGAAGAAAGGATTTCTACTTCAGGCTTCTCCGACTCTTTCCTGAATGACTCCAAGGGTGGCACGGAGACATCCCTCACCACCTGACCCTGAACAGAGCAGTTTACAAGGCTACTCAGAAGATTTTTACAACTAACAGCCACATCAAACATCTGGAGGCTGTCAGCTAAAGAGATGATTTTGGAGAAGTTGTGCTTGCCCACAGGTAGTTTGCCAGTGTACATCATCTCTAACAAGAGGGCGAACTCCTCGGGGCTCACCACAGATGCATCGATGGAGATGGTGTCTGTGTTGTCCAGCAGGGTTTTGAAGAGGAGGCTGGCAGCGGCCAGGACAAGTTTGTGGGCCTTGAAGTAAATGGTCCCAATGGAAATGGTGCAGTCACAGAACTGCTGCTCCTTGCACAGTGTGTAGAGCTGCTGGAGCAGCTGCCGGCTGTAGTTGGGGAGCTCCATCGGATCGGCTCTGCCGCGAGGCCGTCTCTGCCTCTCTTCTTCCAGAACCCGCTTTGTGAGGATCAGCACTAGATCCTAGAGAAACCCCAAAAGGCCATGTTAATACTTCACAACACACAGGGAAGTGCCTTGAATGAAATATTAAAACAAAACCAATAAAAAGGCAATTCATTCATTCATCAACAAACGTTGCTTAATATGAAGGGGTACTGGGCCAGGTATACAAAATTAATAGTGCTGATAACTGTCATGTGTTTAACTGCATGAACAGGACTATACTTAGTGCTTCACCTGCATGATCTTATTTAAGCCTCACAACAACTCTACAGGAAAGATAATACATCCTCCCCATTTTCAGAGGAGACTGAAATGCAAGGGGCTGAGAGAACCAGCTGAAGGGAAAGCAGCCATTAAATGGCATGCCCATATCTCACTGCTTTCAAAGCTGTATGTGTTCCTGCTATCCATGAGTTCTCAGCCAACTGAAGGAGACAAATATATAGACAGTTATAACATAATGCCCTGACAGTTATCCCACCTACTGGCAACATTGCACACGAGTCACCACTGACTCCCTCTAACTAGTAAGTGCATTTCCACTTGCCCCTGCTCTCTGGTTCTCCTAGCACCTCACTAGCCTTCTCAGTTTCCTCTGGTCAGATGCCCTCTGTATCACTTTGACCTCTCAAGTTGGAGTGCTTCAGGACTCAGCCATCTCACCTCCTCTCTTCTCTCTCATCTGATTCCTTAAGTGTGAAATCTCTAAATGCAGACAGCTTTCAGATTTGTATTTCCATCTCAGACCTCTCCTCGGAACTCCCAGTGCCCACCTTCAACTAGGCATGCAAATCTCCAACTGGAGGCCTGACAGGTTTCTTCAACTTACACCTAAAACTCTCCTGCCATCTTCCCCACTTCACAGGAATTCTGTCCTCTGGTTGTTCAGGCTAAAAACCTTTGTTTCCCTGTTTCTTTTCATACTCCCTATCCAATCCTTTATATATTCTGTTGACTCCACCTTCAAAATATATCCAAAATCCAATCACTTACCACCACCTCCACTGGCTGTACTCTGGTCAGTCCAAGCCACCAACACCTTTTATCTGGATGATTGCAACAGTGTCCTAGCTTGTCTCTGCCCCTTCCTAGCATTCCCCCTACTCTACCCTACTTTCAACCCAGTAGTTAGATTGATCTTCTTAGCACATAGCTATCATCTTGTCATCTGTTTGCAAAAAGCCTCCATAATTTGGAGTCTCTTAGTAAAAGCCAAAAGTCTACAATCCCTTCATGATTCAGCTGTCATTGGCTCTCCAGCATCATCTACACTCTCCCCTCACCATTCTGCTCTAAGCACACTGCCTTCCTTGCTGATCCTGGAATACACTGGGCATGCTCCTCCTCAAGGTTTCTTCACATCCGCGCATGGCTCCCTCCCTCCCTTCCACCAGGTCTCTGCTCGAAGGCTGTATTATTAGTGAGGCCTTCTCTGACGTGTTCTTTAAATAGCAACCTCCTCTCCAACCCCAGAACATCCCAGCCCTCCTACTCTATTTGTCACCATAGAATTTATCACTTAGTGACATACTGTATTTTAACTGTTTATTACATAAGCTCCATTATGGAAGGACCTTTATTTTATTTTTATCATTTGCTATATCCTAGTACTTAAAATTCTGCCTAACACAATTATTGTTGGTTAGTTGGTGGAATGGATAAATGAATGGAAGAAAATGCAAGGATAGAGATTGGACTTAGAAACCCAGTTTGGAGGACAGGGTAGTCCAGGAATTAGAGTAAGGTTTTGAGTAGGAGCTAGCAGCTGACCTGTCAATAAATAAGTAAATACTGATGAGGGGAAAAAAGTGGGGGGAAAAAGGCATTCCTAGCAGGGAAGCCTGCATGAGGCACACAAGTAAGAACACATCAGAGAATGGAGGGAGGAGGATTGGGAGCTGCAGTTATAAGGAGTTCTGTGATAGTGGAAAGGCAGGGACAGGGAGTGTCAGGAGATGAATCTGGAGAGGCAGGCACGGGTTCTGGTCAGAGAGAGATATAAGCCATGCTTAGGAGCTCGGAATTATCCTACAGGCAATGAGGAGCCACTGACGGGTTTAAAGGGGTTTAAGCAGGAAAGTCACATGGTCAAATACACATTTTTAAGTAAGACTTGTACAGAATTTGAGGGGAATAATGCTAGAGACAGGCTCTATTATGGCAGGAGCTTAGGGAAAAATCAATGAAGGCTTTGACCAGGGAAAGTAGTAATAGAATAGAGGAGAAGAGACAGCCAAAAATAGTTAGAAAGTGTAACTGTCATGATTTAGGGCCTGAATAGGTGTGACTCCCAGGTTCCTGGTTTGGTTCGGTGATCCAGATAATACAAGAAAAAGATAGTTAAGTTTTGGGTTTGAGGATCTGATGATGACAGCAAAATTGTGTAACCTCACTTACATAGAGCAGAAAGTCTAGTAAAAATAATAGGATAGAAAGACATATGTCAAAATAACACGGGTTGTCACTGTTAGCAGAATTATGGATAATGCCTTTTCTACTCCTCCATTATTTTTTTTACATTGAACAATTTACCATTTTACAGTTAGCTGTTAGTTTATTCATATTCTCTGCACCGAATTTGAGGTTCTATCCTAAGTGGTTTGCTTCTCTACTTATTTTACAGAAAGAAGCTGATAATTCTGAAGGACAAAGAAGTGAAGAGGCTGACATGAGACGTAAAAGAGTTGAAGCTCTTAAAGTATAGACTGGAAATGGTTTTCTTAGAGAAAATTGAAACCTAGGATAGAGAATTGTGTTAAGCCTTTTGTAGTTCAGTCATCGATATTTTCTTGCCTTAATTTTTCTTTCCCTTTTATCCATCAATTTTTGGTTTCTAAAAAATAGTGCTTTTTCACTCTTTATATCACATTTATGGAAAGCAATTTGATGAAACCACACCATTATTTATTTTCTACATTTGGAACTGGCAGATGGAAGTAAAATACTTCTTTATTCCAG
>NW_006352194.1:4596668-4611521 GCF_000327345.1 Myotis davidii
CTGAAATAGAGGGGAAAAGAAAAAAAAAAAAAAAAAAACAAGGAAAGAATAACTGCCTAAATAAAATAACCTCTCAAGTAATGTGACTGTAGTACCTATGTATCAACCACATATGGGGAAGCTATTCACACCTTTAGTGAATACTGATTTTTACAGTCTGAAGACATCACATATAAAATGTAATTAATAGCCGAAACCGGTTTGGCTCAGTGGATAGAGCGTCGGCCTGTGGACTGAGGGGTCTCAGGTTCGATTCCGTTCAAGGGCATGTACCTGGGTTGCGGGCGCATCTCCAGTGGGAGATGTGCAGGAGGCAGCTGGTCGATGTTTCTCATCGATGGTTTCTAAATTCTATCTCTCTCCCTTCCTCTCTGTAAAAAATCAATAAAATATATTTAAAAATAAATAAATAAATGTAAGCTGGCAATGTTGAAAGTTAAAATTGTACTGAAAGTAACAGGAAAACTAATTAAAGAACAGACTTTTGGCAAAACTGAGCTGATGTAAATGGACCTTTTCTCCCACAGAGATACTGGATTAAACAAAACAAAAATGCTTTAAAAATATATAGCCAAGCTAAAAAAAAAACAAATAAGGAAATTCTCAAACACTTGAAATGAAAGAGGCATCAAAATCAAAGCCAAACAGTAAGTGGGAGTGGAGGCCATGGTGGCCCACAGGGGTTTCAAACTCCAACACAGGCCCTGGGCTTGGAGGCGAAAGCACTAATGCTCACAGGGAGGCTGCCAATATAGCTTTAGGCAGGCAGAAGGTAAGAGAGTTGGAACTGAGACCCTTGCACAAAGAGCCTCAAACACCTATCCCTCCTCGAAATGCTGTTTAAAAAATCTCTGCTCACTGGTTCAGTGAACAGCAATAAAAGTTGCTAGTTAGTGCTGGCGAGGATGTGGAGAAAAAGGAACCCTCCTGCACTGCTGGTGGGAATGCAGACTGGTGCACCCACTTGGAAGACAGTATGGAGTTTCCTCAAAAAGTTAAAAATGGAACTCCCATTTGACCCAGTAATCCCACTTCTAGAATTATATTCTAAGAAACCAGAAACACCAATCAGAAAGGATATATGCACCCCTATGTTCATAGCAGCAAAATTTACAATAGCTAAGATTTGGAAACAGCCTAAGTGCCCGTCAGCAGGTAGGTGGATTAAAAAACTGTGGTACAGCTACACCAGCGGTTCTCAACCTGTGGGTCGCAACCCCTTTGGCAGTCGAACGACCCTTTCACAGGGGTCGCCTAAGACCATCCTGCATATCAGATATTTACATTACGATTCAAAACAGTAGCAAAATTACAGCTATGAAGTAGCAACGAAAATAATTTTATGGTTGGGGGTCACCACAACATGAGGAACTGTATTAAAGGGTCGCGCACTAGGAAGGTTGAGAACCGCTGGTCTACAAGAAGAGCATAACCAATGGACACAGACACTGGGGCGGTGGGGGCTTGCCCAGGGTGGAAATGGCTGGGATGGGGGCGGGGGGGGTCAAGTGGGGAAAAAGGAGACATATGGAAAACTTTAGACAATTAAAAAAAAAAAAGTTGCTAATTATTCAGGCCTTGAGTAGAGGAAACAGTATCCACATGAAATCTAAAATGTAGGCTTATGCCATAGAGGTGTAACATCCAAATGTTCACCCTGCATCCTACAGAAATTGTGAGCAGAGAAATTAACATAAAAGCTGGTCTTTGACATGCAGCAGAAAAAACCCCAGAATACTTTCATAACCCTAGGTATAGACTCACACAGGGAAAAAGGAAAATATAGAAAAGAGCTCACTGTTACAAACCATATGAGGAAACATGAATGTGAAAGGTAAATCTATAAAAGCTAACAGTAGAAAATGTCAGAGGGTATCTTTGAAGCAAGGGTAGAAAAACTTTTTAAACTAAAAGCCAAAAAAAAAAAGGTAGAAGAAAAAAGGGTAAAGGATAAATTTGACTATATTGATATTAAAGGTTTCTGTCAAAGAACACTGTAGACATAAATAAACAAATGGACAAATGGTAGAAGTAGGAGATAATATTTGCAAAGTTTAAAGGCAACAAAAAATCAAATCTAGAATATTTAAGAAGTTTCTGTAAATCTTAGGGAAAAAATTGAAATCCAAGTGGAGATGGGAAATGGGCAAATTATATAACTACACAAGTCAGCTTATTTAATTGATAACAACTATAGTAGCAGTCGTTGTTACAACAGCATCTAACATTTATTTTGATGAGGCAGATGCTGTAATTATCCCCTTTTACTGATGAGGGGCCTAAGGCCAAAAGAGGTTGAGTAATTTCTCCAAGGTCGCACAATAACGTGTGGTGGAACATGGATTTGCATCCAGGGCACCACTGGTGGGTTTACAAATTGATACAGCTGTCCCGGGAAAAAAAAATTTATGGTAATATTTAGTAAAATTTTCTGTGCATATATCCCCTATGACCCAGTAATTCCAGGTATATATCCTAGAAAAATTCTCACATAAGGAAACATAGCCAGAAAGATCACTGGGGTATTGCCTGTGGTAGCAGGGACAGGAGAGGCAATTTAGATGTCCATCACTAAAAGAATGTGTCTATGATGTATACTATGGAATACAGTACATTACAAAGAACCACCAAGTAGTTATTCAGACCAAA
This sequence comes from Myotis davidii, assembly GCF_000327345.1. Classification (NCBI taxonomy): domain Eukaryota; kingdom Metazoa; phylum Chordata; class Mammalia; order Chiroptera; family Vespertilionidae; genus Myotis; species Myotis davidii. The sequence goes on from NW_006352194.1 coordinate 4,599,318, forward strand.
ACATACATAGATCTTAAATAACCAGTGTTGAGTAAAAATATAAGAACCAGAATGAGATCAGAGCATGACACCATTTACATAAGTCAAAAATACACAATCAAAACAATACTATATGGTACATAAAGTGACATATATAGCCAAAGACATTTTATCAAATATACATAAGAGTGGGTACTCTGGGGGGAGGAAAATGGGAGTAGGGGTTAATGAAAACCAAACAAGACATGCCTTGCCCAGATTGATATAGGAGGCTCTCTGTATCATCCCAAAATGGCAAAAATAAAAAGTCACATGAAGAAATGAATCACCAAAAAGGAAAGTCAGTAAATGCAGGAAATAACACAAATAGCATTCCCAAGAATTGAAAACCATAAAAATTACAGAATATTATGGAAAATCCTAAACTTGTTTCATTTTAATAAGCAGGTGGAATAAAGGAAGGCCATATGAAACAAGATAATATGAAAAAAGAATAGGCAAACGTGAAAAAGAACTTTTAGGAATAAAAAATTAAGTCACCAAAATTCACCAATTGATGAATTAAATAGATTAGATATAATTAAAGAGAAAATTAGTGATTAGGAAGAGAAGTCTGAGAAAATTACTTGGAAGGTGGCAGATTAAAGAAACAGAAATATGAAAGAGAGGCTAAAAGACATGGAAGATAGAATAAGAAGGATGCACATGCATCTAATAGGTGTTCCAGATGGAGGCAATGGCAAACATGTGGGAAAAGCAATTTGAAGATAACAATTTCTGAGAATTTTTCAGAATTAAAGACAGACATGAGTCTTCAGAGTAAAAAGTTCAAAATAACACAGGGAAAAAAATTATAAGAAACCCAAGAGAAAAAGATATTACTTATAAGAGAATGACAACTGGACTAATATAGACTGCTCATTAATAAAAACAAATGTCAGAAGAAAATAGAGTAAGTTTTCATATATTAAGGAAAATAACAATCAATCAAGTATCTATACCCAGTTTGATATAACATCATCTTTAGACAAAGATAGAAGACTCACTGACTGTCATTAAAAGAATTACCAAAGGAAGGAAATGAAATCAGAAAGAAGGGATACAATGTGAAAGAAAAACAAAAGCAAGTAGCAAGCAAAGAAATTGTTAAATATATCCAGTAGAAAAGTTAAAATCACAGACTGATAACACCAAATGTTGGTGAGGATGGGAGTGACTAGAACTCTCATACATTGCTGGTGGAGTGTAAAATGGTACAAACACATGGGAGAACAGTGTGGAGGTTTCTTATAGTAAAAAATGAACTACTGATAAGGCAACAACATGGACAAATTTTTAAAATATTAAGTCAAAGGAAAACACAAAAGAATACATACCACATGACTTAATTTAGAGGTAACAGAAATACAGGCAAAACTGATCTACAGTGATAAAAATCAGATAGTGTTTGTGGAGGCAATTGGGGTAGTGCGGGGAAGGGAACTGAACAGAAAGACACACAAAGGAACTTTCTGGGGAAATGAAAATGTTCTACATCGTATTTTGGATGGTCATTAAAGTGTAGATTATTTGTCAAAACTGTTAAAATAGAAAACTTAAGGTCATTGGACTGCATGTTAATTATATCTCAATAAAAAATAAATTAAGTAATGTGTTGGTATACCTAAAATGCACTGACTGTTTAAAAATGGGCATGGGAAGGGGAGGTTAAAAACAATGTAGAATAATGATAACCACAGTACCTACCACTTATTAAATGCTTACCATGTGCCCGGCACTATTTATATTGACTCGTTTAATCCTTTTAACAATTCCACGAAGTAGGTGCTCTTATTATCCCCATTTTATAGATAAGAGAGGTTACACTTACCCAGAGTTACACAGCTAGGTCAAGGTCCACACTCAGGCAGTCTGGTTCTGGTCTGAAGTTAAAAATCAACAACACAGAAGACAAAAGAAGGGAGACTAGAGTCAAAATGTTCCAAGGTCAAAGGGATGACAAAAACAATGACTAACTTTAACCTTTGTTAAGTGATGTATGTTAACAGGTAAGAGCAAAGGGAACAGAAGCTAAATATTTGCAAACAAGGGGTATAAAAGGGAATCAAGAAAAATGTGATTGATCCAATAGCAATTGAAAAAAGAAAGTGTAATAAATAAAAAAACAACTTAAGATGGTACAAATAATTCCAAACGTATTAGTAATTACAATTTTTAAAAAGGCAGGTTAAACTTTCTTGTTAAAAGGCAGAGAGCCCTGGTTGGTATAGCTCAGTTGGTTGGAGTGTCATCCCAGGCACCAAAAGATACTGGGTTTGATTCCTGGTCAGGGCACGTGAAGGAAGCAACCAATTGATATCTCTCTCTATCTCTCTCCCTCCCTCCCTCCCTCCATCGCTCTCAGCAACCAATTGATGTCTCTCTTTCTCTCTCTCAAAAAATTAAAAGGCAGAGAGATTCTCTGTTTGGATTTTTAAAAAGGGGGGGGGGCACCTAGCTATATGTTGCTTTTAAAATAATGAAATGTGGGTGCTTTTACATGTAAAAAGTGTTTAGCACATGATAAATACTACATGTGTTAGCTGTTATTATTATTACCAAGAGAAACTGTGAATCATTCTCATTAAATAGTTTTTTAAAAAACATATTTTCATTGATTTCAGAGAGGAAGAAAGAGGGAGAGATAGAAACATCCATGATGAGAGAGAATCATGGATCGGCTGCCTCCTGCAAGTCCCTCACTGGGGATCGAGTCCGTCACAATCCAGGCATGTGCCCTTGACCGGAATCAAACCTAAGACCTTTCAGTTCGCAGGCCAATGCTCTATCCACTGAGCCAAACTTGAAGCTAGCTATCTGACATGACAGCTGAAGTATCTATCTGTAAATAAACAATTAAAACTATATAATCTTTGTAGACTTCTTCCAGGTACATACTACTGTTATTAAGGGATACACTAGTGATTTGGGAGCTGCTGAAATATACGAAAAGGCTAAGTTATACTTTGCTGATCTCACAACTAAAATGTAAAAGCCTCTGACATATTTTAGTGAGTTTATTTCTAACTCCCTTTGCGAAGATGTTAAATGGAGGAGAGAGAATCTAGCATAAATAGAATGTCACAAAAGTGTGCTTTTCAGAGTTAAGAAACTATAGTGTAAACACTGCATGTTGGAAGTCTCTAAGGGAATCCTGTAGATTCTCATATAGATGCAACCTAAATCATGTTATTAAGCACTTCCTGAAATTGCTAATCTTGGGAAAATTGTCAAAGGTCCTAGGGGGACAACATTTAAGTAACAAAAGAGCATCAGAATGATGAATGTTCCTCAAAGGAACAATATTAAAGCCTCAAGAAAAGACTATACTGATATAGAATAAAGATACATTGAAAAAACTTAATTGGTTGAACCAAGTGCTGCATAATGACCCAAAACACAAATGGGACTTCAGCATACTAGTAAAGTGAAAACGAGGCCAGCTTTCTAAAGAAAGCACAGATATATTTTATCTATCTATCTATCTATCATCTATCTATTCATTTACAATTTTATTCTGCCTTCTTCCAAAAACGAATTGGAAGTTTGAAAATTCTTTAAGTTACAAAGAAACAACAGTCACAGGAGAAAAAAACACAAAACACAAAAGTAGCAACTAAGTCATAGTTGGTAGAAACTACAGAATCCCTTTAATGAACACAGAGGAATATAGAAACTTACAGTTTCAATCTGTATTGCTTAGTTTATTAAAACAGATGTTCTGAAATCCACAATTGCTGGCAATATCTTTAGCAAAGCACACAAAGGCCCTCACTGCCACTACCCAAGAGTAAGAGACTTTTCTGTGCCTCAGTAACTGGACCTGCTACTCCTGCATTCACTGTACTTATTTTCCCCTAAGTCAACCAGTAATTTACGGGTCAATTGCCTACTATTTACTCAGCACATTGCTAGGTGCTGTGTGGGAGCCAAGTGAAATAAAACAAGATCCCTGTCCACAGGGAGTTTGTAATCAAGTTGACCCAACACTGAAATGATCAAAGAACAGAACTCTTAAAAGACTCAATCCACAGGAGACAAGAAGAGGGAAAGAAGAGGAGGGGAAAACAGATTGATCCCAGTGAGTGGCAAGGAAAGGGAAGGGGAAAGGGATGGAGCAGGTAAGTGCAAGTTAGGTACAATTTCAACAGGCAATGGTGAACAGGTAAAGAACTACAGACTGAGAGAGAACCATGACCAGTTCCAGAAGAGAACACTTGGCACATCTGCTGAAAATACAGTGGGGCCTTGACTTACGAGTTTAATTCATTCCGAGACCAAGCTCGTTAAGGAGCTCATTAACTCAAATTACTGTCAACTCAATGCAAAATATCAGCTGAGAGACAGCTGGTATCTCAAAAAACTCGTTAGGACACTCGTAAGTCAAGGCCCCACTGTAATGTCTGTGCACAGGCAACAGGCACTGAAAGGTATCTGATAAGCAGGTGTCATTATGATTATGGACACTGGGCTGGTTAGGGTAGGTTTCCAGGACGAAGTGTGGAGGATAAGACTGACTAGATTGGGAAGACCAGAAAATGAACAGAGGAACTTACATCTACTTGAGGGAGAAGCTTCTGAAATAAAAACAACAGTGGCAGGTAGGATGGACTAATGAGGAAAAGTGAGCAGCAATGCGAAGGAACAATAGGCATCCTATATATATTATCTACAACTGGACAACTGGAGTTCCATGGAGCAGAGGCTGGGCCCACCTATGCTGGATTTCTGTACCCCAATATCTACACTAATAAAAGACAAATATGCTAATTGATCATACCTTTGCTATGCCCATCAGCTGATCAGAAGAGTATGCAAATTAACCCAACAAAGATGGCCATTAAATTTGCATACTGCAGGCAGGGTGGGACAGCACGAGCCACCGCCCGCCCCGCCACCATCAGGGCCTCCAGTGGATAAGCCAGCAGATGGTTATCCCCCGAGGGGTCCCAGACTACGAGAGGGCACAGGCTGGGCTGAGGGACACCCCCGAGTGCACAAATTTTTGTGTACCAGGCCTCTAGTCCTATATAATAAAAGGCCAATATATAAATCGACCAAATGGTGGAACAACTGGTAGCTCTAACACGCACTGACCACCAGGGGGCAGGCGCTCAATGCAGGAGCTGCCCCCTGGTGGTTAGTGTGCTCCCACAGGGGAAGTGCTGCTCAGCCAGAAGCCCTGAGCCGGGCTCACGGCTGACGAGTGCAGCAGCGGTGGTGGGAGCCTCTCCTGCCTCCTCAGCAGCACTAAGGATGTCTGACTGCCGACTTAGGCCCGCTCCCTGTCAGTTGGACATCCCCTGGGGGCTCCTGGACTGTGAGAGGGTGCAGGCTGGTCTGAGGGATGCCTCCCCACTCGCCCTGCAAGAATTTCATGCACCGGGCCTTTAGTTCAATGATAAAAGCCATTCTAATACTTGATCAGGGGTCCTCTATTCTGGTTCCCTAACAATTCTGTACTCTCCTTGCAGAACATCTACCTCAGGGCCTAAGACATTTCTCTTATGGTCTGGTTTGATGCTACCTCACCTGCTTAGAGCATTTTTTCCCCTTACTGTTGCTATTGATAATCCCTATCTCCTGAATAAAAATTTTCTTTCCTTGATGCCTGGTCTCTGCTGGAACCAGAAAGCTGGAAGGGACCTTGCTGAGCCCTATTCACTGCTTTCAGCAAACAGTTCATTACTTTATCTATCACGTACTCTTGTCATATGACCAAATGACCTTAGTGCAATCTCTTCCTTTTTTAAGGAAGGAAACGGAGGTCCTGAGAGACAGAGTTGCTCTTTGATCTGAGTCAGCTTTAACCCCATGGCTGTTTAGTATCTCACAAACAACCAGAATCAGGTGAAATAACAGGCACTCTCAACATAATTAGAGCAAAGATCACACATTCTGAGACAAGAAATGGGGCATTTGCTCCACACAAAAAGATGATTTAAAATGTAAGGTATCTAAGGAATCAGTTAAGTTAAAAGAGAACCACTAGCAATTATTTCTGAGAATGCAAGGAGGATTGGTGAGGTTAGAAAAGGGTGAGTGTAGCTTTTAGCGGGCCCAGATTTCTCAAGTTCAAAAGCAGCTATCATTTGGTCTCTTATCTTACACTGACAGCCTGAAAGGCAGCAATTTATAGTGTAAGGGATGAAGATTTTTGTATCTGACACTCTTGGGTTTATGGTAGTATCTTTTCATATGTATCATCATGGTTATTTCTAATGTTTCATCACTACCATCATCGTCCCATCCCAAATGCTGGTCTACTCCTGTTCCAGTCCCGAAGATTTGCAGCAACACCTGACCGACCTGTGTGCTTTCCTAAGTACATCCTGGTCACTGGGGAATCCAGGTAGCCAGCACAGCTCTGAAGAACTCAGCACTCAAAATTCTAAAGCAGCTGAATCAGGCATAAAACACCCCGTTGGGGATTTGGGGTGCTGTCTACTGAGCTCTATGGCAGAAATCAAGTAAGGATGATGCTACAATAATAATACCTTGCTTATATACTGGGATTTGTGCCTCATCATCCCATTTATCCTCAAAGACTAAGGCTCAGAGAAGCCAAATGCCTTATTATGGGCCACAGAGTTAATAAGGGGCAAAAAAGAGCCCAAGTCTCAATTCTCAAGCCATGATTCTATCCTTTGTAATGCGAAAGCCTCACTCAATGCCAAGGCTTAGCTACCACTTCTGCAGATAATTCTCCCTTCCAGGAGCTCAGCAGCCATTAAGAAGTATAGCTGTCAACTCTTGGTCACTTAACAAGCATACTTACAGTCTCACTCTGAGGGAACTCCCCCACTGGCTCAAGAGACTATATTGTTCTCAATTACCATTCATGTCTCACAACAAATTAGTCTTAATGACATTTTGCTCTCTCTTCATATTTTACCAAATTATACCAGAATATTAATCATCAAATAACCACTAATAAGAGCTACTAATAATTAAGTACCTTGTTATGTTTATAAGAACTTTTTTTAAAAATATATTTTATTGATTTTTTACAGAGAGGAAGGAAAAGGGACAGAGAGTTAGAAACATCGATGAGAGAGAAACATCGATCAGCTGCTTCCTGTACACCTCCTACTGGGGATGTGCCCACAACCAAGGTACATATGCTCTTGACCAGAATCGAACCTGGGACACTTCAGTCCGCAGGCCAATGCTTTATCCACTGAGCCAAACCGGTTAGGGCTATAAGAACTTTTTACATGTTACCTCCTTTAATACTAATAACCTGGCAAGAAAGTCAAATCCAATTTAAAACAAGTACTGATAGTGAAGAAGTTAGGGAACAGGCCCAAGATCACATAGCAAATCAGAAGACAGGAACTGAGATTTTAATCCAGCAGACCTGGTCTTAAAGCCCATGCCCTCTGTCCACTAGAACAGCTTCTCAAGCTTTCATGTGGGTCAGAATCATGGGGGATCTTGCCAAGGAAAGATTCTGATCCAGAAGTTCTGGGCGGGGCCTGAGTTCTTGCATTTCTAATAAGCTCCAGGTGATATGAACGCCATGGATTCGAAGAATCCTCTCTGAGTCACAAAGGACATGACATTCTCTCTTCCCAAATCTTTTTTTCGCATCTAATTATTATGCTTTAAGCAACCCTTCACCTCTAAAAATAACAAGTCATCCTCAAAGCCTTTTTTCCCATCTGCCCTTGGCTCCAGTCTGAAAAAACAAACTCCAGAATAGCTCTGGGAATAAAACATAAAATACAGAAGATTCCAATAACCAGGCCTTAGTGACTAGCTCTATGGCCTGGCACCAACCCGAACTCCTTTAAAATGCATTTCAGCAACCTGGTCCTCCAGGACTAGCTCAGCTTCCCTGGTTGCTGCCCAAGTAACTCGAGGTCAAATTGCTCCCGATCTCGAGTTAAGTGGTCCACTGAGCCTGGTCAAGTCCTGTAAGGGCCTAAGATGGTACAGCCATTCAATAGACATATGCTAAAATGAATACAGTAAACAGATCTTGGTTCATCACATTATATATGATCTACTGTGACATATCCTTCCTAGCCACTGTGCCACCAGTCTTCCCCCACAGAATCAGACAATTCTACTTATCCTCTATAGCCTCCTACTCAGATCCCCTGAAAATGGTACTAAATAGCATTTCAAGGCCTGTATTCTCTTTTCTAGTAGCAAGTCTAAAATTAAGGATCGATATTATGTGCTGCCTTGACATTTGGTAAAATCAGGAGAGCCTCAAAGGGCTTAATCACAAATTCCACTATCTGCTCTGCTCCCATGGATGAGGTCCTATAGCCAAATAACCTTTCTTATAGAGGGACCAGGTACAGCTCCTGTTTATCCTTGAGCAGTGGGATTTAGTTCCCTGCCAGCCCCAATTTTTCAAATAACCACTCACATCCTCTGGCAGGAGCCAGAGGGCACTCAATCCTCTTTATGTTACAAAGCCTGCCTCCCACAGCCCCTGGTCCCGCTGCTCCTGAATACAGTCGCACCCCAGCACGGCCGGCTGTGCTCTCCTCTGGGGCCAAGTGTATATGCTTATAAACTGCTGTTAATCTTATCTGTCCAGTGTCCCGTGTTGTAGGTTTAGCCATAACCCTGGGATAAGAATCCCTCCCTTGTCACTGGGATGAATGGAGGTCATTAAAACATCTTTTTGCCCAACCCACCAGTTTCTAGTCTTTTCTCATCTTTGGATCTCTTCAACGCCTTTGACAGGACCTCAGCTACTCTTATGGTAATGATGTCCAACGCTGTGTTAATCACAGCCTATACACTTTCCCATTTACTTCCCCGGCCCTCCCTGTGGGGTAGAATACCACCATTATCTCTAATTTTCAGGTGAGGACACTAGTGACCAACAAGTTATGCAACTTGCCCAAGACTCACAGCTAATGAAGCTGGGCAGAGCTCAGATGCAGATCTGCCTGCCTCTTAATGACTACCTTAGCCCTGACAGGCTCTCCGAGCTCACTGCTGTCATTCCTCAAGGCCTCTCACAGACAAACACGTACTGCGGGATGCTGACAGGAGCACCTGCATTTGAGGCACCTTGTTTCTTCTGCCGGTCTCTGCTGAAAGATGGATGGAGATGTGTATCTGGCAAACAGTGCTGCTGGAACAGGCCAGCTGACTGGCTAGGTGCCAAGTCTTCCCTCGATGGCTTGGACTGAAGGTCTGGCTTGCTTGTCAACCTTGTGGATATAAAAACCCCATCCTGTAGAAGTCTCACAGTTAATTGGACTTGGGGAAGTTAGATAACACTGTCTAAATTTGTAAGAGAAGAACTATAAATCAAAAAGTCAACTTATTAGTTCATTTACTAGTGAAATATGCCTACTCTTAGCAGTTATCTGTAAAAAAGAAATTAAGCAGTGAGGTCAAGTATCATCAGAAAGCCTTTTAAGAATCACAGAAGAGGCTATATTCACTGGGAGCCTGGTGCATCCGAATTTTCCATGGAAGTAGATGCCTGGCCTCCAGACTGGGCAGATAGAGTCTGAGGGTGAACGCACACTGTACAGGCAGCACCAGCTGCCATTCTATCTTTTCACCTTCATCACTGAGTTTCTGGCCTCTTCTGTGGCTCCAGTCTCTCTTTGGAACAGTCGGACTCAGCTTTGTCCTTGAGGTAACCCTGTGCAGGTACCTAATAGCAGTGACCATGTGCTAATTTTTCAGTCTCTCTGAGAATGTAAGGAGTGCCCTCCTGTTGCTCCCGCCCACGGGCTTTGCTGTTGGTGCTCCAAACATCTATCTACAGCAGATCAGAACTCCTCCCTCCAGGAGTCTAAGCCCAATGAAGCTTTCAACTCACTTCAAACTTATCCGCCTTCTAACTTCCATCTGAGTCATCTACCTTACACTGGCTATCCCACACACTGTGTGATCTTGGGAAAATTACTTAACCTGGGAGGGGCACGGTTTCCTCCCCTACAAAATAGGACTCATAATAGTACCTCTTTCATTGAGTTGTTAGAAGCTTAAATGAGTCAACACACTTAAAGCACCAGCACTAGGGACATACTCAATAAATCAATAAGCTGCTGGTCATCATCATCATCTCCACCATCACCTCACCACAGATTCTCAAAGAGGTAGACACACAGCAGACTAAGGTCCACTAGAAAGTAACCATTACATTCGACTATTCTTTTTCCAGACTCTCAATTTCGAATGGAATTCTTCTTTTGAGTCATTCTATAAAATACCATGATAAAAAACATCAAAGTGCCTGGCATAACAAACTGCTAGTGTCCTCTCATCCTCAGACGAATTCAGAGAAACGAGCAATTTAAAATGGAAGGAGGCTTTGAGAGACTTATCTGCCTTTGCTCTGCCATTCTGGGCATGCTGCTCTGATCAATAGTTCATCCAAGATGACTCTCAACAGGCCAAACTGCTAATCTCCCAAGCAACACATTCATCTATTGAGTGACTGGGGACAGTGACTGCCTCACATCTAGGGTGACTCTTGCATCCTGCACCAAGAGCCTCAACAAGCAATCATCACTTCAGTGCTCTCACATCCAACCTCTTAGGTGTTAATGAAGACCTGTGGCTTTGTCACTGATACCAACAGACATTTTGCTGTGACCTGAAAATGTGGATGAGTCCTGAGTTCTCACCAACTTGATTATGAGAATACACTTTTCTTCAACAGGGAATAAATCTGGACCAACACAATGCCAAATTCTAAGTTGAGCGATACTAGTCTAACATGAACATCAAAGCACTCAGGCAAATAAAGGAGACCACACCAAGCCTTGGGACCCCAGAGGCTGTGTGCTTACAGTAAAGGTTTGCAGCACAGGCTCTAGACCAGTGGTTCTCAACCTTCCTAATGCCGCGACCCTTTAATACAGTTCCTCATGTTGTGGTGACCCCCAATTTCATTGTTACAAATTGAACATAATTAAAGCATAGTGATTAATCACAAAATCAATATGTAATTATATATGTGTTTTCCAATAGTCTTAGGCGACCCCTGTGAAAGGGTTGTTCGACTCCCAAAGGGGTTGCGACCCACAGGTTGAGAACCACTGCTCTAGACAGACAGCCAAGGAGTGAAGTGCAGCTCTGCCCCCTAACTACCTAAATAACTTTAGATAAGTTGCTTAACCCTCTAGGCCTGTTTCCTCATATGTAAAATGGGGATAATAGTTATCTCATGGGGTAGTTACAAGCAATAATATACTACTATATGTAAATGAGTTAATATACATAAAGGACATTTCCCATAACATTTTAAACATTCACTAAATGTTAAAAGGAATAATAAAAATACACCTGCCAAAATGTTTTTACTAGAGGCCCGGTGCACGAAATTCAGGCACCCTGGTGGTGAAAGGGGGGAATCCCCCAGCCTGGCCTGTGCCCTCTCACAGTGCGGGAGCCCCACGATCGATCGCCCCAAAGAGGTAGGCCATGCCCACCCATCCGGGGTTCCTCGATGGATTGCCACAAAGAGGTAGGCTGGAGCCAGGGGTCCCACCTCTGTGCCGTGTGGAGCCACTGGGACCCCTGGCGTCACCAGGCGGAGGCGCTGGGACCCACCTCTGCGCCACGCACACGCAGCATCAAGTCCCTGCCCACCTGTGCATGCCTTGCCATGCACACAGCCCCCTTCACCCGTGTGCACCCACTACGCATGCAGCCTCCTGGTGATGGATTGTGATGGCATGAGGGCATGATGACCATTTGCATATTAGCTCTTTATTATATAGGATATTTCTTAAGTTGGATGGTCAGTTTACTTTTTAAAAATCACTCTGCCTCATCATTTTATGTTATCTATGTATCTTCTATATATGGCAAATATTACAAAAATTCTTCTTTAAATGAAAAGATTTTCTAGACAATCACATTACTAGTTTCATATAGCTGGTCTGGGATGGGAGTCAGCTAAGAAAGAGAGAATGAAGAGTGTTAGGCCTCTTATACACAGATTTCTGGGCTATCATCAGAAATTTCATTCAAAGCTTTAAACTCACTGAAAATTAGGAGGAGATACAAAGAACTTCTGAAATCACCTGGTCCAATGCCCACATTTTGTAGATGAGAAACTATTGAGAAGTAAAGTATTTTTAAGACATTCTAGTTAACTAGTGACAGAAATGAGGCTGATCTTGTTACCTCTGTCTGAGCTATATATTCTAAGTGGAAAGTAATGAGGAAGACATTTTGGAAAGGGAAAGA
>NW_006352194.1:4611536-4621312 GCF_000327345.1 Myotis davidii
CACAGTTTGGAAGGGTTAAGGAAGTGACCTAACAATATGTAGCCAACATTTACCAAAATTTATTATATCCCAGGCACCATGCCAAGAACTTTGTGTGGGTGGCCTTATATAATTTTTGCAAAACCTGTGAGGCAGTTACTATTATTAACTCCACTTTCAGCTGGGAAAGTGGAGGCCTAGAGAGATGAAATGACTCGCCTCAAATCACAAAGCCAGGGAGTGGGAGAGTCAGTAAAATGAACCCACATTGTCTGACTCTGGAGCTGGAACCTTTCCCACTCACTGTACCTTGCCCAACCTTGAGAATTTAAAGAGCAGTTAAGCTCTTGATCCTAGAGTCTTTCTCCTACTTTTTTGGTAACTTCTTTTTTCAGAGGCACTGCAACGATGAAAGAAGTAATATTTAAGTAAGAGCAGATGACATTATTTAGCATTTACTTATTCTGTGCAACACGAGGCACCACCCATTTCTCAAGCCTAGGACTTGTCCCAGGCCACACAGCTGGGCTATGAAGCCCATGCAGCCTCAGCATGACTGACTCCAAGGCCATTTCCCAGCCTCATCAGTAGACAGTGTGTCCAGGTCTTTACCAGGTTTAGCCAAGTGCCCTTACCTGTGGTTTGACACTGCACAGAGAAGAAATTCAGCATAATCTCTGCTCTCGGGGAGCATATGGCACAGCTGAGAAGAGGAGTCCTTCCTTCCTTACACCTCAGTAGTTAAGTAGTAGAAGCACTGAAGAAAATGAACCCCGTTCCCTGTATTACTGCCCTACTCCACTACTCAGATCAGCTGACCTTCGGTACCTCTGTGTTCATTTCACAGATGAACTCCATTCTCCTCTCCTCCTAGTGCTGTAAGCTTCTTCTTTTGTCTTTGAAGAAGTGCGAATTATTTTCATCTCTATCTTTCTCTCATCCATCACCAGGGAGTATGACAAGAGGGTTAACTTAAGGAGCTAATAAAAAATGTAAAAGACATAACTTCTTTATTGTTTTTAACTTTGAGAAAGAGCCTATGGATTCTATAGTATTTGCTCAAAAATGTTCAAAGGAAGACCTGGAACATTTCACTCTCAAAAATTTGCTGCCCGGGAAGAAAATCCAGAACTCCAGGGGCCAATTAGTCTGCTGTTTTGGACTTTGACCTTGGAAAGTCTCCCTGTGGATTGAATCTGACTGGAACTGAGGGCAGCTGACAGCAGAGTGGTGTCTGGGTGGTCAAATTTAATGACTCCCAGGCCTTTAGAGCAACATTTAAAAGTTATAGTACCACACCAATGTCAGGGCTAAATGTATAAGAGCAATAAGTTTCGCTGTTAAACTTACAAGTTCCTATTATGTTCCTGACATCATGCTAGGAGCTGGGCACTCAAAACAGAGGCAGGCTTTTAAACATCAACTTATCAAATTGCAGTAATAAAACTAGACAAAGAGAAGGCAAAGTGTGAGCAGAGCACACAGAGGAGTAATGACCAGAGGGCTTTCTGTTTGCAAATGGCAAAAGTGAGGGAGTATCTGTGATATGCATCAGGAGGGACTAATAAAATAGCAGCAGCTTGAATTTGGAATAGTGGCTCTCGGCTGTCTTCCTTCTGCTTTTTCCTAGCCAGTTGGAGTTAAAATTTTGAAAAACAATCTTAATAAGGAGTTAAAAACAAGTTAGCTTCTAAAGCTGACTTTGTAACCTTTGAGTTATTTAACCTTTTAAAACCTGCTTTCTCAAGTGTAAAATGCAGTGAACATGTATATGGGAGTTCACAATGCTATTCTCACTTTTGTATGTTTGAAATTTCCAGTTTTAGAATGGGGATAATAGTACCTATTGCTTAGATGCTGTAAGGATTACAAGAAATAATTATGTAAAAAACACCTCGTACAGTGCCTGGCACTTTGTAGGTGTTCAATAAATGGTAACTGTTATTACCAACAAGCTACTTTTTAAAGTTCTGAGGTGGGGATAAAGAGAACAAAATACTATTAACAGCTGCAGAGTGCAGACTTATAGGTCTTGTGTACCATTCGGTGCATGGAATGGTACGCAATAAATTTGGAGTATGTGGACGTATGCAACTTCTCTGAGATGTTTTAGAAGGAATCTTAAGAATTTTTTAAAAATTAAGAATGAAAGTCTAACAAACTGAACAAGAAGCATACAAACTTTATATAAGGAAAACATAAAGCACTCCTGAAAAGTCATAGAAGTAACCCTGAGCAAGTGGAAAGACAGGATAGGACAACTCAGTGTCATAAAGATGTCTGTTTTCCCTAAGCTGACTCATAAATTTAACATGATCTCAATAAAAATGCCATCAAGTTGTCTCCTCCTGAAATTAGACAAAGTAATTATGAAGTTTATATTGCAGAATAAACAAGCAAAAACAGCCAAGAAAATCCTGAAAAAGAGAAATATGAAAAAATTGGCCCTTCCAGACAGTAAAACAAATTAAAAGGCTCTAAAATTACGATGCTTTTGTGATTGCATATGAACTAGCAAATCAGTGGCACAAAATGGAAAATCCAGTAAGAAATTCAAATGCATACAAGAGTTTTATATCCAAGAAAGACTGCATCTAAAATCAGTGGAGAAAAGGTAAGAACTTGAAGTAGTGTTGGGATGCCTGGCTGGCCAATGGCAAAAAGACAAAATTGATCCTTTCTCAAACTAAATGCCAAAAATTCTAGATGGATCAGAGTCTTAGATGTTTTTTTTAAAAAGATGAAACCACATATGTACTAGAAGAAAACATTAATAATTCCTCATAAATTACGAGTGGGGCAAACTTCCTTACTCCGACTCAAAATCTAAATCAGCAATTTTCAACTGGTGTGCCAAAAGAATTTTAAAACGTTCAATAACTGACTAGTCAGGGGCACTAACCTCTTTTCCCTTAGGTTGTCAAACAGAAGAAAACACAACAAACAACACAACAATAGCCATCTGGTGTGAATGAATCAAAATTATACCTTTTTTTGTCCAATTGGCAAAAACTATTTTTTTTGGTGTGCTGCAGAATTTTGGTAAATTTTAGTAATCAGTTTATGTGTGCCATGAGATGAAAAAATTTTAAAAGTGCTGGTCTAAAGCAGTATATACACTGTAAGGCTGATAAATATGACTATAAAAGATATAAAACTTTTGTACAGTAATAAAACAGGCAAAATCAGGCAGATGACAAATTGGGGAAAAATCTTGCAACTTACACCACAGTCATTGGGCAGATATCCTATATCTCAAGAAAGGAGAAAACAAATTTAAACTACACTGATATATTATTTCTTACCTAATAGGCTGACAAAAGCCCACAAACTGAAAGCAAGATTCAAGAGGGAAAAAGAGGGGTCAAGCATGAAATAAAAACTTCGGTGAATGCACCTTGTTATATAATTTTGACTTTGAAATGGTTTACACAGTTAAAAACATGCAAATAGTTTACACAGTTAAAAACAAAATTAGCATTGGTCAATATCCCAATGGTTAGCGTGCCTGCAGTGCACTGAAGGGTCTCAGGTTCAATTCTGGTCAGGGCCTGGATTGTGGGTTCACTCCCTGCCCCTGGTTGGGGAACATGCGGGAGACAACCAATCGATGTATCTCTCTCTCTCTCAATCCCTCTCTCTCCTTTCCACACTCTAAATATGTATTTTTAAAAAATTATCAGGTGAGGATTAATAAAAAATATTATTTTAAAAAATGATCCTAGACATATGCAGGCACATTCATGAAATTTATTAGATAAACTAGAGGCTATAAAAATTAACAAGAACAACAAAAATTAGGCTTTTAAAGCAATTTTTAAAGTTTCAAACAAATGAACCTGTTTATCAAGCTGGTGGCACAGCCACACAGAGAAAATAATTACAAGTGCCTGTAGCACAAATTGGACTATACATCCCAAGTAGCATATAGTCTAAGGACAAAGAAACCACACAGAATAAGACAGCATTCAGTATCTAGGGGTCAGTGTGGCTAACAGCATCACCGGCTGGGTTAATAACACGGCCAGGAAACCAGCAGCCTCAAGGCCCGGAGTGTGGCCCAGAGGATGAAGTTCTGTGACACACTGAATGTTTACTACAGCTTCAGTAGATGAGTGACAGGGGAGTTAAGAGTGTGCTTGAGACTGGCCCAGCCAGAGAGCTTGAGGCCAGCAGACGCCAAGCCAAGGAAATGCACTATCCTAAGGGCAGACAACCATCCTGGAGTCTCAAGCATGAGAGTGACATGTTCAGATTTGTGCTTTGTAACGATCACTGACAGTGAACAAAGCATATTGAAGAACAGAGCTGGAAGCCAGCTGAGCAGCTAGAAGGCTGTTGCACTAACCCAGGACAACAGATTCTAGCTAGTAGCTTTAACCAGAAGAGAAAGGGGGCATCCAACAGACGTCCAGCCGATATACATGTGTGCTCTTTGTGAGTGGGGAGTGGAAGGAGGGTGGCGGTTTCAGAGAAGGGCAAGGGAGTGGGAGGACTCCCAGGTTTCTGCCTTGGGCAACTCTGTGGTGCCATTGACTGAGACTAGTAACTGAAGGGAAGTACCAGGTGGGAGGAAAGTGGCAAGTTCCCTGCTGCCTGAGCCCCTGACATCCTATTTCAGTTAGTGGGACAGGAGCTGAAGGGGTCAAGAAGGAAGATCCAACAGTCACGCTGCAGCCTAGAAAGCTGAGAAACAGAGAAGAAACTAGTTAACCCACTAGTTTAACTCTTGCAATATTTTCTGCAAGTCAGAAATAGTCATATTCTGTTCACTTTTGTTTTTATATTTTAAAAGTCAAGTAACCAATTTTTGGAACCTCAGCAGCTATTACTTACACTTGTAATCCTGTATTTCTAATCTCCCTCATCCTTCTTGGGCCCTTTCCTTCATAAAATATTCACTATTATTTGTCCCAAGAACCAGACTCTAGGACGTATAGCAGAGACCACTCATCCAAATACCTCCAAAGGTCAGGCAGATGTAAAATCTGACATTAAAATGTAAGCGACTAATTGTGAAACACTATGTGGACCAAACTCTGGCCTACAAAAGATTTCTATTGAGGTGGCATTTTTACAAAATAGCCTAAGATAAAGATTTAAAAGATATTTCCTTCCTCTTATTTCCCTTCCAGTACTAATAAAGCCAGAAATTACATCTATATATTGACTTTCCCAGGGTCTTAGTATTAGAGAAGCTCTGAGTAAAGTTGTTTTCAAAAAGAAACTCTACTTTCACAAGTACAGAGGGACTCCAGGACAAATGCAGGCAGGCATCCTCTCCTCCTTACTCCTCTGTCTCTGCCTCCCGGATTCTATCCCTCTCCTCCTCCCCATTTCCCTCCAAACCCTCATCTCCTAGCTGAAGAACTGAATCCATCGGTAAGAAGTGGATGCCCAGAGCCAAACAATTAGGCTGCTACTGCTCTTCCTTTCACTTGTCTGAAGAAACAAATTCGGTATCTGCTAACAAGGTTGCCAAGACAATATGTCCCCATTTCACCAGTCTCATGTAAAATAAGGACAAACAAGGATCTATAAGGGATTTCTGAAGCACCTCATTGGGTAAACTTCTCTATTACAAAGACAATTCAGATATGCTTGACTGCTTTAGGCAGGAAACAAGGCTGGAAAGATAATTTCAAAACTCGGAGATCAAGGCCACACAACTGTAGAAAGTAATTGTTTCCAGGGGGAGTCTCATCACTGCTTTCATTTGGTGATGTGACATTTCACTGTTGGCTCTGCACCCTTTGAGGGGTCAAGGACTGAGATCTGATTAATGTAATGGGCTCTCTCCCCAGAAAAACAACATTCACACAAACTTGCAGGCAAATGCAAAGGGTTCATGGATCCCTTGCAGCTGGGCCATTCATACCAGATTAACGATCCTTGCTATAGCACATTTACTTCATCTAAGGAAAGGAAATACTTAATGTCATGATTTTGAGGACTTGACAGCATGGTCTGGAGGATAACAACATTAGGGAAGTGTAAGGTAAGTTAGCTTTCTTTCCTTTCCCTTCTCTCCCTTGAGGCCTGCAGGAGTCTCAAAACCGCATACTCTGCAAATAAAACACTGCATACCCTGCATGATGTTTAAAAAGTGACAATCTCACCTTGAATTTAAATGATCTTATTATTTAATTTTTCCTCTCTGTGGTTATAGCTTGCTTTTTCCACGTTATCAGGATGATGACGTTAGAAGGCAGACTATTGGAGATCCAGAAACCATATATCCCAATCCAATGCCCTTGTAAAAATCAAAGCGCTCACTCTCTGGAAGAGCTGAAAGAGGCTGAGGGGTCGCTGCCTGCCCCCAGGGCACTGGCACAGGCAGAACTTCAGAAAGGTAATGTAAATACTCGGTATGAGGCAACAGGGCATACCAATTTGTTTTTCAATCTATTTTATTTCAGTTCAAAGCCTCGTTGCAGACAGGTAGTCCAAGAAAACAAGCCACATTTTAGTTATCCTCAGTCTTCCTCAATCTCCTAAAGCAGCTGAGCACTGTCAGAGTGTGGCTCTTTTTCCTGCACTGACTGTCTGTAATGATGCTTTGAACCGAAATAAAATAGATTGAAAAACACATCAGTATGCCCTGGCTCTCCCTGCAGTTTTATATTATCCTTCAAAGCCAGTGTTACCACCTACTCTTTACTGGAACCCAACAGACCCAAATCACAGAGTGAAACTGCAATACTTTAAATGTGAAGGTCCCACCCAAACCTAAAATAGCCATTTAATTCATGGCTTGTTGTTTAACGTTGCATTAACATGCCACTCTCTGTCCAGTTCCGTGCTCCATTTGCTGGGCTGGATTATATCTTCTGATGACAAGTGCCATCTGGTTACTGGATACAGTTTAAAGCAAACCTTGACATTGCTGATCTTATATAGTTTACTCGATTTATTACTGTCTCTGTAATTTTCCGTGTTCATAAGCCCAAACATCGTATTATTTTTACCTATTTAAAAAGTCCCCTAAACGTATTTAAAGCAGGGCATTAAAAATAGTGCAACACTATTTTGAAAACTTTTAGAGGAAACCCAAATCATTTGCAAACAAATTTTGAAATGACCTCCAACTAGAGTCTGAAGCCTATCATTTTGCTAGCATGCCTCTTTCATGTGTCCACTGGAGGAACAAACAGTTTCGAGCTTAAAACACTAAAATGATGAAAAATGCTCTAAACAGACATTTATATAATTAGGTTGAAAAAAAATTACATCCCAGTTGGAAAAGTTCAACTCTTAAGAGAAACATTAAGAAAAAATAAGATTTGTTCCTCTTCTCCCAAAAGACAGAAACACATACACACACCCCTTCAATTTTGTCTATAACATTCTTCTGGATTTTTGTAATAATTTACCATTTTACATAAGTTTCCATTTGGGGCCAAACTTCATTAGTTTCCTCTGATTGGAATTTGGCAACATATATATACAACAAGAAAACTCAGAACCTATTTTTACATGTTCTCTAACTTAATCCACACAATAACTCTTTAAGGAGGTAGCATTATCCACATTTGGCAGATCAGACAACTAATCTGTAACTGGCCCACCGGCATGCAGCTCTATCAGCAGCAAAGCCATGTTCAGGGCCAGGGACTCCAGACATGTCTGAGAACCACAGCACAATCACTCATTTCTCTCCGTTCTGCAGCACCCCAAGTTCTTGTCAGCTCATAGGCTTCACACCTGCTGAAAAGTTCTGCCTTCCCACTTCTCTCCCTTTTCCCTTCTTGCTGGACTGGATCCTTGCCACTCAACAAGTTTCAGCTTAAACTTTTCCAAGGCCCTCTTGGTAAAAGGGATCTCTCAGGTTAGCACTGCTTTGTTTCCTTTTAGCAGTTGCCTCAATTTGGAATAACTTTATTTCTTCACTGTCTCAGACACTGTTTTAGGTCCATCTTGCTTACTTTGGTATTCACAGGGTCTAGCACAATGGTGTCTGGTACAAAGCAGGCACCCAATGTTTGCTCAATGAACAGCCTGGATTTATTTATTTAATATTTACCAGATGACTGCTGTGGGCACTGGCTAGCAGCTGATACAAAAGACTGCCCTTGAGGACCTCCCACATTGGTGGGAAAGATGGACTAATACAGGGTGGTGAGTGTGATCCGTTCAGGTTCAGATCCCAGTCCCTTATGCATTAGCTATGTAACCTTGTAAATGTCTTCTGAGTCTCAGTGTCTTCATCTTTAAAGTGGTAGTATTAATACTACCTATGTCATAATGTTGGCGTGAAGACTAAAAGATAGTGTAAAGCAGGCTCAAAGAGCTCTGGGCAACACAGGAATTAATATTAACTACTCATCTGTTATGATGCTCTGACAGCTGTATTTGAAATTATCTTTGTTTACTTGTGTTCCATTTGTCCAAGCCCCTATATAGTTTAAATTCTGTGGAAGGACAAAGTTCACATTGATCCTTTCACCGCTGTATTTCCAGGGATTTGGATCATCCCTAGTACATATAGGTGGTCAACAAATACTGAATGATTTATGAATGCATGCATGTAAACATAACATTCTGAAATCATTTGTTAAATTAGTGATGAATATGCCAGGATTGCGGGCTCGATCTCTGGTGTGGGATGTGCAGGAGGCAGCAGATCAATGATTCTCTCCCATCATTGATGTGTCTATGTCTCCCTCTTCCTCTCCCTTCCTCTCTAAAATCAATAAAAATATGTTACAAAAACAAATATGAGATATAAATTAGTGATGAATGGCTAGGTTTGGGAACTACTGCCATATATGAAAGGCATCTAAACTAGAAAGTGGAGTGTGGCAGAAGTTTGAAGATTTAGCCAACTAGAGAGATATTTCACTTTGGGGTTGCAATTAAATCTACATAAACCACACAAAAGATTTGGATACAATTCCAAGGGGGGGGAACCAATAGCCCCAGATGGAGAGTTGAAAGAAGAAATTGTGAGCAGTAGGGCATGGCTCACCAGGCAGGGGGCATCCAGGCATGACCTACACAACCTGAGATCTAGGACCACCCGAAACAGCTCAACCGCTCAGAAACTAAGATTCCTCCTCGTAAGTGGAAACATGGACACTTGCTTATAAAGTGTCCTTAGCACAAAAATGCTGAGTATGAATGCAAATAAACCACCTGACTTCTGGTAGGAGCTGGGTGGATGGTATTATTGTTATTTAAAGTAGCGGAAACAATTCCCACTCTGAATAATACGACATTAAGACCAGAAGAGAGAATGGAAGTCATAGTGTTTTGTCAAACAGCTCTAGGTGCAAGGGACGGGGGTGTACTGAGTTTCTCATGAGGTGTTAAGTGACCCGAGAAATCGCCGGACAACATGGACCCAGTCTATTTGTGTCTAGGGTAGGGGTCTAGGGTAGGGGTCGGCACTCCTTCTGTGAAGGGCCAGACAGATATCCTCCGCTTTGTGGGCCAAGCGATCGATGTCATGCAACATGGGACTCTCCCTGCTCCGCTCCTGCCGCAGGAAAGCAGCCATAGACAACACATAAACAATGAACATGGCTGTGTGCCAACGAAACTCCCTTTATGGGCTCCGAAATTTGATTTCATATAACTGTCACAACTCATATGAAATATCCTCTCCCCCGCCCCCCAACCATTCTTAGTTTCGGGAGGGGGTCGTAGGGGGACGGATTTGGCCTTAGGCCAGACGGCCCGCGCCTGGGGAAGGGACTTGGCGCGGGGGAGGGAAGGGACCGAGAAGATCGTCAGCGGCAGCGCGAGGCCACGATTCGCCGAGGAGCAGGGGTGCAGGGGTGCGGGGCTAGGGCCGG
>NW_006352194.1:4621652-4625647 GCF_000327345.1 Myotis davidii
TTTCTCCGCCGGAGGTGAGAGCCGAGCCTGCGCTCCGGGTGTGGGCCGCCCCTGGGGGTCCGCGTCCCGGGACGGAGGGGCGACGGGGGACGGCTGGAACTGGGCAGAGCCCGCGGAGTTCGACACGCGGAAGGGTCTCTGTGACCCCATCATTTGGGGCGCCTCTCGAGCCTCAGCTACAAAAGGGGTCTCCACGCTGAGTTCTCGCCCCGTTTCTATGGTTACCTGTTCAGCACCGATTCAAACTGCCGTTCTTTATTGACAGCGCCATAGAGGACACGAACACTCCTGCCCGAAGGGAACAATAAAGATTTCTCCATTCAACAGCGCCAGAGACGCCACAAGGCGGCCATCTTGAGGCTGGCGAGGAAGGGATATCAGGGAGGAGGGGGAGGCCCGGCCTGCCCCGCGCGCCGCGGTCCAGTGCTGGGGGCGGGCCTCCGGGGCGGGGCCTGCGTGACGCATGCGCTCTCCACCAACGCTAGGTCCCTGGGGCCAGTCTGGTGCTGGCCTCGCCGCTCGTTTTTGCTCCTGTCCGCGCAGTTTTAGGAAAGTTCTAACTAGGTCCCGCCGCCCCTGGCCGAGGCAGCCCTGGGATTAGGATCTTATTTCAGAGAATGGCGGAAAGATATACACAAAAGATTTCTCTCCATTTTCCAAAACATCACGTTCACGTGCCAGGCGGAGACGGGACCTGAGGCTTGTTCCCGGGCGTATTCTCATTGGTGGAGAGGCTTGACACTGCTCCGACATGTTTGGCTAACAGGCCCGCATCAACCAATCGTGTCTTGAAGGCATTTTTTTTATCCCGCCTCTACTCCCAATTTTAGTATTTAGGGTTTTGGAGAAAACGTGTTTACGGCAGTTTGTTTACTAAATTCCTGTCTCCCGCACTTTGTCGCACACCATACGTTCCACGTTGACGCTCCTCTTGCCAGCCTCACACAGCCAGGCAGATGAAGTCGGATGCAGACAGCCCCAGACTCAGGCAGGTGAAGTTGGATGCAGACAGCCCCAGACCCAGGCAGCTGAAGTCAGATACGGACAGCCCCAGACCCAGGCAGATGAAGTCGGATACGGACAAAGTCGGATACGGACAGCCCCAGACCCAGGCAGGTGAAGTCGGATGCAGACAGCCTAGACTCATCACTCGCTGCGCCCTGTCCCTCTGACACGCAGCCACTTTTTCTGTCACCGCCAGTCACGCTGCCCAAATCCAGTTGTCTCAGTACAATGCCGGGCTCCCTGTGTGTCACAGCTGTTGCCTCCACAGTGTCAACATTCGGTCATTGTCAGACTGACTCCCACTCCATCACCGTTTTTAATCACAAATTCAATCCACTGGGCAGAACTGTCATTCGTATTATCAGTGGCCCCTCATTTTTACCGTCACTGTCTGATATGCAAACACTGTCAATGACCACAAACGTCAAGCTGTTCTGTACAACGTTAGCACTTGGACTGTGTGCCCAGCTGTCGCCCTTTCAGTTGTCTTCACTGTCACTGCCACTTGCCTACTTTCACTGCCACACAGTCACACCAATATTTAGCAAGCCCTCACCGCTACACAGCTGTCCTTGTTACTGTCCAGTCAGTCACTTTCACTGTTATACTCACACATCACTGTCTCGTTCAGAGTCAGATTTAATGTAGCTGACCTTCGGTCACTTTTGTAGTCACTCGAGCCACAACACAGCTGTTGAATCTCCTAATCATTTATTTCCACTATCGTTGCATTCTCCTTTAGTAAGAACCTTCAATATAGGGTTGCCAGATTTAGCAAACACCTACAATGTTTCCTGGCACATAGTAGGTGCTCAAGAAATACTGGTCGAATGAATAGATTTAAAAAACACAGTATTGCCCTAACCGGTTTGGCTCAGTGGCTAGAGCATCGGCCTGTAGACTGAAGGGTCCCAGGTTCGATTCCGGTCAAGGGCATGTTCCTTGGTTGTGGGCACATCCCCAGTAGGGGGTGTGCAGGAGGCAGCTGAATCAATGTTTCTCTCTCATCGATGTTTCTAACTCCCTATCCCTCTCCCTTCCTCTCTCTCTAAAAAAAAAAAAAAATCAATGAAATATATTTTACAAAAACAACAACAACACAGTATTATTCCAATGTACTGTATGTGAATGTGGATGACTTGAGGCTTATCAGTCACAAACAATAGGAATAACTTTGCGGGTACAATCTGTCCTCCCTCTTCCACTTACCCAAACTCTGCATCTTATTGGGATTTGAGGAGAAAGTGGGAGAAATGTGGCCACTATGCCTAAACTGAATTCCTAGGGCCGTGTTTGCAAAGTGTAGGTTTTTTTTAAAGTTTTTATTTCTTATTTTATTTTATATTCTAAAACAAAAATACATTTGCCGTGGAGCATTTGGGAACATTGGAAGGAGTCCCTCCTTCTGAAGGGCTGTTTTAGACATAAAGAATGCCATCCCTGCTCTTGCTGGTTTGGCTCAGTGGATAGAGCATTGGCCTGTGGACCAAAGGGTCCCAGGTTGATTCTGACCAACGGCATGTACCTTGGTTGCAGGCTCCTCCCTGGCCTGGGCCCTTTTTGGGGCATGTGCAGGAGGCAACCAATCGATGTATTTCTTTCACATCAATGTTTCTCTTGGTCTCTCTCTTCCACACTCTCCAAAAGATCAATGGAAAAATATTCTCGGGGGAGGATTAACAACAACAACAATAAGAAAAGAACACCATCCCTCAGTGCACCCCACACACGAACTCATAGCCAATGGGTCAACGGCTGCAGCTTCTCCATCATTGTTTACTTGTGGTTTTGCATTACCAGGAACTCCCGTGGGGATGCCTGCACCGCAGTGCATGAAGAACAGCACAGGGTCATGGAGAGCAATTGTCCTGGTTTCTGGCTGGACCCTCTGAGAACCTAATCTCTTGGGATCTCTTCAAGGTTTTTAGAGAATTAATGATTGCTTCTAACTAATCGCCAGAAAGACCCAATGCTTGACATTGAGGGGAAGTTACTGTGGCCTTTTCACCCTTTTTTCTCACCGTTGAGAGAAAAATGTTCCCAAGACAGTGACTGAGGTGGCTCCAACTAACCTACCATTTCTGAAGTGACTATTACATGCCAAGAATCCGGGGTGAACAGGACATGGTCCCTGCCCTGGTAGGAAGCAACACAGCCACTACCACATCTCCAGCTACTAACAAGTCATCACTGACCCCTCTTTACTCTCTGCCAGGCACGATCTTTACCTGGATTATCTCATCTAATGCTCATAACCACCCAATGAGGTGGGTCACACATCACACTCTTAGCCCCTTCTAGGCAGGAGGAAATGGACTCAGAGGAAAAAAAAATAATTTGCTCTAGGTAACACAGCTGCTAAGCAGTGGGTTTGGAGTTTAAAACTAGGAAGTCTGACTCTAGAGCCTTAATTGTTTTACCCCAGAATAATGACTTACTGTTTTTACAAAATATGAGGTTCATTGTGAACAATTCCTGGATTACTAAAAACAAAAAACAAAAACACACAAGAGAGTTAGAAGCAGAATCGCTATAAATTCTACCACTTGGCGGTGACATTGCATTATAGGGGAGCATCTCTCCATCTCTGGGCAGATATACTCAGATAGGTAGATGGACAGATAATAATGATGATAATGACAGTTTCCCCCTAGTGAGCACTGTGTGCTGGATGCTGTGCTGAGTGCTTTCTGTGAATTAACACATTTAATTTACTCAGACATGAATAGACAGCATTTTATTAAAATGAGTTCATTTAACATATTCAGGGGTCACAGCAGCAGCCAACCACCTGGTGGTGTTCTCCCCAAATCTGGCTCTTTTCTCGGTCTTTGCTGTCTCCTCTCTGCCTTCCAATCAGATCTTAGCCCAGCGTCCTTGGGCTGCAAAAGCCGAGTCTTTAAATAGCATCCTCGCACAGCTGCCGCCTGGTCAAATGTCTCTGCTGTTCCCCAAGGCGGCGGTGTTATTTGTAGAAGTGGAGTTTGCTC
>NW_006352194.1:4625954-4628351 GCF_000327345.1 Myotis davidii
TGCTCTGGCTCCCCAGCTCAGAGCATAACCCACCCACCATCCCCTGCCCCATCGGTCAGGTCAGACACTTTTGTCGCTCAACCAGTCACCGAGTCCTGTTGATTTTGCCTCTAAATATGCTCTCTCCACGTCCACAGGCAAAGTCCAAATGACCTTTACCTCTCACCTACTGGGACATCCTCCTGGTGCGGCCTCTGTTTCTATCCTTTACTTTGTTCTGTAGACAGCACACCAGCCCAGTCTTACATCTCTGTTAGAACCAACTTTATAAACGTATAAGAAAGTTACACCCAAGGCAATCTACTCATTTAAAGTGGAATTTGGGGCAGTGTACACACTTGTGTAACAAATTGAAACAGGGCATTTTTACTTTTTTAGAGCAGTTTTAGGTTCACAGCAAAATGGAGAGAAAGGTACAAAGATTTTCCATAGCCTCCTGCCCCTACACATGCATAGCCTTCCCTACCATCAAACCCCCCACCAGAATAAATGTGTTACAACTGCTGTTCCTCCATTCACAGACCATTGTCATCCAAAGTCCATTGTTTACATGAGGGTTTGCTCTTGGTGTTGTATATCTATGGGTCTGGGCAAGTGTGTCCACTATCACAGTGCCATACAAATAGTTTCACTGCCCTAAAACCCTCTGTGTTCTGCCTATTCACCACTCCCTCCCCCACCCCCAACCATTGGCAACCCCTGATGTATTGACTGTCTCCATAGTGTTGCCTTTTCCAGAATGTCCTACAGTTGGACTCACACAGTATGTAGACTTTTCAGATTGACCTCTTTCACGTAGTCATATGCATGTACGTTCCCTCCGTGTCTTTGCATGACTGGACAGCTCATTGCTTGCTTTTTAGTGCTGAATAATATTCCACAGTTTATCCAAACTCTGACTAAAACGTATTTTGGTTGCTTTTAAGTTTGGCAAGTATGCCTACAGCTGCTACAAACAACTCTGTGCAGGGTATTTTGTGTGTGTGTGTACGTAAGTTTTCAGTTCACTTGGGTAAATAACGAGGAACGCAATTGCTGGGTCCTATTGTGAGGGAATGTTTAGTTTTTATAAGAAACGGTTCATCTGTCTTCCAAAGTGGCGGCACCGTGTTGCATTCTCACCGGCAATGAATTGGAGTTCCGGTTGCCGCACATGCTCATCTGCATTGGGTGTTGTCGGTGTCTTGGATCTGGGCCTTCCTAATAGGTGCATTGTGGTATCTCTCATTGTTGTCTTCATTTGCATTTCCCTGGCGACATATTATGTGGAGCATCTTTTCATATGCTTACTGGCCATCTGTGTATCTTCGGTGTGGGGTTTAAACTCTCTGGCCCATTTTAAAATCAGGTTGTTTGCTTTCCTATTGTTGAATTTTAAGAGTTCTTTGTGTATTTTGATAATAGTTCTGTATCAGACTGGGAGAATACATTTTCAATATACGTGACTGACTTTAATGTCAGAAATGAACAGCAAATAAGAAAAAAAGGAGGGGGAGAATTCTATATAAATATGTGAAAAGGAAAAGATGTGGACAAACAATTCACAGAACCAGGAAACCAGAAACCAGAATGACTAATAATCAGAGAAATGCAAAATAAAGCGAGAAATGGATACAACTTTAAATCCAAAGATATAATATGGGGTAATATCAAACTGCCAACGATGTGGGGAAAATGCAACCCTTACACATCACTGGCAGGGGTAGGCAAATTTTGGGGACCAATTGGAGATTTTTAGTGGTAGGGGCAAAGGGCATTCTCACTTTATACTGCAAACCCTTGTATATAAATCCCAGAGAAATTCTTCTTTAAGTATACAAAGAGAGATGTTCAAGGATGTTTATTGCAGCCTTGTTTATAATAACAAAGCTGGAAATAACCATTCTTCAATAAGGAATTGCTAAATAAAATAGAATATATGGAAAGAATGGAATAGAATGCAACAGACAAGAGGACTAGACCTACATTAACAAATATTAATAGATTTCAAAGAAGCAGAATGAGACATGCAGCAATGTATCACTTAAGTACATTAAAAATACTAGTACACATCATATGTTGTTCATATAAATGCATATCTATGTATTTAAAATGTAAGTGTATTTATAAGCTATAAGTATAAATAAAATGGACAGAGAACCTGAGAACAGTGCCTATGGAACGAGGGGAATGAGACCGGAAATTGAAGATGAATAGAAAATGTTCAATTAAAAAATAAAATAATAATCCTATCTAATAAAAGAGAAACATGGTAATTGGTGTACGACCGCTACCCTTCCCATTGGCTAATCAGGGCTATATGCAAATTAACTGCCAGCCAAGATGGCGGCCGGCAGCCAGGCAGCTTGAAACTAACACGAGGCTTGCTTGCTTCAGTGACGGAGGACTCCAACATTC
>NW_006352194.1:4628866-4630523 GCF_000327345.1 Myotis davidii
GATTGGGCCTGCCCTCTGCCACCCAGGAGCAGGCCTAAGCCAGCAGGTCGTTATCTCCCGAGGGGTCCCAGACTGCGAGAGGGCACAGGCCGGGCTGAGGGACCGCCCCTCCCACCCGAGTGCACAAATTTTTGTGCACCGGGCCTCTATTCCTATATAATAAAAGGCTACTATGCAAATCAACCAAATGGTGGAATGACCAGTCACTATGATGTGCACTGACCACCAGGGGGAAGATGCTCAATGCAGGAGCTGCCACCTGGTGGTCAGTGCACTCCCACAGAGGGAGCGACACTCAGCCAGAAGCTGAGGGCTGGCAAGCGCAGCAGTGGAGGTGGAAACCTCTCCTGCCTCCGCAGCAGCACTAAGGATCTCCAACTGACAACTAATGGGTGGAGCCAGCCTAAGCAGCCAGTCGGACATCCCCCGAGGGCTCCCGGACTGCGAGAGGGCACAGGCTGGGCTGAGGGACCCCTCCCCCCAAGTGCACGAATTTTGTGCACCGGGCCTCTAGTAAATAAAATAAAAATAAATAATAAATATGTGTCAACCTGGGGCAAGACTGAAGCTCCTTACATGTAAATCTGGGCTCGGTTCATCTTTAAAGCCACAAAACTCCCGGTTTTACAAATAATCGATACTCCCTGGTGTTACTTGACTGACTCGCTGACAACTCCCCAAACAGAAAATCGCTGAGTCTGATGTGAAGCCTCGTAGGAACAGTGTGACGGTTCATGCGAATACTTTCCTCTTCGGGGCTAGCATCCTTTGCCTCCGACTGTTTAATCTCATCGAGCGCTGCTCTCACAATTTCACGTTATGTCTTGTGAGGCCATTATCATTGCTGGGGCTTTTTTGTTTCTCATTTGGCATTGTGTTTCTAAAGCATCGCTTTCCCTGCAGGTTTTGGGCCATCTGCGATAAAGGAGGTACTTAGGATTTCAATAACAACAAGAACAGATTAACTGAAGGCTTGCCTTTCATGTTGAGTGTGTCTCTGTTCAACTTTCAGGCGATGCACTACAAAGAGTCTTTATTTTTTGTTTCAGTCGATTGAAAATGAGGCCGAGGTACTGGGTGGAATGCATTTCTTCTCTTTTCAGCTGTTTCCAAATGTGGCAATCTCTTCCCGCAGATATCCGCATTCCCCGTGTGAATGTTCAAATGTCATGTTTTGGGGAGGACTTCTCTCTTTGTAAGAGCACCTCCATTACTCCCTACCTCCTTTCTTCGGCTTTATGTTTCTTCATGGCACTTATGATTATATCATATTCTGTTTATTTGTTTATCTGTCTCCCCACATTAGAATGTGAGCTCCCTGAGAACAGAGACCTGGTCTCCTCTGCTCACTGCCCCATCCCCGCACTGGGAAAAGCACCTGGAACAGAGACAGTGCTCACTAAATATGCAATGTCTGCAGGAATGAGGACTTTCCTCTCAAATTTTGTAAAAGTCTCTCCATTATATTCCTACTCAGTTCAGTACATTTCTTATAATGAACCCAATGAGCATTTAACCCTTTTGCTAATCTTTCCATAAATGTTATTCATCCAGTATTTATTGAACTCCTACTATGTACCAGGCACTGTGTGAGGTGCTGGGGGATTCTGTGGCAAATGAAACAAGCCATGCCTCATAATATTTTTTTTAATTTATT
>NW_006352194.1:4630880-4642362 GCF_000327345.1 Myotis davidii
GGGGGAGAGAGAGAGAGAGAGAGAGAGAGAGAGAGAGAGAGAGACACACTGATGTGAGCAAAACATTCATCAGTTGGTTGCCTCCTGCACACCCCCTCTCAGGGATCAAACCCATAACCCTGGCGTGTGCCCTGACTGGGAATCGAACTGGCAACCTTTCAGTGCATGGGATGACGCCCGACCAACCGAGCCACACCAGCAAGGGCAATTTTTGTTTTTGCTTTCAACCATGACAATGATCTCACACTTCTAAAATCAGCACACACACTTATCAAAAGTTGACTCTGTGCCAAGAACAGAGTGAATCTCACGACATCCATTATCTTTCTCAGTCCTCACAATAATCCTGTGAAGTTGATATCATTAAAGTATCTCAAAATTTCTTTCCCATAAGCATGCAGTTTATGAGCAATAAACAAAACAACAGAATTCACTTGTCAAAGCCCCACAGAGCAGTACACAGGGCACAGCTACACAGAACACGGGCAGAGCCTGGCAAAGACCCCCAAGTCCCCCACCACCACCTGTTCGCGGGGTTCTTGGTGCCCTGTTGGCCATTAAGTGCACCTTTGCTTCAACTTCACAGATTTGTTTAGTGGCTGTCTTATCCCTCAGGCTTTTATCCAGAAGAAACACAGATTGGCATGGTCACAGGGCTGTAGGACTTATTTCAACTTATCAGCCTCCTACGGCAGTCACCTTTCCACTCCACACCCAGCGCTGCTCCTTCATGAGTAAGTGGAGAGGGTGTGGGCATGAAAAAGGGAGGGAGGTAATGTTATGCGCTGAGCTTTGTGCTAAACACAGTATTTGCTGTTGGAGGGCAGGGACTTTGTTTGTCTCGATGTATGCCTACTGATATAATAAATAATCTTTGGCACCTGGTGGGCCAAACATTACTGAAGAAGTGACTGACTGACTGGTTAAATGAATGAGTGAATGACTGAATGAATGAATGAGATGGTTTTAAGCAGGGCGATTATACTCTAATTTTCAAATCAGCACTCTAGGTGTAGACATGCAAATAGGTCACGATGGGATGAGGTTTCTGGCTCTTGGACAGGCTGCTAGGAGGCTAATTTGGTATCCACGCTTGAATGATTGTGGTTTTGACCAGGTGAGAGTGAGGGGTGGTGGAGAAAGTGGACAGAGAGGGGCCAAGGAGGGCAATAGCTCCGGGAGGTGATGAGCAGGGGCTGAAGGACAGGCGGGAATCAAAGGTGGTCTTCAGAGTTTTGACTTGGACAGCTGGCTGTCTAGGGTATTGTGGGGCGCATTTGGCACAGCCAGCTGTAACTCCGATCTCCTTGTCCTGTCCCCTGCGGGGGATGGCATGGTTATGTCTAGCCTGTAGGCTTTGGCATATGCTGTTCCCTCAGTCTGGAAGGCCTTTCCTGTGCCTTCCGTACCTCGCCACCATCTTTGCCCTGAAGGGCTCAGATTAACCCTCACTTTCTCCATCGTTGCTTCACTGTCACTCCCACCTGCTCGCCAGGTGTCCCTCCTCTGGCTTCCACAGGCCCTGGCCCAGTCACACTGGGGTCTCTTGGTACCGACCTGCTTTTCTAGCCTGTGTGCCTAACACAGTGCCTGGCATGTGGCCGGCCCCCGATAGGTGTCTGTGGAGGGAATGAAATACATTTACCACATTGTACTGCTGAACAAGAACCGGGAGATTTCAATTCCGTAAATGATCTCGGAAGTAGTAGGATTCCTTTGTACCAAACGTCAGGGGAGAGATCGGGATGGGAGGGTCAGGAACCCGGCTCTCACCTGAGGTAGGAGGCCGATCTCTCTCTCTCCTTCTTCTAACACTGGCATCACAGACTTCGGCTTGGAGGCCTGAGGTTGAGGCTCTGCTCAGCCCTCCTCTGCTGTGTGGCTGAGCCAGGCAGTTCCCGCTCTGGGCTTCGGCGATCTGTCCATGAAGTGAAGCGGTTAGACCACACACAGAGTAACCTATATAATCGGGGGTGCTCACAAGTGGGCACGATTCAAACTGCTGGTACATGTATTCTCTCACTTAATCCTTACGCAGCCCTACAGCATGGGTAGGATTCTCCTCTATTCCTAACGGGGAAACCGAAGCACAGAATGGTTAAGTACCATTAAGTACAACTAGTAACAGATGAGGCTGGGCCTTTACCCAACCAGCCGTGCCCAGAGCCCACCTCTTCACCCCAAACCAGCTTGCCTCTCCACTGGGTGACTTCTAAAAGCCCACTCCTGCGTTGCAACGGGAGCTCAATTACTCTCCCATGGCGGATACTTACTTTTGGTGCCTTCAGAGCCCATTTTTAACCGGCCGCCTCCCCGAGAGAACAGAGTTTCGGCTTTTTCTCTGCCCCTCGTGTGGGTTGATTAGAGAGGAAACTGGTGGGGATGCAGAGTCAGTCGGGTGCCTGGCACACGGGTCTGGAATCACAGCCACGTCGCTCACCTGCTGCACTACCTGGGCAAGTCCCTTCGCCTCTGGGAACCTCGGTTATGAGCCTGTGAAAGTGCAGATGGTTCCTGGTTCCAGCATCCTCCTCCCTGGTGGCTGGAAGGATGAAATCACGCAGGTGGGGTCGCCAGATAAGCGGATGGAAATACAGGCTGCTCAGTTAAATTTGAATCCCAGATAAGCAAGGAATCATTTTTTTTTTTTTTAGTATAAATAAGTCCCGTGCAACATTTGGGACATAGCTATGCTAATAAGTCATTCCTTGCTTACCTGGAATTTGAATTGAACTGGGTGACCTGCATTGTATCTGACCTTAGATGCATGTCCCATGGGAAGTGCTCAATAAACTTAGAATCTCTGCTGGAGCCACTGCTCTGCACGCCCCCGCCCCCAGGCTCGCTCAGAAGGCCTGGGCTGTGATTAAAGTCTGCAATCACCATGATTGAGCACCGGGCTGGTAGTGGCTGGAGTTCTCTCACCTGTGTCAGCTCAGTGAGCAGGAAGGTCATTCCCGCCTCACTTCCCTTGCCCACTGACCCTCTCCACCCTCTCAGGCCCCTGACCTTGATCCAGGGTGAGTTACAGCTAATTCCTCCTTCCTCCCTCCCCACTCCCACTTGTCCCTCAGCATCCCCCACATTCCCCCACAGCGGGGAGTCCCCAACAGATACCCGAGGCCCCTTCTGCACCCACCTCCCAGCGTCACGATCCCACCCCCTCCCTTGCTCTAACCACCCTGAGCACTCAGGTCCCCGGAGACACCCTGCCACTGTGTGCCTGGGAGTAGAGCAGTGTTGCTCTTTAAACCCTCCTCTGCAAACCCTCCCGCCTGCCCCCACCTCCCCAGCATTCCCCTCATGGAGTTGAGCCCCAGTTCCTCTGAGCCCCACCGGCCTCTCTCAGACCCCACAACGGCACTAGGCGCCCTCGCCTGGCCACTCTGAGACAGGGCCTCTGGGGTTATGTCGTGGGGCTTGATTGTCTGGATTTGAGGGGGACCTTGGATTTCAGTTGAGGAGGCTTGATAGGGCCTTTGTGAAACACAGGCTGATGTGGGAGATACCCTCCTCAGAGGCAGGGCAGACACTGCTGGCCCCTTGTCAGCAGTCCCCATAGTAAGTCTCCCACCCTGGCCAGGCGCACTCCAGACAGTTCCCTATCCAAGAGCGCCATCTAGTGACAGAATCTGGGTTGACAGCCTCGTGTGTGGTGGAGCAGAGGCTGGGACACTGGGCGGGGCCCGGAAGGGTCTCTAGATTAACCAGTCCTGTTCCCTGCAGAGCCTCTTTAGCTAGTTCCTCAATTGTCCTGCTTTCTCTCTTCCCACTCACCTCTGCCATCACTGACTCTCCGTCACACTCACATTAGCCTACTGAACAACACCTGTACCACACCGTGGATGCTCAGACAACACCTGTCCACAGATGCTCACACAACACCTGTACCATAGGTGCTCAGACAACACCTGTACCATACTGTAGATGGTCACACAACACCTGCCCACACTGTAGATGCTCACACAACACCTGCCCACACCGTAGGTGCTCAGACAACACCTGTGCCACACCGTAGGTGCTCAGAGAGGCTGCAGGTGTGGGGGAAAATAGCACAGATCAGGAGTCAGAAAAGCTTAGGTTGTGACTCTGGCAAACCACTTATGGCTATACAACCTTGAAGGGATTCTAGAAACTTCCCTGAAGCCATTTCTTTGTGAGGCGGTGATCACAGCTCCTTCCTTGCATGTGTTGATGGACTTGGGTGAGGACTTGGGTTGTGCATGTAAAGTGCTCTGAAAACTGTATCTGCCGTGGCACTGAGAGTAATTTGATAGCATCTTATGACAGAGCATCTATAAGAATAGGCTATGTTATTAATAACGGCGATCATGGCAACATTCCCTGGATGCATCTGTAGCTCCTTGTTCCTTCGCCTCCCACTTTCAGACCCAGGATGCACCCCTCCCAGCTTGCCCTTCTCTCTGCATTAAATGCCACCAGCATCTGGGCGACAGAGCGGCTCATGTGGCAGTAAAAAGCTCGTATCTGCCGGAGGCCACTCACACTCCCTGGGCCTCCGTTCCCTCGCCTTTATAATGGCGATTATCGACAGCAGCCTCCCTTCTGGTGGGGAGTCGATGAGATCATGAGTGGGAAGCACCCGATAACGTTAGCAAACTCTAAAGAAACACTAGTTCGGACTTCTTTCACATGCTGGCTGTGATTCTGCTAGGAAACGTGCGGAGACATGGAAGTTGAATGGGACTGTAGCCAGAGACAAGTGACTTCCAATGGGAGCTCTGCCACCAACATCGTCGCGATGGGACTCGGGCAGGGTCCTTACCTCTCCGAGCCCTGCTCTCCCCCATGAACGAGGGGGAGAGACAGGCTCTGTCTCCGTGGCTGGGGTGAGGATGACACGACATCCCTCTGCATGTTTCCGTCACTGCCCAACAGCCAGATGAACGGCAGCTCTCGTCTATTTCTTTCTCCTCTTTCAGCCACATCCATTCAATCTATTAAAAAACATCTATTACACTTCTTCTACGGGCCCGACCTCATGCTCGCTGCCAGGGATACAAAGATAAATAAGACATGAGTCTTGCCCTCCAGGAATATACAGTCGCATGGGAGAAGAGTACTAAAAAGAATCACTTCCATCTATCGAGCACTTTCTATGCGGCAGGCACTGGGATGGGGCCTTCCACACA
Organism: Myotis davidii; assembly: GCF_000327345.1. NCBI lineage: Eukaryota > Metazoa > Chordata > Mammalia > Chiroptera > Vespertilionidae > Myotis > Myotis davidii. The sequence continues at coordinate 4,636,034 of NW_006352194.1, forward strand.
TCCTCTCGGTCCATCCTCACGGAGACCCAGGACATAAGCCCAAGCCCCACGACATGACCCCAGAGGCCCTGTCTCGGCCAATACTCTCTCCCGTCTCCCCGAACTGAGTGGCCAGGGGAGGGTGCCCAGGGCAGGTGAGAAGGGCCATCGCGGGGTCTGAGAGAGGCCGGTGGGGCCCAGAGGAGCGAGTGCTCAGTTCCATGAGGGGAATGTTGCAGAGGTGGGGACAGGCGGGGGGCTTGTGAATGGCAGGGTCACTCACAAGTGACTCTTTGTGTGACCTTGGATGTACCGTCTCCACTCTGGGTCCAATAATTTCCTCTTTGCAAAGAGAGTTTGTTTGGGTGGTAAGTTTCCTCCCTGATTAAAATGATGTAATTATACGAGCCGTGGGACAGAGGGAATATTGGGGGGTCAAGGAGCCAGTGACCCGGGCCCTCGGCTGGACTGGTGAGGACAGGAGCAGAACTTGCACCCCCTTCTCTGGCTGCAGCAGCCCCTGCACAGCTCCTCGCTGCTGCATGGAGGCCACTGGAGGGCGCTGTGTCCTCACAGTTCTGACAGCTGCCCGGGGACAGCCCAGAACCTGCTGAGCAGAACTGGCAAGGCCAGGGGCCAGCACCGGGGAGGCCTCTGGACCAGCCATGTGGGGCCACGAGGAGCGGATGCTTCTTTGAGCCTCCGTTTCAGCAGCTGTAAAATGGGGACAATGACGTCTGCCTTCCGGCCTGTTGTGCGAAATGCTCTAAATGACAGTGCGTGTAAGTGCCTCCAGCGCCGGGATGTTCCCTATGCCAGAGAAAGCATCTACCGGCATTACCCTCAGAGAACCGTTCCGTCACCCTGTCCAAGTGGCATTGGCGGGGGCCTCCTATGAACTGAGAACTGGCTGGGGCACTGTCCCTGGGCGACCTCCTCTCCGTTCCCACAAGGGCTCCATAAGGTACGAATTACTAGCATCTCCATTTCACAGTTGGCAAAGCCCGGGCCCAGAAAGGGTCACCCAGCCATCGGTGGCCTTAGTGGAGTTCAAACCTGGGTCTATCTGACTCACAGACTTGCCTTCAACCACACACAGCCCAGCCCCCCGCACTCCAAGGCAGGAGGGTCTGGTACGTCTTACGCCTTTCATGCTGAGGTTCCAGACGAATGTCCTTTGGCTCCCCTCCCAGTGGCTTTCCCATGAACCAAGACAGGGTGGGGCAAAAGTGGGTCTACAGTTGTTTGTATGGAAAATAATACGATAGCTGGTTCATAAACAACAATACAAGAATACACTGTGCTTTGTGTACTCAAAACTGTGAGCCGACTTTGCCCCACCCTGTATGTGCGTGATATGGAAGGTCGGGGACTTTGCAAGTTCGTCTTCCCTTGGACTTGAGCACATTTCTTCCTCCTCCCTGGCAAGCAGAGCTGGCCCTGGGATGCAGGTGGCTTCACTTGCAACTTGACTGCGCTGTCAGTCTGGGTGAGTGGCAGGTGCCCCCGCTGTCAGTCTGAGTGAGTGGCAGGTGACCCCGCTGTCAGTCTGAGTGAGTGGCTTGTGACCACGCTGTCAGTCTGAGTGAGTGGCAGGTGACTGCGCTGTCAGTCTGAGTGAGTGGCAGGTGACCCCGCTGTCAGTCTGGGTGGGTGGCAGGTGACCCCGCTGTCAGTCTGAGTGAGTGGCAGGTGACCGCACTGTCAGTCTGAGTGAGTGGCAGGTGATCCCGCTGTCAGTCTGGGTGAGTGGCAGGTGACTTTGAAGAATACTAGTCAGATATTTTGTAGGATGTCCCACTATTGGAATTTGTCTGATGTTCTTGTTATAATTAGCCTGGAATTAGAAAGATAGCTTTCATAAGATTCTCAAAGTAATACATGACTGACCCCACTGTCAGTCTGGATGAGTGGCAGGTGACCCCACTGTCAGTCTGAGTGAGTGGCAGGTAACTGCACTGTTAGTCTGGGTGGCAGGTGGGTGGGAGAAGCTCGAATCCTGGTCCATCCCCAGCTCCCCAGGGTGCTTGGGATGTAGGGCACTCGCTGCCAGGGTGGAACTCACCTCCGTGAGAAGGTCTTAGACCAGTGGCTCAACCTTCCTCATGCCACGACCCTTTAATACAGGTCCTCATGTTGTGGTGACCCCAACCATAAAATTATTTTCGTTGCTACTCCATAACTGTAACTTTGCTTCTGTAAACAATATGTAATTATGTATCTGTGTTTTCCGATGGTCTTAGGCGACCCCTGTGAAAGGGTCGTTCAACCCCCAAAGGGGTCGCAACCCACAGGTTGAGAACCGCTGTCTTAGTCGCAGGGCTTGTAGTATTTCTCGGTTTTTATTTTCCATCTTGATGAGAGGGAGAGAGAGCGAGCGTGTGCTTTGCATGGTTGTAGATGCATAGAGGTGTGGCTCAGTTTTCACAGTTTCCGTTCTCTTTCTCCCTAGCCTGCCCTTCGCCTGAGAAGGGAAATTCTGAAATCTGCCAACCCCGGGGGTTCTTGGAGTCCCTGAGTCTCCCTGGTGCGGGGAGAGCCCTGGAGGCCAGGTAAGCAGACCTCTTAGGGCAGAGAGGAGGCAGCTGAGGCCCAGGGAGAGAGCCAGGCCTGCCCAGGGGAGCCCACCGCCAGGACAGGTTGGGGCCAGAACCCGCCCGTTCTCCTGGTCTCATACCAGCACATTTGCCAAGTCACTTGTTGCCCGGAGTGTGGTTAGTTCCGAAAGCTCGGACCAGGGAGGAGGGATGGGACAGTGAGGGCCGGGGAGGTGCTGATGCTGCTCTTTGGAAGCCCTAGTGGGGAGTTGACTGTCATCTGACGTCAGCCCTGGGGCCAAGAATGGCCACAGAAAGAAAATATTGTGAGAGTAAATGTGTCAACACGGAGCTGGTGGCAGTTCGGTGTCAGAAACAGGCCGACTCCCGGCTCGGCCAGCCAGCCCTCGGGCGCTGCCTCTCTCCAAATGCTGGGGAAGCAGGACCTGTCTGCGAAGGTGGGGGGGCGGGCGCCCCTGAGAAGCTGTAGGAACTGGGGAAAGGTTTGGCCAGGGCTGAAGGAGGACGCCCAGGGATGCAGGAAGGAAAGCTCACGGTCGGCTACCGAGGACCAGGCTGACTGAGCACTTTATAGTGATTCTCATGTAACCTTCCCAGCAGCCCTGAGAGACAGGCTGTGTGATCCCCATCTTGTAGATGAGCATGCTCAGAGAGGGTAAGTAACCTGCCCACAGTCACACAGACAGCAAGTGGTGTAGCGCAGATGTGATCCCAGGTCTGCCGACCCCAGGGTGTTTCTAACACTGGGCTAGGGACCTCACTCGATCAGAAACACCAGGAACACTGGTTGGGAAGGAGGTACCCAGACTTCACCCCAGACCTACTGAATGGGAACCTTGGGGTGGGCCTGGGAGCAGGACTCTTCACAGGTTCCCACGGAAGGGGTGGAGGGCCTATGCCGCTAAGGCCTGGGAATAGTTGCTCAATAGCAGGAGTTGGCCAACTTTTCCTGTAAACAGATAGATAGTAAATATTTTCAACTTTGCAGGCCCGCTGGTCTCTGTCACAGCTCTTCTGAAAGGAGCCACAGACAATACTCCCACGAATGGGCATGGCTGTGTTCCAATAAAACTTTATTTACAAAAACAGGTGGTGGGCCAGATTGGACCCGTGGTAGTCTCCTGCTCTTGGCTTAGTCGCTAGCATGCAAACTACCCCTATAGCCAGTCTTCCCCAGCACGGTTAGCTCCATTCTGCAGGTGAAAAGACTGAGGCCCACGGAGGCTAGATATCGAGGGTCACCCAGGGAGTGAGTGACCGGCAGAGCTGGGGTGAGAACCGAACCCGCTGACACCCAGGCCAACGGCACTGGGAAGCGTGAAGTCTGCTGGGAATGCCTGGGCCACGCGGAGTGTCATGATTTAATGAACGCAGCCACCATTCGCCGAGCACTTACCCTGTGACAGGCAGAGTCATTACCGCCTGTATCTGCTCCCCAGATGTGGGATGTCATTGTCCCTGTCACAGGGAGCCGTCACAGCCTCCCTGGGAGGTAGGAAGGCATATGCAGTGTGTCAAAACCAGCTTATCTGGAGTGCCCCCCGCACCTGATACGCTGCAGCTGGACACGGGGAGATGGGAGCTGCTGACAAGACGCAGTTGCCTTTCTATTCTTGCGCATGCGCACGCACACACCCTGCGCTCCAGCATCTAACGGGCGCGTGGCCGGCTCGGTGACCTCCTTGTCACAGGTAGGAGAACACAACATTCAAGGCCTGCAATGACTCTTCTGGTTTACACAAGATGCCCCCAGTGAGACCAGCAACCAGGGACTTGCCTGGTTGGATTTCCATCTGGCCTAGATCCCACTCCACACTCTTCCCTGGTCTGCTGGGAGACCTTAGGTGTCACTTTCCTAATTTGTAAAATGGGTGGGAAGCAGGTTTGCTCGGTTGTTTCATTCATTCATTCATTCATCCAGCCACTGACAATGCATTAGACACCTACTCCGTGCCAAGCACAAGCAGTTCATTTTGATTTGAAATTCCAAAGATTTGAGATTTAATCCTTCCTATTGCCAAATAGGAGATGTTAGGTAAATGAGAGGTCCCTTTGGTTCAAGGACGCCTTGGGCTAGGGCAGTGGTCGGCAAACTGCGGCTCATGAGCCACATGCGGCTCTTTGGCCCCTTGAGTGTGGCTCTTCTACAAAATACCGGCTCTTCCACAAAATACCGACTTCTGTGCATGGGCCACGAAGTTTCAGTCTCACTGTACGTGCACGCTTGCACGTGGTATTTTGTGGAGCCACACTGAAGGGGCCAAAGAACCGCATGTGACTTGCGAGCTGCGGTTTGCCTATCACTGGCCTAGAGCAACTAGTGCCCATACCAACCTAGGGTTTGAGGCGATGGAAACCCTGGAGTCTTGGTAGCAATGATTCTCCATTCTCAACATCCAGGGAATTTCTGCAATGCCTTCATGCATTTTTAGGATGCAGAGGGCCAGAGACAGATCTGCTTGGGCTGCACACACCTCCCCATGCAGACAGGGCCTCTCCTCCTGGTTCTGCTCTGGCCTCCTCCCTCTGAGAACACCCCTGACCTGAAAATAATCCCATGTGAATGGGTAAACAAAATGTGGTATGTCCATTCGATGGAATATTATATGGCCATGAAAAGGAATGAAGTACTGACACATGCTACAACGTAGAGGAACCTTGAAGACACCATTTGGGACTACTAAGAGAAAAAAAAAACACCCAGACACAAATGACCACATAATGCATGATTCCATTTATTTGAGCTATCCAGAAAGGCAAATCCATAGAGACAGGAAGTGTATTAGTAGTTGCCAGGGCTGAGGGAAAGGAGGAATGAGGAATGGCTGCTAATGACACAGGATTTCTTTGGGGGATGATGGAATGTTCTGGAATTAGAATGTAGTGATGCTTGCACAACCTTGTGAATATAATAAAAACTATTGAATTGTATACGTTAACAGGGTGAATTTTATGGAATGTGAGTTATTTTAAAAGATTTAAAAGTCATTAGAAAACGTTAACCATTTGAAATAATACCCTCATGTGTTACCAATAGCCTCCTCCCAGCTCCTGGTGACACAGAGCAGGTAGCGTTGAGGAGCTCAGACTTGCATTGTCCATTCATTGCAGAGGGAGGGCAAGATGCAGAGTTGGACTCCTGGTCCAGTGCTCTTTCCTGCCTGTCAGGCTGCCTGACGAGTAGATGGTGCCTCATGAGCCAATCGCCCAGCAAAGGCCACTTACGCATAGTTCAGGGGTTTCTGCAGGCAGGAACCGCACAACGCCCAAAGCCAGTCCCAAACCAGCTTCAATTCAAGCTGGACATCGGCACCCACCCCACCCCCCTTCAGCCCTCATCCCAGCCTGACCTTGGCACCAGCCCCAGCCTTAAACACACCGGGAACTGCCCTGGCCCCAGCCCTCACCTCAGACCCACTGTAGCTGCAGCCCAGTCAGAAAGCTCAACCCTACCCGGAGCCTGAGTCCTGTTCCCAGCTCTGCCTCATCCTAACCTCCGTCCCAGCCCAGCCTGAGCCCCAGGGCCGGCCAGAGGTGCACTCTGGTCAAGGGCAGAGGGGTCACCAGATGGCTTTCCTCTGCCTCGGGGTCCAACGCAAATGACCTATTAAATACCTCCATGTGCCAGGCCTTCTAGGTGCTGAGACATATCTGTGAACATGAAAGTTGCTTTGGGCAGAGGGGAGAGCCCCAATTCTCCTCCCACATGCACTTCCTTCCCAGCCTCCCTCCTTCTCCCCAGCCTCCCTCCTTCCCCCAGCCTCCCTCCTTTCCCCCAGCCTCCCTCCTTCC
>NW_006352194.1:4642526-4664552 GCF_000327345.1 Myotis davidii
TCCTTTCCCCCAGCCTCCCTCCTTTCCCCCAGTCTCATTCTTCCAATCCCAAGCTTCCTCCTCCCCCCAGCCTTCCATTGTTGAGACCTCCACTCACCCTCTACCCCATTCATGCTCTGCTCTTCCCCTCCAGGGCCAGGAGCCTTGGGCTGTGCCTCTGAACAGCCACTGTCTCCTTTGTGCTGTGGGCCGGCCTCCCTCTAGGCCTTGATGAAGCTTCATGGTGCAGGATGAGAGGGAGGGCAGGACAGCCTGGCCCTGGAGGCCCCACCTGCCTGTGACCTTCTAGAAACCAGCCATCCAGGTACAAGGTCTATATCGAGTGGTAAACAGTGGCTGGGCTTTCTGGGCTGACGGTGGTAGAATTGAGCCTCTGGCATCAGGAACCAGAACGGACAGTCTTCTCTCTGGTGGGGCCTGGAGAGCAAGAACCCTCTCAACCCACACCCAGAGCCGTGAGGCTGATGGAGCCATGCAGCCCTGGCCCCGTGGCCACTCGCCCTCCCACTCTTCCCATCACTTAGTCTTAGGATGATGTCCCAGAGCCCATGGTCCAGGCCCCGGTCGGGTTCTCATCCCTGCACTGCACCCCTGGCGGCCCCTGGCTTCTGCCTCTGGCTCCGCCCCAGCCTCTTTCATCCTCACCATTGGTCTCCCCACCTCACTTCCTTTCCTGTCCTTTTATGCATTCATTTTCAATTCTTTAGATGGTCTTAGGCCCACCGCCCTCCCATCTCACCATTTTCTCTGCAGCATTTTCTTTCCTCTATTTCTCTCTGTCTCTCTTCCTTTCATTCTCATTGTCTGTCACTTACAACCTAAAGAATGCATAGGAACTGGAGCTTCCGGTCCATGGCAGTTGAGGAAGTAGGAATATGAGCTCCCAGAGCTTAAGAAAGTCTTGTGATCCGTCCCTTCAAAGTGTTACGCTGTTGTCTGTGCTAAGCACAACCTAGAGACGGCTGGGCGGCCTTCAGCACGCTGCTCCTTGGGGGTTGTAGGAAGGTGCGGGAGCTCACCTGGTCCTCCACGCTATCCTGTGAGGAAGATGGGGCTCGTGGTCATGTCCCCATGTTTCCTGTGGGGGACTTGATGCGGTAGTCACCTCCTATGCCGGCCAGGAGCTGACCCCAAGTCCAGTGCTGTCCGTTGTCCCCTTCATTTCACTGTGGACTGTAACACCCACCTCACCGCACAGGGAGGAATGTTTCTGGTTGGTTCTGGGATGCAGAGGGGCTTCCCCAGCTGAGTCATAGGTGATGGCACAGCCTCCTCGGCCCTGGCTGGACCGGGCCGGCTGCTGGCTGGCTGGGCAGCGTGGCTTTAAGGGTGCATTCTCGGTGCCGGGACAGGAGTGCCAGGGCTGTCATCTGTCTGGCTGGAATTAGATGCTGGGTCCTGCAGACCCTTGGGCTCCTTAGCGGGTTCATCGCCCAGCCTGGCGCCTGCAAGATGGTGACATTTTATTGTTTCCTTGCTTTTTCTTTTTTTAGTGTTTCTATCTCTTTCCCCCCTTTCTTTAATGTTTCAGATCTCCACCTTGTGCCACAAAAATGCAAGGGCTGCCACAGTCCCGCTGGGACACACTCAAGTCAACGGCGCCTCTGGTGCCCACACCCCTCACCACCCTCCCGAGTGCCACAGTACAGGCCCACGGACCCCTCCCCCAGGCAGGACTCAGGGAAGCCGGCTGGTGTTTCTCTGTCCCCATCCAACACACAATCTGCACTCCCATCGGCATTTCTCTGGGAACTCAGGGTGTCACAATGGTTAGCAGGCATTTCTTGGGGTCTCTCTTCCCCCTCTTTCTTTCCTGATCCACAACTTATTCTGTACTTAATAATTCAACCTTTCTCATCTGCAAAATGGATGTAATAAGAGTATCTTCCATCATATGTTAGGCTGAAAGGATACAGTGAGCACGTAGTAAGTGCTTTTATTTATTTCGTGTGCATTGCTATTATCCTACTGATGTTGGGGATACCACTGCCACTTGAAGAGCGCTTACTTTCATGGCCACAAGGAAGAATAGATGAGAAGTCTCACCAGGTCAGGCATGGAGAATGTTCAGTAAGAGGTATATTGGCATTCATCATCACTGCATTCATTATCACTGCCATCATCACCATCATCACCATCACCATCACCACCACCGTCACCATCACGATCATCATCATCACCACCACCACATCATCATCTACCATCACCATCATCACCATCACCATCACCATCATCATTACCACCATCACCATCATCACCACCACCACATCATCAACACCATCACCATCACCATCATCTGCCATCACCATCATCATCATCGCCATCACCATCATCACCATCACATCATCATCACCATCATCATTACCACCATCATCAACACCATCATCATCACCACCACCACCACCATCATCATCATTGCCACCATCATCACCACCATCATCATCATCTTTAACTCTACTTCTGTTATTCCTTTCCTGCTTTCTCCTCAGCAGAGGGTAGGAGAGAATGTGATGAGGAGATGCTGAAAGGGCCTGAGCTGACTTGGGAGAGCTGTGAATTGCAGGACCACAGAGACACCTGGAAAAGGAGATGGACTAAGCTAAGTGGAGCAGGGGGACTGAGAGGGCTGGTGAGCTGGGTCCAGGAGAAGCAAGAGGGAGGGGGAAGGCAGTTGGAGGGAGGAGTAATTTCTGATGACATGACCAGAGCTGACATTATAGAGCGTACATTATGTTACCTCTGAGTTGACAAAGATTCCTCTCAGATTCTTTCCCCCTCACAGCAGTCCTGGAGGAGGGGTCAATTGCTCACATGTCTAGTGCTGTCTCTGAGGCATCAGGGTTGGGTGGGCGTGGCAGGGGCAGTAATTTCTAGGCAGGGCCTCTGGGAAGTTGTATCCTGTGTATATCAGGTCATCCTGGCAGGATGGCCTATGCCCTGTTGGTGGGAGGATTACATGAGTTAATATATGTAAATCTCTTAGAACAGTGCCTGGCACAGAGTAAATGCTCATTGAACATTAGCTTGATTCAAAAGCCATAAGAAAGGGGATTGGGCAGACACTGGGTTACCCTGAGCTGCGCACAAACAAGCCTGTTCATGTTGCCCTGGGTTTTTCCCATACTAGGAGCTGGAGCATTGTCTGATAAAATGAACTGAACTGAAATTAGAAACCACAGTATGCCGTCAACTCATGCTGAGTTTGTGGCCAGCTAAACCCCAAAGCCTTTCTTCACAGTCTTATTGCTCAGCCAGGGAGCCCTCATCCTGCATTTGTGGGTTTTCACTTTATTTTTTGTGGTCTGTTTGCTTTTTTTATGTTCCGGATTATAAAAGTAATATATGCCCACTGTGGAAAGTTTGTAATGAGCGTAAAATTACAAAGGGCAGGAAAAGAGCAAGTTACAAATCAGCATGAATGGTTTGAATCCACTTGCATAAAATGTTTTTATATGTTTATAAAGTGAGGCAGAGATCGACAGGAATAAAGAGAGAGAGAGGGTGAAAAGGATGCTTGAAAAGATGTTCACTAAAATGATCCCAGTGGCTGCATTCACGTGACTTTTATATGCTCCCTGATATTTTTTTCCTTTATGCTCTTTGAATTTTTAAAAGGACAAATCTGTATTATCTTTTCAAAACTAAATTTTTTATAATAATTATCTAAAAATGGAAATCAGATGATTTGGCCCCCCTATTTAAAATTCTTTAAGGGTTCTCCATTCATTCAAGAAATATTCATTGAATGGGTGTGAGTGCCAGACTGGCTCTCTCTCTCTCTCTCCCTCTCCCCTCCCCCACCGGCTTTATGGTCCTCACAGCTTCCATCACTATCTCAGAGTATTGTTCTTTATAGGTTCTGGGTTTAATGTCTACGCTCCTCCCCCAATAGAACTTGATCTATGTGGAGGCAGAACTCTGTAGAACGAATGCCAGTGTCTGCCCCAAACAATGCCTGGCACTCAGTAAACATCTATTGAATGAATGAATGTTTAAAAGCAAAACTGACGAAGTAAAAGGGAATCTTTCATACTTCCACCACCTAGAGATGATTGTTAGCATGCTGGTATGTTTCCTTCCAAACTGTTTTCCTATTTTATGTATAAGTATCGTTGACAACACAGTTTGCATCTTTTAACCCAGCATAATAGTGTACGTGTTTCCCATGGTATTTAGGGATATTATTTTTCTTGAATGTAAGCAGTGGTTCTCCACCGAGGGTGATTGGCCCCCGAGAGGGCGTTTGACAATGTCTGGGGACATTTTTGGTTGTCACAAGGGGGAGAGTGGGGTGTGTTGCTACTGGTTGCTAAGGTCCAACCATGCACAGGACAGTCCCCACCACAAAGGATTATCTGGCCCAAATGCTGATCGAGCCCAGGCTGAGAACCCTGCTGCCCAGGGGTCTGTCATATGGACCTACAACACTTGACTTATCCACCTCTTCTTGTTGCAAATGAAGTTGTTTCTAGTTTTTCCCCCGATGCAAATAAGGTCGGGAAAGAGCTTCAGACATACATCTCTACCCGCCTCCTGCATCTCCTTCAGATAAGTTGTAGCGCTCGGTTTTCAGGAACTGAAGTGATGGAGGACAAGACTGACCTTGCTTGAACTTCACGTCGTCGCTCTCAGCTGAGTAGTCCTGCCGCTCTGGGTATGTCGTCCTCTGCCACATTTGTGGTCTGTCCCAGCTGTGAGTCATGTCAAAGAAAATATCCAGACTTCCATGGCCCGGGTGTTTCTGTGATGAGGCTACCCCAGCAGTTCCTCACCTGCCTTAGCTGCTCGAGCTGCTATAAAAAATTGCCGTTGACGAGGTGGCTGAAATAAAAAACATCTATAGTAGCATCTCAGCGTTCTGGAGGCTGAAAAGACCAAGATCAAAATGCAGACAGATCCAGTGTCTGGTGGGGGCTCTCTCTCCGGTTTGCACACGGCCGCCTTCTTGTTGCCTCTCTTTCTCTTCTTAGAAGGTCACTAATACCATCATGATCCCCACCATCATGACCTCATCTAAACCTGATTACCACCCAAAGGCCCCAATTCCCAATACCATCTCACTGGGGGTTCAGGTTTCAACATATGAATGGGGTGGGGGGCTCAAGCATGCAGCCCATAACATCACCTGCCTAAGATGTCAAACCTTCATTTGGGAAGAGCCTGGTTAGTCATGACTTACAAATAACATCTGTCATGGGAGCGGAAGGGCAGAATCCCTACGTACGCCAACAGAACCACTATCGTTCAAGAGTGTTTGGTGTTGCTGTTGGGATACACAGTGCCTTCCTTCAGTAAGAACATCATCCAGGGGGCAGTGTTGCTAGGTGGACAAATGCAGCCTCTGCAAAACAGAATATTCGTTCAACAGATGTTTCCCGAGACCCAGCTATGCACCAGGCAGGCCCAGGCACTAAGGCCACAGAGATGAAACCGGACACGAAGAGAGGGCCCCTGCCCTGGTAGAACCTACATTCTAGAGGGGACACCATCACATAAACAAATTCTATAAAATACAGTGTCAGGAAGACATTGCTCAAAAGGAAAACACAGCAGAGACAGTGTGGCAGGACGAGGAATGCTATTTTAGACGAGATGGCCAGAGTCAGAGATGGGGCTATTTTAAAGTGATCTGAGTTAAGAGCATGGGTATTAAGCCCTGGGATATCTGAGGGAATCGGAAGTGCAAAGGCCCTGAGGCAGGCATGTGTTGGGCAAGGTCAAGGAGCAGCAGAGGCTGGTGTGTCTGGTGTGACGTGAGTGAGGGGGAGAGCTGTCGGACATGAGTTAGAGTGGCAGGCGGTGGCCACATGAGGAGGGACAGGCAGGCCACGGTGAGGGCTTGAAGTTGTATTCCCTTGGAGGGTTTAAGCAGGTGGGAAAGAGAGCAGATGTCCGTTTTGAACGGTCCCTCTGGCTGCTGTATGGACGATGGACCATAGGAGACAAGCGTGTAAGTGGGGAGCCCAGGGGAGGCTGTTGCAACACTGCAGGTGAGAGATGATGGTGGCTTGGATCCGGGAGGAAATGATATATGTATGAGACGTGGCCAGATCCCAGGTGTATTTTAAAGGTGAAGCTGGTGGGTGTGCCAATGGAGAGCGTTGATGGGGAGGCCTGAGAGACAGAAGAATTGACTGTGACTCACAACTGGGAGTGGAGAGGGAGCTGTTAGAGCTAAGAATTCTCTGCTGGGATCTGTGTTTCCGTGACATGCCCACATGCGATGGAACCCAGGACAGACCGCCAACCCTGGACAGTTGGATGCTGATCAGCTGGCAGGGTTTTCGGGTTCTTTTCCCAACCCTGGGCTTTCTATTTACTCTTAATCTGATGCCTGGGGGACCAGCCACCCAGCCGAGCCCCAGGGAGGCGTCCTGCCGCCCAGCCAGAGGACAGTCAGGATGGGCCCTGGCTGCGCCCAGCCGGGAAGAGTGTGAGCTGCTCCTCGCCTGCCCCCTGGGCTGCACGGAGCGGGACTCCCGATGAAAGCTAAGACACCTCGGCCCCGCCTCAGGGAAGCTGCTGCCCACCTGGCCTTCCTCGCTCGCCTTGGCTGTGTCCTCTTGGCCGGGCTGGCCTGCATAGCAGAGAATAAATTAGCACGTCCTTGAGGGGGAAACGTCTGCTTCTATTTTTTGGTGATGAAATGAAGTATGGGGAAATGTTTTGGTTATAGGGCCGGGGGGGGGGGGGCAGGGCATCCAGGGACGTGAGTAGTAGGACAGGACAGGAGGAGCAGCGGGCAGGACCTGCCTTCTGCCCACCCAGGGAAGGGCCCCGGCAGTGGCATCTACGCTGGAGGTCACTGCAGGTCTCAGGGCTTCGAACACTTGACTTTAGGAAGCGGCCGCTGCCCTGGGTTGGACAGAGCTGGGGTCTAGCCCCGGGTAGATGTGGCTGCATGACTTGGGGGAAGTCCTCCATCTTCTCTGGGCCTCAATTTCCTCATCTGTTAAAGGAGACGTTGATCGCAATGGCCTCTCAGGGCCTCCTCATTGCCACTGTCTGGGACCCGCTTGACTGGCCCTGCAGTGGTTTCTGACACCATCACCAGATGCAGCGGGGGAAGCAATGGGCCCAGCATTTCAGGGCAGGCCTGTGTTCACTCTAAGTACTGTGACCGCTCATGGGGGAGTTCATGCCACAAGCACAGCCTCTTCTACCTGGAGTGGGTTGAGGCGAACTTCACTATGTCCAAGGCAGGTTGCTGGGAGCTCCTGGTGCTGGAGGAGGCGGGACAGGGGACGGGGAGACCCTGAGTGTGTGTGTGTGTGTGTGTGTGTGTGTTGGGGGGGAGCACCTACTCTTGCACTCAATACTGGTGCATAGTAGGAGCTCACTGGTCTGCCTTCTAGTATGGGCTGCACTTAAAGGTTCTGATCCAAGGTCCAAGGAGGGCACTTAGCAGGCTTTAGTGTCAGATATGATGGGCGAACCATGGGCCTGTGCGGGCGGCCACACCGATGCCCGGGTCCAGACTCAGGGTGAGGACGGGCAGCTCAGAGGCGAGGTCTGGCCTCCTCTCCAGCGGGTGGTAGCATGGCACTGCAGTTTTGTGCTTGGGCTCAAGATTCAGAAGCAGCAGGCTCACAGCCGACCACAGCTCCCACTGAGCCACCCTGGGCAGCTGTCTCCTCCTCGTAAGTCCTGCCTCGCAGAGCTGAGGCGAGGAATCGGTAAGACCAGGTGCCATGTGTCGGGGTACCTGGGCCCCGTTCACTGTCGCTGGGTGTCATTTTCAAGGGGACAGGAGGCCCACCCGGCAGTCTCTGCCCCACGCCTGGGCCTGGCAGAGTGAACTTGGGAAGACTCTACCTTTCCCAGCTGGCACTGTGCCTCGGGCCAAGGGGACAGAGCCATAGAGGTGGACTCCGGGCGTCTCAGGTGAGGCAGATTCTGCCCAGGTGCCAGGTCCTCCAACCAGACCCTCCCAGGCTTCAGCCAGCGCAGAGGAGACACGCCAGTCCCGGCCCAGGCACAGACGGCTGCTGGCAGCCTGCCCCTCTGACGCTTCAGGGCCAGGCCCTTGCTCTGCTCCCACAGACCCTGCCTTGTCCCCGAGGACCTATCTGTCTGCAGGGTAGGCGTGCTCTCTTGCCTCCCCATCAGGTTCCAATGTGACCAGCCGGTGACTCACAGCCCTAAGCGGAGTGCTTGGCACCCTCGAGGAGACAATGCCGGTCCTGCTCCCAGGCGCTCAGAGGAGGCCCTCAGTGACCGGGTGTGCTTGGGGGCCACCCACCCACCAGATTATCTCCTCGGTGGATGCCTGAAATTCCACCACTAATACTTCATTCTTTGGGAGGATACTGTGGCCTTATCTCAGTTCCACTCTCTCCATATAAGCCCCCTGGGATATATAACATACCTGAATATGGATGAGCGTGTCAAAACATTTTCCTTCCCACGGGAGGGATCCAGCTTCCCGGGCTCCGAGTTTGTACCCTGTGCCCAGTGCGGAGGTGAGGGAGACACAGTCTTGTCCACGAGGCACGTAGTAGGTGCCCCGTAAATGTTAGTGGAAGGCCTTACTCCTGCACTCGGTGCTGGTGCATAGTAGGCGCTCACTTAGGTAATCATAGAATGAAGGAATGGAGCGCAGCAGCTGCAAATGCAAGGCGGCTCAGAGCCCGGAGTGTGAGCACCGAGCTGAAGCCCACTGTCTGAGCCTGTCTTCGGCTCTACCACTCCCAGCTCTGTGACGTCTGCACATCTCTGCCTCAGTCTCCCGGTTGGTAAAATGGGAGCGATAATGGTCGTTCTGAGGATTCGCGGAGTTCATCTTTGGAAAGCACTCAGAACATTTCCTGGCACGCGGCACGCACTATGTAAGTGTTTGTTAAATAACGAAATCTCAACAAACATTATTGAACACACATGGAAGGTATTCGTTCATGTTTGCTGGCTGGTCCGAGGACTCCGCCGGGCAGGGGTGGTGTCTTACTCTTCTCCGTAGCCTGAGAGGCTGGCACGGGATAGGCATCGGTAAATGTTGGTTTACTGGCCTGGTCCCGGCTTGGCCTGGTCCCGGCCTGGACCGGTCCTGGCTTTCCCGGCCGGGAGCGGTGTGTCCGGGCGTGCGGGAGCCGCAGCGGGGCTGGTGCGCTTTGGCAGCCCGCGTGCTGGGAGATGCGGTCGTAAATCCAGTTGTCGTCGGGTCCCTCCAGCAGGGCTGTTTTTTTCGGCCTGTTTGGGTGCAGACAGAAACTGTCAATACAGAATCGATCTTTACAAGGCGGAGACTCGTGTGTGGGGCGGTGAAACGTGGTGTGGACACAAGCGGGAACAGCCCGTACTTCTCACGACTTCCCCGTGGTTCGGGGCGTGTGATTGGTACATGGGAAATGCCCGCTAATGATGTGTGAGCCCGTTTGGAACAGCCAGCCCGCCGTGACTCCCGCGCATGCTGCGACGTGTCCACGCCAAGCCTTCGCTGGGGCCGGTCTCGCCACACAGGGCATCTCCTTACACCCCCTTCTCTTTTCCGAATTCCTTCTGCCTTGTTCACGTGGCTTTTCCCCAGATCCCTGCTCGGTTTTTGTGCAATATCTTCCCTTCCATGCAAACAACACCCCAGCCCCACCAAACTGCTGCTTGCAAACAGGCCTCGAGGCTCTGCTCTGGGCTGGGACCCAGGCACCCCAGACTCAGAGCCTCCTGAGAAAACGGAAAGCGAACAAATGATGACAGTGTGCAAAGGAGGAGTGGACGGCGCTGGGGTTACCGGCGTGGAGAGCTCAGGGTTCAGGAAGGGCCTGGCTTGTGTTGGGGGGGGGGGGGGGGGGTGAGGGAGGGGAGTTTAGCCGAGTGTCTGAGATGAAGGAAGGGAGAGAGCAGTGCAGATCTGAACTTGATACCGAGGGCCATGGGGAGCCTGAAATGGAGAATCCGATGATGGGATGTCAATTTCAGATACAAAATGAGGTTGATGTTTGAAAATATAAAACTGGCATTTTTTAAAGTTTTTATTTTTAATCAGCTCTATTAAAAATATAATTTACGTATAAAAATCACCAGTTTTAAGTGTACAAATCCGTCCATTTTGACAAGGGCACATAGCTGTGCAACTGTAAGCAAGGAGGGAGCATGTCCATCGCCCCCACAGGCCTCCCCTCCCCCTGCAGTCGGTCCCCTCCCACCATCCACCTGCCCCAGGCACGGGGACCTGCTTTCAGATCTGTGCACTGGCCTTGTCGAGACCTTCCCGTCGGTGGCATCACGCAGGGGCAGCCTTCTGTGTCTGGCTTTTCCACTGAGCACCGTGCCTCTGAGAGTCCCCATCTGTCTATCAGCGGGATCCTTTTTACCACAAAGTAATACTCCCTGCCGGTCCCACGCCTGGTTAGTGGTTATCCTTTCACGGCCGGTGGGCATTTGCATTGTGAGCAGCGGCTTTGGATTCTCCCCTCCTCCACCCTAAAGCATGTTGCCTTGCAGCCTGGATAATCGTCTGGAGCGCCAGCCTGGCGGGGGAAGAAGCGCTTCCTTAAACACATCCCAGGCTCCCTGTGTATTCACAAGCCAGGCCTGGCCCACTTGGACCAGAGAGCGTTACTGGGAGCCTGAGAGGGAACGCGGGGAGCAAGGAGAGCACCCAGCTCCCCAGCGAGTGGAACTGGGAGCCTCCCTGCAGGCAGGGAGGAGGGGGAAGGAAACAGAAGGACCAGCCTTGGGAGAGGGGAGAAAACAGGAGCTCGGTGGGGCACTTTTGGGAGTAAAGGGGGATTGAGAGCAGGCCGGCTCAGGCCCACATCAAGGGAAGTGTCCGGACCAGCACATCTGAGAGAGCCCGGCTAGCTGCCTGCGGCCTGCGGGTGAGGGACACAAGCCCAGAGTCCACCTGTGCCTCCCAAAGTGGGGTTCAGAGGGACCAAGAGGGTCAGGGACTGGAGGCCACAGAGAGGTCATGGCAGGGACCAAGGACAGCACCTGCAGATTCCGAGAAAACAAAGTCTGCAGGGGGCCGGGACGCCTGAGGCGGAGGAGGTGGGCCAGAGGACACATGTGGACTAGCAGCAACCCCTGCACCCCGAGATCCACCCCAGGAAGGAAAGAGGAGGTGGAGGTGGCAAGAACCAGTGAAAGACAGAGAAAGGAACCAAGATCACCCAAAAGAGATGGACTCACCTTTAATTGGTGAAGTCCAGTCTTCTTGTTAGTTTGTCTTTCTTGGAGCAAGTTCTTGACATCATTTGAGCACCTGGGTCCCAGGCCGCCTGTAAATCAGACCTGTCCTTTGAGTTTTCCGTGACTTGAGTCCAGGAGAAAATAAGCTTTATTTCTAGGCACGTGTGGTACATCTCAACTCTAGTGAGTGTGCTTGTTTCCTGCGATGAGAGGCTGCTCTGGCTAGAGTGTGGGAGATGGGTTTGAGGGGGGAGCGGCTGCCCTGGAGGCGAGGCTGAGGACTGTCCTAGTTGTCCTTGGAGGAGGCCTGGCCCGGGGTGGGGCTGTGGGAGCTGAGAGGGACCGGGGCAGGGGCAGTGGGTCTCAGCTTCAGGCGGACATTGGAATTGCAGCATCTCGCTGCTCAGACCACACCGGGGACCAATTCAATCAGCATCTCTGCAGGTGGACCCAGGCACCAGCATCTTCAAAGGCCCTCAGATGATGTCACTATGCAGCCAAGGTTGAGAAAAGTAGAAGTTGGAGAAGTTGGAGAGCAGAGGTTCTCAGACTTTAATACTCATAGGAACCATCGGGGATGTTGCTAAAATGCACATTTTAGGTCTGAGGTGGGGCCGAGGGTCTGATGCTGATGCTGCTGGTCCATGGACCACACTCGGAGGAGCAAGTATTTGGCGAAAATATTGAGGAGTTAGAACCGACAGACTTGGTGCTGCCTGGATGTGGGGAAGGGCAGGCGATTCCAGGGAGGTTCCCAGGTTCCTGGCCTGAGCGACTGAGAGGACGGGGGCCTTCCCCCGATGGAACTGGAGGCTGAGTGGGCATGAGGATTTGGTGTGTGTGTGTTCGGGGGGGGGGGGGTGGAGGCCAGGCCAGTCTAGGTCCCATCGAGCAGAGCTGTCTATTGGCCTGGAGCTCCGCAGCATGAATTGGAGGTATAGATTCGGGAGTTGTCAGTACATGGCTAACATCAGCTCCCATTTACTGAGCACAAACAATGTGTTGGGCTCGAGTAGCATTTTGCATGTAGTAACTCACTTAATGGCCACAGTGCCCCTATGAGACGAGTAGTATTATTATCCCATTTCTAAGATAGGGAAACTGAGGCATGGTGGGCTCTTTTAGTCACAGGTGATAGAAACCCAACTCAAACTCCCTTATGTAAAAAATGGAAGTTGTTGGCTCACGTAACTGAAAACTCAAAGGACAGATCTGATTGACAGGTGTGCCGGGATCCGGCGCTAAAAGGACACCAAGAACTTGCTCCATGTCTCGCTCTCCTTCCCTGTGTCAGTCATTGCCAGGCGACCTTTCCCCGGGTGCGACCATGAGGTCCAACAGCTTCAGGCTCCCGTCTTACCAGTTTAGCAACCCCGATAGAGAGAGGGACAGTTTCCTAATTGCTCCTGCCACAGTCCTGGCACTGCCACTCACTGGCTATGATTGGCCCAGCGCAGGTCATGTGCCAAGCCCTGAGCCAATCGCTGTGGCCAGGCAAAGGCCAAGTGCCCCCTCCAGGGTGAACTCTGGGGCCTGGAAGTGCCGGGGTGGGAATGGATTCCGGGCAGGCCAAAGCACAGAGGCCGCTAGTAAGGGGAGCAGAAGCCAGAGCTTGCCCCGTGGACACAGGGATGCCACGATCCCGCCAGGCGTGGTGCAGGCCCGCATCCCTGCCCTGCTGTTTCCTCAGCCCGACTGCCTCCCCAGCTCCCCGCACCACACTCTTCTACTTACTTACCCTTCCAGGCCTGGCTCCCGCACATCTGCCCCCACTGGTGCTCCCCTCACAGCCCTAGTTTATCAGACGCCTCTTACCCACCACTTCAGGTCCTCTGTCCTCACAGTCCTGTGGCTCCTTCCCGCTCTCCATGGCTGCCAGCCGTCTTCCTGCCCGTCCTGGGACTTCCCTTCACTCTGTCTTGGGGTGCCTGTGTGCCAAGCCCAGGTGTGCACCACCCAAAAGTGCAGGGGTTCCTCGATCCACGTGTAAAACTGATCACTCGGAGATGAGAGCCAGGGGGTACATTTTCTCCCCGCCTCTCAGCCCCAAGGGGTGTCCCGAAGCCCAGCAGATGTGGTGTCTCAGGGCAATGACTCTTGCCTGTAGCCGACTGGATCACACATCCACATCCCCCTAAGGCTCTCTCCCCACCTTGTTCCTCTTGCCCTTCACGTCTGCGTCCTGATGTGTTAGGATTCTCCAGAGCAACAGAACCATTAGGAGACATATCTGTGTCGATACTGACATCGAAACATGCGTGTCAGTATGAGATTTGCTGTAAGGAACTGGCTCACATAGTTAGGGGGACTGAGAAGTCCCAGGATCTGCCATCTGCAAGCTGGAGACCCCAGAAAGCTGGGGGTGTCATTTCAGCCTGAGCCGGAGCCTGAGAACCTGACTGCCGAGGGCGTGAATTCCAGTCCAAGGCGACTCGCTTTATGGCGATGGTCTGGAACCGAACCCGCGACATCTCTGAGATCTGCCTGCACTTCAAGAGGTGCTTCCTGCAGCGAGAGGCCTGGCTGGTGCAGGGGTGACTGGGGGGTGCTACGTGCATGGGCGTCCATATCAGCATAGAAGAAACCCACTGCTTTGTCTCCCCAACTTTATCGGGTTGTATTTGAGGTACAATGCTCTGCACACATTTCAAGTGTACAATTTTGATCAGGTTTGACATATGTATACAGTCACGAAACCATCACCATAACTGGGATAAGAAACATTCCCCTCATCCACTGATCTGCATCCATCACTACAAACTACTTTGTCTCCCTTGCCGCGTGGTCGGCAAACTGTGGCTGGTGAGCCGCATGCGGCTCTTTGGCCCTTGAGTGTGGCTCTTCCACAATATACCACGTGTGGGCGCGCAGCCATGAAGTTTCAATTGCACTGTATGTGCGTGCCCGCACGTGGTATTTTGTGGAAGAGTCACACTCAAGGAGAAAACGTACAAGAATATAGCCCTAGCTGGGTTTGGTCAGTGGTTAGAGCATCAGCCTGCAGACCGAAGGGTCTCGGATTCCATTCTGGTCAAGGGCACATACCTGGGTGGTGGGTTCCCTCCTCATCCCTGTTTGGGGCACATGCGGGAGGCAATCAGTCAATGTGTCTCTCTCACATTAATGTTTCTCTTTCTTTGTTTCTCTCCCTCCCTCCCACTCTCCCCCGAAAACAATGGAAAAATATCCTCGGGTTAGGTTTTAAGAAAACACACAAAAAAACTGTTTTTGTTTTCTAGAGTTTTATATAGAGTCACATAGAATATATTCTTTTTTGTCTGGCTCCTTTTGCTCCGCTTAATTGTTTTGATTCATGCACATTGGTACATATATCAATCATTGATTCCTTTTAATTGCTGACTCATAGCCCCTGGTAGAGACATAGGACAATTTGTTTATCCATTCATCTGTTGACCAACATTTGGGTTGGTCCCTGTTTTTTTAGCTGTTAACAAATAAAGCCGCTAAAACATTTGCATACAAGGGTCTTTAAACACGTATATTTCCCTTCCTTTCCGGTAAGAGGAATGAAATGGCCGGGTCACGTAGCACCGCCAGACCACATTCCAGAGTGGTTATGCTGTTTCCATTCCCACCAGCAGTGAACGAGAGTCTCATCTTCACCAGCACTTGATATGGTGTATGTCTTTCATTTTAGCCATTCTAATAGGTGTGAATGGTATCTCAGTGAGGTTGTAATAATCTGTTCTCAGGTCATTGATTATCTTAAACATCTTTCATGTGCTTATTTGCCGTCCGTATATCTTCTTTGGTGAAGTGTCTGTGCAAATCTTTTGCCCCGTTCCACCCCGCTCCCCCGCCTTTTTTTGTTGGGCTGTTCGCTTTCTTCTTATTTTTGAAAGTTCTTTATACATTCCAGATGCAAGTCCTTTCACAGATATGTGATCTGCAAATGGCTTCTCTCAGGCTGTGCCTTATCTTTTCATTTTCTTAGCAAAGTCTTTCAGAGAGCATACGTTCTTAATTTTGATGTAGCCTGATTTACCCATTTCTTCTTCTACGGACAGTGTTTTGGGGTGCTAGATCCGAGAAACCTTTGCCTTCCCCAGAAATCACAAAGATTTCTTCCCATGTTTTCTTCTAGAACTTTTGCATTTCTATGTTTTATATTTGGGTATATGATCCATTTTTATTTCTATCTTTTAAGTATGAAATTGCAAGGTACAGATCCTAGGGCAAAGCATCTAATCTTTCCCCATGAAGTATGCTGCTCGCTCTAGATTTTCCATAGCGGTCCTATATCAGGTTCAGGGCTGTCCTATTTTCATGGCTCTTACATGTTGATGTTTGGATCGCACCCCAGACACTGTGAGTGTGATGTTGTGTGGATTCTGGATCGTTATTGTCTTTGAAGAATGTTGAGGCTGGTCTTTAAGCAGCCAGACAACCTGGCTGGGTTCAGACTCTGAGTTCTGCTGGCTCCTGTGGGCGGCGGTTCGCCTCCCAGTGCAGTTTTCTGAGTCTTTGCCATGTTGGGTTGGATCTGTCCAGTGGCCGCGTTGTGCTGGGCTAGGCTGAGACTGGCCTCGGTCGTTCAGGTCTCTGAGCCCTGTCCTGATTAGAGCGGTACCACAACCCTTTGAGCTGCACGAGGCAAAAGTCAACCTCCTCCCCTGGCCGATGAAGCCATTCGGGACCCACGGCTACGTAGGTGCTCGGGGTCAAAGGCCACATATAGTGGGTTCCCTTCCCCGTCGGCTGTGAGGGCTAGGGGAGACCTCCATCTGTGTCGCTGGCGGTGGGAGGCTGCTCCGGCGTCTTTGCACCACAGTGTGGAGACCGGGGGCCCGGGGCTGACCTCCCCAGCCACACCCTGGCTCCAGCCGAGGTCTCCCAGCTCCCAGCCCCCCACCCACAAAGCCCCCACCCAGATGACAAGCACTCTGACTCAGATTGTCCTCATCCTTCCACCCCGTAGCCCAAGAGCATGTGGAGGGAGTGGAGGGAGGGAAGGAGAAGTGCGAGGAAGGGGTGATCCCATCTCTCAGGGCGTCTCTGGGACTCACCATGAAGTCAGCGGAGTCCCAGCGGCTGATGTCAAGGAATAATAGTAATAAACACTGCGCTTACTGTACGCTTACTGTGTGCCAGGCACCGTGCAAAGCACACGTATGTACACTCGGGCACACCTCAACTCCTGGTAACAACTTCATGAGACGGGCTGAGAAGATACCCATTTCACAGACAACGAAACTGAGGCGCCCCTTGAAGGCAAACTCCCTTGTCCAAGGTCATACAGCGGATAAATGGTAGGGTCCCTGGAGGGGGACTCAGTCGGATGCCTCCCTCTGTAACCTGGGCGGCTCTGGCAACTGGACCAACTCCCCAATGCCTTGCCGCCTTCCCTGGGAACTGCCTACTCTCGGGTGCCAGAGCCCTTTCTTGGGATGCCCAGAGAAATGAGGTGATCCCAGCCCCAGCCCCAAAAGAGAAGGGGCAGATTCCCAAGGACTCCCCCCCACCCCCCGGCTGAGCTGGCCCCTGCCTCCAACCGGAAAGTAACTCAGAGGGTGAAGGAGGAAGAGAGATGGGGTTGACGGTTTTCTGTTCTTTATTAAGTAACAAAGGGGAAAACCAACTGGGCACGGTGCACAAGATTCCCCACCAGCACCACCCCGGACTCCGCAACATCTTTATCCACTTACCCGGGGAATCAGGAAATTCTCCTCCAAGCCAGTTTTATTGGAGATTTTGGAAGCGAAGCTCACAGCCTCCCAATCAATAACAGATGAACGATGCTCGCATCACATTTTTTCAGGAGGACGTTTGGCCCAGGCTTGTCCCAAGACCTAGCCTTGGACATCCCCATTCCACTGGACATTGCTGGGAAATGAGGCTCAGGGCAGTTCTAGAAGCCAGAGTCATCGGCATGTGGGTGCGGCGGGCAGGGGTGTCCTGGCCGGGTCAGGCCTGGGGAAGCCCTGTGTTTTGCAAGGGTTGGGGTCTGGCCCACGCATCTCCCCCTTGCCTCCCCCCCCCCCACCTCTTCTTTGGCTCATCCTCCACATGTGCTCAGCACGGGCATCGAATCCACAGGCCATAAAGAATCAATCAAATCCAGTCCTGGCTGAGCCGGGGGACGCGGCGCCAAAGCGCTGATGGAGGAAGCGTAGGCAGCAGGGTGATGGCAGGCCTGCTGTGCAGAGTGATTTCGGCAGAAACCTTCCCCTCACCGCACCCACAGATACCATGGTCCAAGACTGGGACCAGGACCACCTCTTGGGCCTCCTTGTCCCCCAGCCCCACAGCTGGAAGTGGGGGATGGGGAGCAGTGAGGGGGACGGGGAATGGTGGTAACACTTTGTCACCATCAGAGCGTCTGTAGTACAAGAAATGAGCTACTTGGAATGTGAAGCAGGGTCCGCAGTTCCATTTTCCCATCCCATCAACACTTGTTGAGCACCTACTACGCGCCAGGTGGGAGGGTATAAAGTATGGTGAGCAAATGCAGACCCTGCCCGCCAGAGCTTCCAGTCTGGAGGGCTGTAGCCCCTCAGTCAACATCACAACTCTCTCCTCAAGAAAGCAAAAAGCAACAAGAAGGATTATCCACGTTCTGGCGTCTCATCTAAGTGTCGTGACAGATGTATGAGATAAGACCTTGTATCCCCATTTCATGGTGAGAAAACTTGGGCCCATCCAAGGGTCAGTGACTTGCCTACCTGAGAGACAGATTGAAAATTCTGCAAACAAAGTACCACAGGCTGGGCGCTCCTGAAAGCCAGAGCGATGGAGGAGGCCTTCCAGAAACAGAAGGTATTGGCATCTGAGGCTCAGAGAACAAGAATGGATTGTTTCCTAGAATGCTTCATTCACTCATGTATTCATTCATTTATTCATTCATTTACTCACTCAGTTCCTAATTCAGAATTCACTCACCCATTTGTTTTTTGTTTTTTAATTCTCACCCGAGGATATTTTTCCATTGATTTTTAGGGAGAGTGGAAGAGAGAGGGAAAAACAGAGAGAAACATCAATGTGAGAGAAACACATTGATTGGTTGCCTCCTGCACGAGCCCTGACCAGGGCACGGGCCGGGGAGGAGCCTGCAACCAAGGTATGTGCTCTTGACTAGAATCGAACCTGGAACCCTCTGGTCTGCAGGCCAACGCTCTATCCACTGAGCCAAACTGGCTAAGGCTCACTCATTTGTTTTCTCACTCCCTCATTAATGAATTCATATACTTACTCATTAATTAATTTGTTTAATCACTTGCATGTTCTGTGTAGCAGGCTTTATTTCTGGACTGTGTTTGTTAGAATTCTTTCATTGCCAGTGGCAGAAACACAACTCAAATTCACTCAAGCAGAAAAAGGAATTTATTGGTATGTGTATCTGAACTGTGCTAAGGTGAGGATATATACAGCTTCAGTCATGACTGGACCCAGGTCCTTAGATGTTATTGTCAGGAACTATCCCTACACCCTTTGCCTCTGCTCGCCTCTGTGTTGACGTCACTCTCGGGCAGGTTAACTTTTTTTCTCTCTGCTTATAAAGTTGCCCAACAGCACCTGCAGGCTTATGTTCTATCAGTTTAGCCACTCCAGCTGAAAGAAGATGCCTTTTTCCCAAGAGCTCAGCAAAAAATCCCAGAGAGGCCTCTTATTGGCCTAGCCTGTGTCACATGCTCACTCCTGAACCAATCACTGTGGTTGGAGGAGTCAGGCCTCTGATTGGCCAGGCCTGGTTCTGGGTTAATAGCATCAACCTCAGCAAATGGCATATAGACTGAGCATGAAGGAGGGGTGTTTCTCTAAAGAAACTTGGTGCGCTATTACTAGAAGATGGATTCAGTGGTGGGGGCTGACGGGCGAAAATTAGGAGGTGCCTTTTATATAGGATAAGAAGTTTCCGTTGTACTGGGCTCCTCCCACCCAGTTCATCCACCAATTTCTTACTGGTTTCATGATGGAGTTGGGGAAATAATGGCTTCTCATTTGGAAATGCCAAGCTATGCTGTCCTTCAAGACAATGATACGAGGCCTTCATTACCTGGCTGGCTAAAGGCTTTAGAGACGGGCCCCTTTAATCCTGCCCCAGGGAGGTGGTCAGGGGGAAGTGCTGTTCCCATTTCACACGTGGGAAGCCTGAGGCTTTGAGAAGGTAAGGACTTTAAGCTACGGTGATGGCTAATTTTATGTGTCAACTTGACTGGGCCAAGGGATGCGCCGGTAGCTGCAAACACATCATTTCTGGGTGTGCCTGTGAGGGGTTTCTGTGGGAGAGGAGCATTTGAGTCAGTAGACTGAGTAACGCAGACCACCTGGCCAATGTGGGCATCATCCAATCCATCGAGGGAACACAGTGTTGGAGGAAAGGCGATTGGCTCTCTCCCCTTGAGCTGGGACTCCATCGGCAGCCCTGGGACATTGGTGCCCCTAGAGCTTGGGCCTTCAGACTCAGGATGAGCCTCATCACCAGCGTTCCCTTTTCTGGGTCTCCAGCCCACAGAGGGCTTCCTGGCCTCCAGAATCTCATGAGCCAACCTTGTAGTAAATCTCTCTTATACTCTATTCCAGCGATTCTCAACCTGTGGGTCGCGACCCCTTTGGGGGTCGAACGTCCCTATCACAGGGGTCGCCTAAGACCGCTTCCGTCTGGCCCCCAGCAGGCGCCCAGGACCCCGGTTTCCCTCAGGGCCCCGGCTTCATCTGGAAGATTGTCCAGAAGGACATCTGATCTAATTAGCGTATTACATTTTTATTATTATAGATTGGCCCTGTTTTTCAGGGGAACCCTGACTACATTCAGAGCTGCCCAGTGACGGAGCTCAGGGTTCAACCCAAGTGTCTGCGATCCTAGAGTCCACGCCCTCCGTCTCCACAGGTGAAGGTGAAATCTTGCTCACAGGTGAGGCCCGGGGTGGGAGTGGGGAGAGAGCAGAGTTCTCCACATGGACCTGGCGGAAAAGGAGCCTCCACCGTCACTGGGGCTTTCTCAGACCCACCCCCGTGGAACAGTTTCCGTTGCGCTGGCCACGCGGATGCAGGCCGCCTGGGGCAGGGCTCAGGCAGGCACACCCTGCAGGACACATCTCAAGCCTCGCGGGTGGAGGGTAACTGAGGTCACCAGGCAGCTGAGGAGGGGTGGGAACCAAGTGTTTGCAGAGCATCCATTGTTTCCCAGAATAACCGGGCTGAGCAGGATACCAGGAAACATAACCGTCACAAGCATCGTGAGCAGGGATTCCTTTGATATTAGCACAAGTGGCCCCCCAGAGGCCATCTGGTTCAGGGCTGGCAAACTCAGATGGCTGTTAGGGCGGCACAAGCGACATTCCTGAGCGAAGGGCATGGGGCCTGGGAGGGTGGAGGGGTGGGGGTCTGAGGGACAGCCGCCACTCAGCATCTGCCATGTGGGTGTGTGAGCCCTGTCTGCTAGGCCTCCTGGCTTTCTGGAGGAAACCTAGAAATCCATTTTGAGGTGAACTCCTCCAGTCTTTAAAAAACAGGCCTTTTTAAAGGACACTGTGTGGGCTAAAGCAACATGTCTACAGGTAGTTAGACCTCACCTCCCTTTACTGATGGGGATACTGAGGCCCAGAGAGGGCAGGTGATGTGCCCAAGGCCACACAGCCAGGATGCAAGGCAGCTCTTCCACCCTCCAGGCCTGTGGTCTGATCCTGGGCCACTGTGTCCCTGACAAGTACACGTCTAGCACGCGGCAGTTTGCACAGCACTTCTGCACCCCGTATCTCCGGATCTTCACCTTGCCTGGAGGAGGCAGAGGGGGGACAGTCACCCCCACTTTCCTGATGAGGAAGCAGAGACCCAGAGGAGCTGAGCATCGTGCCCACACCCCACAGATGTCTGGGGAAGGAACGCAGACTCCAGGCTCCCGGGGCAGTGTCTGCTCTCCTCGCTGGTGCTACATCTTGTGTTTGATTTTTGTGCCCAGCTCCTGAAACATCGTTTGTTATTCGTAAGGAGCCCCTCTCGATGACACCTGAGTTTATGTTAATGAGGTGGCTTTTGGAAAGCCCCTAAGGGTGGGGGCTTGTTGCCAAGGGAACTGAGCATGTGATTAGAGGGTTGGAACTTTAATCACTAATAAGCAATAATCACCACTAACCAATGATTTAATCAACTTATCTAACGAAGGCTCCGTAAAAACCCTGACTGAAGGGGTTTGGGGAGCTTCCAGGTTGGTGAACGCGTGAAGCTGCTGGAAGGGTGGCACACCTGGTGCGAGTCCCCACCCTCCCCAATCCTTGTACCTCTTCCCCTGGCTGCTCATCTGCGTCCTTGGTGAGGTCCTTTACAGGCCATAAATGAAAGTAAATGTTTCCGAGTTTGTGAGCCGTTGTAGCAGATTATCAAAACCGAGGAGGGAGTGGTGGGAACAGGTGGCGGAAGGTCAGGTGACAACTTGGGCACCTGAAGGGACTGAGTCTTACACGCCTGTGGGGTCTACGCGAATGGAGTTAAACCGCAGGACACCTGGTCTGTGTCCCCCGAGAGCTGGTTGGTGTGGAGAGCACACACATCAGGTGTCAGACGCGCTGGGAGTAGAGGAAACCGGAGGAGTTCTTCCTTTAGGTTCCAAGAGAGGGCGTCCCTCCAGCCAGCATCCGGAGGCCCAGGCGCACCCGCAAGGCTTCTGACCCGCCTGGGATGTCACGGACCGCTCTCTGCTGGTCCAAACTGAGTCACTAGCCAACCCAGGGCCAAGGGGAGGGGGCTACACAAGCTGGGAGTATTGGGAGGTGCAGGTCACCTTCGGAGACCAGCTACAGTGCTACCATTCGGCACCCCATCCACTTCTCCCACCCTAGACTCTGCTCCCCAGTTTCCTCTGACAGAGGCTCAGTCCAGCTCATCCAGATGCTCGGCAGGAACCGGACGCTCAGCACAGAGCTGGCCTCCAGCAGGTACTCA
>NW_006352194.1:4664838-4678812 GCF_000327345.1 Myotis davidii
GGAGGGAGGGAAGGGGGTTTCTGACAACAGCCAGTCATAACCCAGCCTTCTCCCAGAACCTCCAACACCCAAGCTCCTGCCTGTGTTAGGTCTTTACACCTGCTGTTCCCTTTGCCTGGAATCTCCCCAAGTTGTCCATGACCAGGTCCCTCTTGTTGTCCAGGTTGCAGCTCAAAAGCCACCTCCTTAGAGAGGGGCCTTCTGGTCACCCCGTGTCACAACCACCACTGGCCACTCTCTCGTTACCCCGAAGCATTTGCTTCAGAGCTCCTGTCACCGCCAGCAGCGGTCTTGTCTATTCATGTGTTTGTTACCTGTGTCCCTGTCCCCCTCCCTTGGCACCGTTGACATTTGGGGCTGGTTAACTCTTTGTTGGGGGTGGGGGCGCCCTGTGTGTTGTAGAATGTCTAGCAGGGCCCCTGCTCCCTATCTGCTAGGTGCCAGTGGCATCTCTTGTCTGCTGTGATAACCAGACGTATCCCATCTAGACATTGCCCAATGCCTTGGCAGGTGTGTGTGTGTGTGTGTGTGTGTACAAAATCATGCCTGGTTGAGAACCACTGTTTTAAACGATTGGGTCTCACATGTAACGTGCATTAGAATCACCTGGCAGACTTGACGCATGGCTGGGCCCCACCCCAGAGTTTCTGACTCGCGGGTCTGAGGTGGGATGGAGAACTCACGCTTCTCTCCAGTTCCCAGGTGATGCTTCCAGAAGCCCTGGTCTGAAAGCAGGGAGGCTGTCTGCCTTGGATCCTAAGTGCCAACAGCAGTGGCCGCACATAGCTGGCACTCATAAATATTACTTGAATAAACCATCTCAACATCTCAGCAGTAAGGAGACAGCTCCTGGGGGCTTACATGAAAAATCATCTGGCGGGAGAAGGGGAAATGTATGTGTTTGGGGAGGGAGCGTTGAGAGAGCGTACTTGAAGTTGGTCGGTTGGCTTTGACCTGGGTGGGCTTTCTGGCGTGGCCATTCATCTTGGATTTCTCCTGCGGTTCACTCCGATCCATCGCTCCTTATCGTCGGGGGATTATTTGCTGCTGGAGCAGCTGGTAGTGGGATTCCTGTGGCGCATGCTCCCTCCCTCTGGGTCCCTGGCCTCTCTGAGCTCTGCGGCTGCCTCACAGCTGGAGGGCTGGAAAGGTGATGGGTCCACCTGGGGGAGGTGAAGCCTCTGCAGCTATAATAATATTAATAACAACGACCAGAGCCGACACTTATGGGGCTCCCGTGGGCAGCGTGAAGCACATGCACCCGTGACTGCGTGTGCCCCTCACCCAGGCTCTGTGAAGTAGGTCATCTTATTATCCCCGTTTTACAGATGAGGAAACTGAGACTGAGGTGACGTCAGTCTAAGTGGAAGAGAGGAAGTTGGGATATAAACCTACGTCTTTCTGACCGAAGCCTTGCTTTTAGCCTCTACATCCGTTTCTCAGACTGCTTGGTAGATGCTGAGCCGTGTTCTGTAGAGGCGGTAGGGGTGGGCCGTTTGGTGGCAGTCCTGCTGCTCCTACATCTCGGCAGGCATGCTGGGGCCTCAGGGACCTTGCACCTGAGGTTCCCTCTGCCTGGAATGCTCCTCCCCCAGGTATCTGCACGTGGGCTTCCTCGCCTCCCGTAGGTCTCAGATCAAACGTCACCTCCCTAATTAAGGCTGCCTCACCTCCACACTTAAAATTGCCAATCACCCCCCCACTCCAGCACTGCCCCTTCTTGCCTGCTGCATTCTCCTTCGTAGCACCTGTCTCTACCTGACATACTCTGTGTTTTACTTACTACACATATACAGTGGGGCAAAGTGGGTTTACAGTTGTTCATATGGGAAATAATGCAATAATTAATAAATACCACAAGAGTAGGCTCTATGTTGGGTACTCACAACGGCAAACCTACATTTGCCCACCTTGCATTCTCTGTCTCCCTCCTGCAGGGAGCCCTGGGGTTCTCTTCACTGCTGTGTCCCCCAAAGTTGGGACAGTCCCTGGTGGAAATTAGGGACCATTGAGCATTTGCTGAAGGAAGAATGAGAGGAAGGAAGGAAGGAAGGAAGGAAGGAAGGAAGGAAGGAAGGGAAAAAATCATGGTCATTGTTAAAAGTTAATAAATTGTTCTTGCTGCAGGAGTTCTCAGAGCCTTCATCCACTAAAGTGTATGCTGTAAATTTAAAGAATGATATACCTGGGATTTCTCAAGCTACTTGATGGCTGAGCACACTTGTTGGTGGAGCTGCAGTTAACCTTGACTGTCCCAAGGCAAGAGGCCACTCGCCAGGCAAAAGCACGATGCCCTGAACTTGGGACAACAGAACAAGGCAGACAATGAATCTATTCGAAGCGGCTGGGAGCCGCAGGGGTTGTGAGAACTTGGCTTTCCTGCTCGAGAAGGACACCCGGGAGCCAGGTCACACTGGACAGAAGTTCCCGTGTCTTTTTATCTGCAATCAGAGCCAATAGTGCGGGGGGCCGAAGGACGTCCCATCTGACCTCTGGATTCCTGCTACGCAGCGGGGCCTTCCAGGCCACCAGACCCAACCTTGGAGCACTCGCCCTCCTCTGTACCCACAAAGCCACCTTTCTGTGGGGCGTCATCATTTACAGAGCAATGGTGTCAACAGCGTGCACTTTGGAATCAACAGGCCTTGGCTCAAATCCCGGCTCAGGCGGTGACAGCTGAGTGACTTCAGGCAAGTCGCTTCCTCTCTCAGAGCCTCGATTTCCTGTTCTGTAAAATGGAGCAATCCGGCTTTACTTTTCCCTCCTTGTCTCCCTTACAGTCAGTGGGGTTCGTTCGTTCATTCATTCATTCATTCACCCATTCTACACATAGCATTCAGGGCTCTTCTGACCCACAGTGATCGTCCTTGGGCTCCAACATCCCTCCGTGTCCACCCTGCACACGTGGTCCAGAGGAAGGAGCGCTGGGCCAGACGCATGGGGGCTGGGTTCCAGTCCTGGCTCTCCCGTGCTGCCAGGGTCCTGCTGCATCAGACACAGTGGTAGTGGGTGACATCTTCCTTTCTTCTTCCAGAACCTTTTGTTTCCCTCATTTCTAAATGAATAAAAAATTCTCAAGAGAGGCACCTCTAATATTTTGTGTATATCCTACCAGTATGTATGTGTGTATGACAGTATTTTATATATATATTAGAGGCCCAGCATGCGAAATTGCACGAGACCCCAGACCCACCACACCACCACGGGCTGGACCCTAGCATCCGCCGTGCCACCGCAGGGGCGGGACCCAGGACCCCAGACCTGCTGGGCCAGCGAGACCCATCAGTGCACCTCCTGGTGACTGCTTGTTTGGTCGTTACAGAGTTACAGCCAATTGCATCGCACCCGCCTTGGCTGGCCTGGTGCCAGTGCGTGTCATAGTGTGGCCATCTGGAAGGTCATCCAGACGGTCGTTCTGCTGTTCGGTCGTTCAGTCGATTTGCATATTATGCTTTTATTATTATAGATTACTGCACTTCCATTTAACCCTAGAATCTGCCTCTCACCTCCATGACCAGGGCACCTGTTCCAGAAGTGCTAACAGGCTCCCTTCACTGAAGACACCACAGTCATTTCCACGTGCAATGGACTATTCTCAGAGGCAAATTATTATCAAAAATCTCATGGTATTCTGACTGTGGGGTAATTTATCCCCAATAGAGAGAATTATCCCAAATTTTGCATATTTACATTGTTTCTATATTTTAGCTATTATAGATGACACTTGGGAGGAACATTCTTGTAGACAGATCTTTTCCCTGATCTTTGTTATTTCCCAAAAAATTCTTAACGGAGGAATTGTTCTTCTTACTACTTTGCACAAAGGGTGTGCAGAGTGCTAAGCATTTGACGTCCACTTCCTGGGAGAGTGGACAGCTTTTCATTCAGGCCTCTAAACCCCTCCCTTTCCCCCTGCTTCGTGGGGAGTGGCAGCCCATTGTACGGGGTGACCACTGAGACCCAGCACCATCTGGCTCATGCAACAGTTTTGAGGTTTTTTTCCTCCACAGCTCCAGCGGAACGTAGAGGATTTACCAATAGTATTAAATCATTTTAAAAGCAAAAGGAGAGAGGCATGGCCTTGATAGGTGCAAAGAACCTCGGAGCAGAGACCCTCGATCGCCACTAAATGCTGTGATGAATCAAATACAACCCTGCCCGGTGGGAGGCCTGAGTTCTGATCCGCGTGGACTCTGTGGGACCTGGTGAGAGCCATTTCACCTCTGTTTCCTCCCTCTTCACATAGAGACGATTGAGCGAGACCCCTGAGGAACCTTCTAGATCTAGAATGCTCTGGAGTATTACAGACAGACAGACGGACGCAGCAGGATCTCTTGCCCTGGGAAAATTAGCCTCCTGCCCTCGCCCCTCCTGCCTGGCCAGAAGAGCATCCGCTTCCCACCCTGAGTCCCATTGACAAGACTCCTATCACCTTCGTCTCAGGAGACACCAGGCTCTGGAAGGAATGACAATGACACCTCCTGTTGATGGAGGACTTTCTACCCCACTGCTCTACTGATACCTCTCAGGAGCCCTGTGAGAGGGGAGCTCTGTGAGGGGGGAGCTGTGGTCCCCATTCACAGCGCAGGAAATGACCCATCAAGGCACCCACGCCTGCATCCTCCTCACCCTGTGCCAGAGTCAGAGACAACTCAGGCTGCCTGGGCTGCAGACACAGGGCCCGGCCCCCTGCCCAGCCCCACCGGGGCCCCACTGGGTGTGGGGAGCTGACATAGTGGGAGAGATGCTGCCCAGGGCTCAGCTGATAGGGCCTGGGGTGAGGTCAGCGCTGGGAGGCCCCAAGGAAGAAGTGAGTGTTCAGGAGGCCATGGCAGGAGGGGGAAGGAGTTCGCTGCGGATGTTGGAAGCTGGGGTTGACGATAGGCATGTCCTGAGCAGGGAGACACTGCCTTGCATGTGGGAGGCAGGAGGGACCTGTGTTTTGGGACCAGATGGCCACATATGTGCAGTCACAATAGCATTGGCGACCGTGACAACTTGCTGAGTGCCTGCTCATACCAGGCACAGTACAGCGTTCTCCGTTGGTTTCTCCCTTTTTCACTTGGGCGGGTATTCTGGTCTCTATTTTTCAGATGTGAAGCAGGATCAGAGAGGTGCAGTGACTTGCCCAAGGCCACACAGCTAATGTCCGGCAGAGCCAGGTTCACTCCCAGGACTGCTGAACTCCAAACAAACTTCTCCCTGCTGGACGGGTTCAGGATCCAGGAGGAAAAAGGGGCCTATTTCTAGTGGTTTCCAAACGTGTCTGCCTGTAAAATCATCTTTAAAATACAGATTCCCAGTCCTAAATCAGCTGACATTCAAATGAGTTTCCTGTCCCCAAAGGGACATGCCCAGGAGAAGGCCATAGCACTCTGAGGGGCACGGAGGAGCCCAGAGCTTGAGTAGAGGGTCATGTAGCACAGAGGAAAGCTGCCCATCACACTTGGGACAGCACTCAAAACCTGTGCTTGGTCTACAACAAGCATGTCAAACTCGTGGCCCGCGGGCCGCATGTGGCCCACAACAAATATTTTTGCAACCCAGCCAACATAACTGTATGTAAGAAATGTTTTAATAAAAATTTTATAACTTAATTTGTACAATATCCTGTTATACATCATTATTAATAACGAACTACAATGTTCGCTAATGACTGTTACTATAATTGTGTTACATTCATTTTCCTTATACGCAGGCGCACCATTTCTCTCCACTAATACTACCAGCGAATATTTTAGCAGCCGATGGTCATTAGTCTTGTGCTGACTTGTTTGGTGTGCGCAACAGGAAATATTTCGCTTTCAGAGAACAAGAAAAATAGGTTTATTTGCATTACGCTTATTAATTTGTGCAGTTATTCAGTGTCTGCTAAGTTAATGTTCAAGAAAAAATATTAATTTTTATTAAAATGTTCTATTATTTTTACGTTAACGATTACTCATTTATTTCACCCTTCGTATTCAGCATGTCTCTATCGAAATAAACCTACGTTTCTATGAAAATTGAAGCTCTTGGGTTTTTTTGCGGCCCACATAAATTTGCACCTTGTTTATTTGGCCTGTGTTAGCCTTTGAGTCTGACACGCTTGGTCTACAAGGTTCAGTGATCTGACCTCACCCTACCTCATGGATCTAATTTCTTCCTATCCTCCTCCTAGCCACACCCACCCCACCTCACCTCGGTTTTATAATGTTCCATTGTGGGGTACAAATTTCCAAATCCATCCATAGTTTCTTAGTTGTTCTTATGACTAGAAACACAGCTTCAGTGAGCTGAAGCAAAAAAGGGAATGCATAGACTCACAGAAATGAGAAAACTGGGGATGGGAGGTGGCAGGTATGGCTGGATCCAGGGACCCTGGCTGTCTTTTCTATTCCTCTCACTATAGTTTTCAGCTCTGCTTCCTTCTGTGTTGGCTTAAATCTCAGAGAAGCGTTCACCCACAGGAAGAGAAAGACAGCTTTGCCAAGCCTGCCTATGTCCACGATGCTTATTATCTAACAGGGTCTTTTCTCCCAGAGTCCATACATCCGACTTTTTGGTAGGTACTTGATTGGCTGTCTTTGGGTCAACTGCCCACCCTTGGGCCAATTACTATGTCCAGAAGGATAGATTCCATGGTTGCTAAGGTGGTAGGCACAGTAGGAGCACTGGTTTCCACAGGAACCACATGGGTTGGACACCTGGGGAAGATACAGAAAGCAATGTCTCTTGTACCTTTCCCCCTAAAGTTACCCCTGGTTGAAATCGAAAAGGAGACAGAAATGACTATAAAAGTCACCATCCATAAGCACCGTCATTGTTTCCACGGGCCGTGATGTTGCTAAGGCACAGAGGCTGTGAGTCATGGGCAAATTCGGGGCTAATGCTATAACTCCACGCCTCTCTCTTTCATTCAAGAAACTGTGTAAAAGTGAGTGAGAACCATGATAATTTTGAATCCCCTCTGTGTCTCCGTGGCTTTGATATTTACAACAATGAAAGCATAACATTAGTTGAGACACACATCCCACAGATGTGGAGCACACGTGCAAACACGGGAAGCTGTTGTTACAATGCATGAACACAGGAGTTGGGGGCTTAATACAGTGATTCCCATAGTCTGTTTCACAAGATACAGTTACAGAAAAAAAAGTTACCTGGTCAAATAAATTTAGGCAAAAATGTGACTGCACAAAATCAATCCAGTTCCTTTCATGCAGGACTTCTCAGAGCCTTTAATATGCTAAGGAATTTGTGGCTTTCCAAGAGGGAGAACTAGTGTGCAACATTTCCCAAAATAAAGATCTTTTGGGCATACCATCTGTCAGCTCTATGTCCTGCAGGAAATACTTGGGAAGTGGAAATATGACAGGATTTGGAGTCAGAACCCCTGTGTTTGGAACCCAGCTCTGACACTTGGCCACTGTGTGAACTCTCAAATGTGAGCCTCACTTTTCTCATCTGTAAAATGGGATCATTATCATTACTGCCTTGTTTTTGCCTTGTTATAAGGGTTATGTATATGAGGTCATTTAATAGAGTGCCTGGTGCAAGGACTCCTTCTTCTCTGACCTAAATTCAGTCCTTGCAGCAGAATTATCAAAGGACACGAATACTGCCCCCAGTGGTGTCAGACTAACAAGTCCACCCACACCCTGAAATCCCCTGGGTGCAGAAATCCGATAACCTTGGGAACTCAATGGCTTGCTTGCATCAGACATCTTAAGCCTGTTATCCAAATAGCTAATGCCTCCCACGTCACTGGAAGCTTCGGGGATGGTCAACGTCAATGTCAAATGGCTCTAGCCAACAGGTTGGGGCGCACGTATTGGGGGTGGGAGAGATGTCATGTCAGCCAAGAACAGACACCTTCAGGGAACTTCTTTGTCCGGTAGCCATTGCTGTGTAATTACCCTGGGAACTATCTGACTTTTAACTTTAGAACCTTTTAAATTACTAAAAGTTTAAGTGTCGCCAGCTCTATACATCCTACCCCATAGGGAGTGTGCAAAATAAAAATTTTTTTAAGGATGCTGGATTTGGCCGTACTGAAGTTTAGTGTTACTAACAGGGCTGGCTAAGAGGGTAAGTGAGATTACAGGGACCTAGACCCAGAATCTGTCCTTTGGGGATCAAGTGGAGCTGGGAGGAGGCGATTCGGGAGTTGTCAGTGGCCGTCGTGCCTGCTGAAACCAGGGGAGGCAAACAGAGTTGAGAGATGAATGAATGCAGATGGATGGCCCTGATCCCCCAAAACTGGTCCTTCAAAGCTGGGGGCTTCACCTGTGAGTCAATGCTTTACCTTTTTCCTTGAACCAAGTTATGTTTCTGTATCTCAACCAAAAGAGTCTTCATCAGTAAAAGGAGTGTTTAATCTTCTTATTCATAAGTAGTTATTCAATAAATGTGTATTGAATACCTACTATGTGCCACGTCCTCCTGTGAGCACTGGAAGTGTACAAGAAACAAAGCAGACATATTCCCTGTTCTCCTAGGCCAGTCTGAAGTAGAGACCCATTGGATGAATTAACTTAAAATATTATTTTTAATATGTCAATTATATCTTAATATAAGAAAGAAAAAATAGTTTTAATTCCTGATTCTAAAACTACTACAGAGTCATTGGAGATATTTAAAAACAATACAAAGAAGACATACCAAAACAAGAAAAAATAGAAGGAAAAAAAAAATTTCACTCGTAATTCCATCATCCAGAGATAATCGCTGTTAACATTTTTATGTATTTCATTTTTTTCCAAAACAAATATGTTTTTAAGAAATGAAATAACTTAGAATATATGGTTCTCATTGTGCATTTTTTACCAAAGGCATCTTGAATATTTTCCCATGTCATTAAATATTCTTCAGAAATATTATTTTGGAAAAACATGATTCAAAACAGCTGCCTTGCCTTTTATCACATGGATAAACAGAATTTTTCATAACAAATCTCCTAGTCTTGGGCAGTCAGGTTATTTCCAACGTCATGGTGTTATAAATAACACGGAGATGGACATCCTGGAAAAGAACACCTTGTTGGGCTCTCTTGATTTCTTTAGCCACGCCTCCAGAGGTGGGATTTTGCTAGGCCAAAAGTCAGAAACATTTCAGTGTTTGTTGGTGCTTATCACATTTTGCCAGGCAAAGAAGCTGTACCTGTCTGCATCTCTACCTGGAGGAGGGGAGCAGGCCCTTTCTCCTCTCCCTTCCTCTTTTGAGAATCAGCAGGGCCAGGTTGGGTGACCTGAGTGAGGTACTTGCCTCAGGCACAAAATTTAAGGGGGCACCAAAAAAACTCAGTACTCAAGATAAATAGTATTTAATGCAGTATTTTTTAAAAAATCAAAATGAATGCCAGAAAATTCATGATGAACAAAATATCAAAATTTTACATAAAATCATGGTGCCGTGAGTCCGAGGAGAAATGTGTTCCCCTCGTTACACGATTTACATTTTGAAATATCTTTTCCAGAATAGTACAGTAGTTGAAGAATATGAAAAAATTTGGAAAGGTAGCTGTGTCAAAACACAATATTAAGATTAAGTATTTGGGAAGTATCCTGACATCTTTTGATAAAGCTTTATATTCAGCAAACATTTTCAAAGTTTTATTTGTTGTAACTGCGACTCTCGGAAAACAAAACAGGCCAATAAGTAGATTCTGAATTTTGATTTGTACTGATGAGTTGGCTTCCCGTCAAGCCAGGAAGCAATATTATAGTAAATTCTGGTTAGGGTGTAATTAACATATCCAAACTTAAAATAATGTGAGTTCTAATAACCTGTTTTTCATTATTCAATATTATTTAACTAGAGGCCCAATGCATGAAATTGGTGCAAGCACCAGCTGACACCGGCTTCCCTCCAGCACCCGGGACCCGGGCTTCCCTCGCAGCCCTGGCTTCATCTGGAAGGTCCTCCGGTAGCATAGTACGCTTTTATTATTATAGATGTTCTAAGAAAATTAACTATTAAAAAACTATTTAAACATGAATATATGGGTAGACATTTTCCCCTTTGCTTTTGGCTCCAATATGGCTTGGCACAGCACTGGAGTTGGGCCCATCGGCTGTTGATTTGAGAGTCATTCAATTCCTTGTTGGTTTCAGATTCATTCATTCTGTCATACAAATTGGTGCACATATTACTGGGTCCTGGCGGGGGGTGGGTATCCACATGTGAGGGCAACAGTCCCTGCCCTGACAGACACTATAATTTAGAAGGGAGAACTGAGTGTGTGAATAGATCATCGAACGGACCTATTGATGACCAGCTCTTTGACCTTGAACAAGCCCTCAACCTTTCCAGGCTAAATTTTTCCTCATGTAAAATAGTGATTATAAACACCTCCCTGGCGGGTTTGTGGTAGGTAAGGTGTTCAGCAGTCAGCGAATGCTCAACATTCAGTAACTATGACCATGATGGTCAAGGTCATTTATCTGTCCAATTCATTCAGGCCACTCATTCTGCAAACAATGACGGAGCAGCATCTGTGTGCCAGGCATGGTGCTTGGCGCGAAGAATTGGACCAATAAAGCGTAAGGAGTTTACAATCCAGTGGGGGCAGCAGACGCGCAAATGGCTAAATCACAACATAATGCACGAAGTCCTTGATAAAAGTAGGGTATTGTAGGATAAGTAGAAGTTTGCTGGGTAGAGAAGAGGGGAGAGGGCATTACAGCAAAAGGGACCGAAGGAGCAGAGACAGGGGGGCAGGAACGGCCTGGGAAAACATGTAAACTTCATGTGGCGCCAAACGGTGGGTGGAGGGAATCCAGCAGGCCTCCTCTCACCCTTGGAAAAGATTCCTCATGGATCCCTGTGGTCAGGGCGTGTGCTCATCATGCTGTCTGCCTGTGGTCAATGGCACTTGAGGTGCTGAGTAGCTGAGTGATTCGATCCAGGTCACAGAGCGAAGGACTCTGGGGCAATTAGTTCAACGAAGGCCAAACGTTGTATTTGCTCTTTGGGAAAACTGGAGAAGCCATGGCATTTATATTTGCTTTTCCTGTTTGAAAATCCCATCTTTTATTGATTTGCCCTTCCTTTCGCCATCGTGCACGCGGACTGTCCCTGACATTTAGCAGTTGATGTGCCTAGACACAGTTGCCCGTAGATCACATCTAGTCAACCTGGAACCTGGATGAATCTGATCACTGTCAATCCCCCCAACACGCACCCCCCGCCCCATGATGAACTCCGTGGGGGCCAGGGGTTCCTGTCTGGTTGCCTCCACGATGTGGGGACTGTACCTGGCATATAGTAGGTGCCGAGCAAACAATTGTTCAATCGACACCATCCAGATGCCTCTGATGACCTCCCCAGGCTGGGTACGGATGGGGCCTCTCCCTTTTTCTCTGCATCTTCCCAGATTCCCGGGCCCTTGATGGGGCCTCCCAGCCTCTCAGCCTGGAGGTTACTGAGCTATAAACAGACACTTAAATGAACGAGCGCACAGCCTTTAAAGAATCCTTTGAAGAAAGGTTGCAACGTGACTAATCAGCCCTAATTTATTGGTCTGTAAATTTGCATTTTCCTACAATACGTTTTTCCTCATGGAGGGCCCTCCCACACCACGGACAAAGGCAACTTTAGCGGGGGGCTCCGCTTCCCATGTACAAGCTGCAGATCCTTTCCCAACATTGGAGTCATTCTTGTTTTGATGTCTATAAGGAGATCATACGAGGCAGGGGCCAGGGGAGGTGGGGTGGGCAGGGACAGGGGAAGAGGCTGGGGCGGGGGCAAGGGAGAGGGAGGCAGGGACTCTGAGTGGGGAGGGCAGCTTGGGCCCCATTGTTACCCCACCCCCTGTCTTCCCCTTAGTCAAGAGCCCCCAGTCAGCGACAGACTTTCGGTACCTGGAACTGCTCCCCGCTCCTCACCCTTCCCCCCTCTTGTCTCCCCTCCCCCATCGCTTGGCCAGGGGACCGCCTTGGGCAGGATTTATGGGGCTGGCCCCTGCAGAGAGGATCCGGGGATAAATCTCAGCTTATTTAGGAGCGTGATCTACATTTATTGCACTTAATGTGATCTTTAACGTGTCCAAGAGGGGCCCATAAATCCCAGCCTGGCCGCTCCGCCAGCAGGGCCCCTGGGCCGCCCCGCCCCTTGCTGGGGGGAGCTAGCGGGAGTTCCTGGGACTGTTGATTCCTCTTGCTTGAGGCTCCCACCCTGGCTCAGCATCAGAGGCTGGTGCCCTCCTTCCTGAGCCAAAGCCACATGCCCACAGGTGGGCTCTGCCCGCACAGCCCCTGCTCCGCTGAGTCAGGGCCCCCCTCTGCGGGATAGAAACGCTCATGCCTCTTGGACTAGGTAACTTCTAGGACCCTTTCCAGAGCTACGAGTCTGTAATTAACATGATGCAGGCACCGAGGAGGGAGGTGAGCAGAGCAGGGTCTGTTGAATAATGTCCCAGGGCATTCAGCTGGGGTAGAGGAGAAGGCAGGTCCTGTGACCGCTATGACTTACCGTTATTTTTATAATCTGAGCAAATCTATACGGGGTGGGCAAAAGTAGGTTTACGGTTGCTTGTCTGGAAAATAATACAATAATTAATAAATGATAACACAAGAAAAAACTTTCATGCACTCATGACGGTAAGCCTACTCTTGCCTCACCAGGTACATGTGAGCCCTGCAATGTGGATAGCATTGTACAGCCTATCAGTCACATCCACACCCATCCTTCCCGCTTCCCGGGAGAAGCAAAGGCTCCGAGAGGCTACAACTTGCCCAAATCCACAGCTAAAGCTGGGCTTGGGAGCCGGACACCTGTCTTTCTTCACGCTATCTCGCTGCCCACATGTGTGAGTACATGTGCGTCCCACCAAGAGCACATGTGCACGTGGGTATGGCACACCCAGAGGCAGTAAACTTGGGAGCACGCTCTGTGCCTGAGCACCTGCAGGAGCCCTCCCACCAGGGATGCTGCAGACCCGGGAGGTCCCCCCATGTACCTTCAATCGTTTTGTCTCTGATTGTCTCCTCGCCATGCCTCGCTGTTAAGAATATGTGTATGTGGCCTGGCCTGTATAGCTCAGTGGCCTATGAACCAGGAGGACACAGTTAGATTCTGGGTCAGGGCACATACCTGGGTTCAGGCTCGATCCCCAGTAGGGGGCAGGCAGGGGGTAGCGGATAATGTGTCTCTCTCATCATGGATGTTTCTATCTCTCTCTCCCTCTCCCTTCATCTCTGAAATCAATAAAAAAATATATATATTAAAAAACAAAGAACTGGGGTGTGATGGGAAGGGTGGGGAGGAAGCCTCAGTGAGCCCATGCCCCTAGCCATGATAAAAGCAGCTCCGATAGTCCAAGATCATTCTTTTCTCTGGGTGTGAGTGATGGCCCAGTCCTTATTTTGCCATTCGTTGGGAGCATGCCCAGCCCCAGAAACACATCTGTGTACACATCTGTCTGCACACACATGTGCATGTACATGTGAGACACAGGGTGTGGAGCCCCAGACCCAGCAGGGCCGATGTGATCATCAGGGCTGCCACTTGGGGTTGAGGGTTATATGTTTTCCTTGGGCGGATTTCTAGAAATGGTGTCGTGTCTGTAATAAAGGTTTGCAGCTGAGTGTTGTATAAGAAACACCAGGGGAAGGATTAATCACTGCTGCTCCACCGCGTTTAATGGAAAGGCTACACTCTGTGTATTACTCTCTAATTATAATGCTAATCCATATTCGTTGCAAAAAAGTTAGTAAATCAGGAGAGCATAATTAAGAAAAAACTATTTTAAATCACTTGTACTTCTTCTGTGTAGATAGAATTCATTTTTGACTTTTCTAGCGTATAGCCGATCAGACTTCTTTCTATGCGTGTATGTATTTCTTGAAAACGGGGCTCACTCCCACGAATCCCATCTCGAAAACTTTTTTTTCTTAATCTATTGGGAACTGTCTTGCCTGACATGCCGCCCCCTCATCCCTATTGTAGTCAGGGACACCTTGTTTCTCGGGCACAGGAGAGCCCTGACTCCCC
>NW_006352194.1:4678851-4681581 GCF_000327345.1 Myotis davidii
CGCAGCAGACACTCAGGTGCTGTTTTTCACTCCTGGAAGCCATCTTTGAGGCTAAGCCCGGGACGCATCCTGTGATGGGTTCCGTAGGTGACATTCCCAGAAGTGGAATCGAAGGCTGTGCATGTTCGAGATCTTTCTAATAACTTCCCGGGCTGCTCTCTAGAAAGCAGGCTCTGCCCCTGTTGGTCGGGGGCCGAGGGGTCCGCTTGACGAGGTGAAGGGTTTGTTTATAAAGGAGGAGTTTGGGCAGAAGGAGCTGGGTCGCCCTGTCCCTTCTGCTGTGGTGTGGGTGGCAGAGGCAGGGAGGGGGGGAGTGAAGAAGACGTCCTCCCAGCCCGAGCCCTCTGCCCAGCACCGCCTGGCCTGCATGCCGCCGGCCCTCTGTCCCCAGCACCCTGCCGCAGTCCCCGCCCAGCAGTAGGCACAGGGCAGGGACTGAGTCAACACTGGCGGGAGAACAAATATTTGTTGAATGGACCGATGTTTGTTGAATGTTCAGAAATTTGCTGATAGAACAAATGTTTGTGAAAAGCACACTATTGTTCTTGGAAAAGCTCCTGCTGATTCACAGGCTGTTTTCCCTTCTCTGGGGTCCCTGGACTAGAATGTGAGTAAGCTCAGAGCCCACCCCGGCAGAGCCGCACGGGGCCCCGAGTCTGGCCCGGCTCGGCCAGGCGGCTTCTGGAAGGCGGCTGGATGTTTGCCATCTCGGCGGCGACGCCTGGGTGCAACGCCTCCCCGCCTCCCCGCAGTGTTTGAGAAACATCGGTTCAAGAATAAATGACTTGGTTTTAGACCCTGCTCGACTAACCGTTAACTCCCCGTGTGGCAGGCAAGGGCCGGCTCCACCTCTCTGAGGCTCCCATCCTCAGATGGAAAAGGAAGAGACGGGCCTCTCCGTGGTTTTCCACCTTTTTCTTGACCGTGGAATTGTTTTCTTCAAATGCATCCCCCTCCAGAGTACTGCCTTCCCTCCCTGGGTGGAACCCCTAGGGTTCCGTGGCGCATGGTTTGAGAACTCTCAACATGGTTTGTGTCTGAGGTCCAGACTAACCCGCAGGAGGCATGGCTGGCGCTCACAGTGATCCCCCTACACAGCCCATCTGTCCGAGAAACCATAGAGAAGTGACTTAAACCCTCACGGGAGAGCCGTGGAGTAAAGCGTTGTATCCGTGTAAACTCCCCGGGTTGTAGGACATGCGTTCTGTGGTTACATAAGAGAATACCTTTGTTCTTAGAAAATACACCCGGAAATGTGAAGGCACAGAGCAGCCTACTCCCAAATGGTTCAGGAAAAATATGGACGTGAATACATCCCTGTGGCAAAATGTTCCAAGTGATGGGTGTGGATAAAGGACAGGCAGGAGCTCTTTGTACTGCTTTTGCCCCTTTTCTGTGAGATCCAATCATCTCCAAATTTAAAAATTCAAATTGTCAATCTTTTTCAGAACGCTTGGGAAAAAAACATTTAAAATAACTAATGGGGGGGGGGCGCATAGAAAAGAAATCAGGCTCCGAGGGAAGGCGAGAGTGTGGGCGCCCACAGCCCTGACCAGATTCACCCTTTCCTGAGGGGCAGGGGCCAGGGAACCTCCAGGTCAAGTACACTCACTGGCCCGCAGTGGGGAGGCATGAAGCTGGGGCTTGGTCCTTCTGTCAGAATCAGAAGTGGCCGAAGCTCACAACATGCAAGCAGTTCCCACTCAGGAATGTTGCTGATGAACGGGAGCTCCAGGGCTGCTCCATTCTGAGTCTCTCAGGGAGGAGGAGGAGGAGGGGGAGGAGGAGGAAGAGAGGGAGGAAGAAGTGGGAGAGGAGGAGGAGGAGGAGGAGGGAGAGGAGGAGGAGGAAGAGGCGGAGGAGGGGGAAGGGGAGGAGCAGGAGGAAGAGGGGAGAGTGAAGTTCTGGAGGGTATAGGAAGGCGATACTGGGGTGGGGGTGGGAGGAAGGATGGGGTCAGCACCTGGATGACCATTTGGTGAGGATGCTGTCAGAGGGC
The DNA here is from genome assembly GCF_000327345.1 of Myotis davidii. NCBI lineage: Eukaryota > Metazoa > Chordata > Mammalia > Chiroptera > Vespertilionidae > Myotis > Myotis davidii. The sequence goes on from NW_006352194.1 coordinate 4,680,851, forward strand.
CCAAGAGATGCCTCTGTGGCCCCTCAAGGATTCAGAGGAGCAAGACATGTCCCTGGTGTGTGAGTCTGGGTGTGCATAAGACGTGTGTGTGTGTGTGTGTGTGTGTGTGTGCGCGCGTGCGCGCGCATCCATGTACATGTCCATGTATGGGCTCCTCCCCGCCTGCGGAGAACAGGGCTCCAACATCCATCACAAATGCACAAATGTCCGTGTCGTGGGGGCTGAGCAGCCCACCCTCTGGGCACCTCCCGAGGGGTCCTCGGTGCTTACTCGCCACCCTGAAACCCCAGAAACCCCATGAGCCAGGTTCCCCGCGCTCGCGAGTCCATAAAACACACCGGAGCTGTCGGGAGGCTATTTATGGTCTTTCCCTTTCCCACCTACTGTGAGTGTGCGTGCATCTCACCGAAGAAATATTAGCGTGTTTGCGTGCACAGGGCGCCCAGGCCGCACAGGTGTGGTTATAAACGCTGTGGAATGCGGACCAGTCACCTTCTAAAACCTGGAACGCTCTGAAGTCTGAAATTGTGGCCCCAAGGGTTTCAGATAAGGGACTGTGGACTTGTTCTAGGGCGAAGTCGTGGTTTCCAGGAGAGGGTGGGGGGGGTGGGCAGCCAGTTGCCGTGTGTGTGTGTGTGTGTGTGTGTGAGAGAGAGAGAGAGAGAGAGAGAGAGAGAGAGAGAGAGAGAGAGAGAGAGAGAGGAGGGGAGGCGTGGGCCCGCGGGGGGCGC
>NW_006352194.1:4681603-4687906 GCF_000327345.1 Myotis davidii
CCTGGGTCCCAGTGACTGGCTCTGAGCAAACCTGAGCTCTGCAAGCAAACATCAAGATGTTGGCGGTTTCACTCCTTAAATGACAAAAGAGGATTCATTTATTCATTCACTCGTTCTTTCATTTTATTTTGGAGGCATCAACACGGATGGGTGAAAACAGCAAAGCTCACTCTGCACATAGATCAAATGACAGGGAATGCACCACCACCCCTCCCCAGAGCACGGTGGGCCCGAGCGCTGTCCCGGCCACAGCCTGGCCAGGTCTCCTGTGTGGCCCTTCCTGCTCTGTGACTCTCACCTGCCCCTTCCGCCTGGCCTGTGCTTCATCACACCCACCTGGCACCTCCCAAGTCCCAGAGCTGGTGCGCTGGGTGGCACGCTTTCTGTTTGTCCCAGCTCTGCCCTTTCCAGCTTGGCCACCTGTACTGCCCAGAACACACCAGCTGCGACGGAGAGACAGACTGACAGTTGCGGCCGAGCCGGGACCCATGTGCAGGACCTCCACCGCTGACACCGCGTGGCCTCGGGGAGACCCTGCCCTCTGCGCCCCTCTCCTCAGCCCCCCTACTTGCCTCTGGGGTTGTCTTTCTCTTGGGGGAGGAGTCCTGAAATGAATTTGTATGTAGAGGAGCATCATTCATGTGTGAGTGGTGGCGCCCGTGTTTTTGGGTGGCCTCCGCCTGGTACCGGGTGGTCAGGCGCCAGGGGGGCCCTGGCACCTGGAGGAGGACATCCCTGGCAATCGCCCTGCCTCACTCACCTGGACTAGGCCATCCCCATCAGCACAGGCAGCAAAGCCCCCGGAGTCAAAAACATGAAACACAAAACCCACCTTCTCTGTGAAAGGCAACGTGGTGTCGGCATTGGACTGGCTCCCGGAGCAGAGAAAGAGCCTGGTGAAGTCGGGATCAAGCCCGTAGGCTGCCTGAGAGCATTGCTCAAGCGTCAGTGTCTTAGTCTTGACAAATGAGCTGTGGTTAGAGACGACGTTAGCATCCCAGGAAGCGGTGTGAAGGGGGTATGGGAACTCTCTGTAGTATCTTTGCGACTTTCCTGTAAATGTAAAATGATTCAAACAACACATTTTAAACGTGATTTTTAAAAAAGCTCTGCCTTGATTCCACACCCCCTACCATATTTTGTTTTATCCAAACTCCCCCAAAGAGCTGTCCACACTCGCCGTCGGCGGTTCCCCTTTGCTCGTTCGTGTGTGAGCCCACGCCAACCAGCGCTGTCCCCAAACTGCTCTCACAGCCGTTCTCGGTCCTCGCCTTTCTTCCCCTCCCAGCAGGATCGCCAGCCCCATGTCTCTGGCTCCCCCTCCGCCCCAGCACCCTTCCCCTGGCCCACTCTGCGCCAGCCACCCCGGCTTTGTCTGTCCTTCAATATGCTGGTCCAGTTCCCGCCTCAGAGCCTTTGCCTGTGCCGTTCCCTGCACGGGAATCCTCTACCCTCTTCAGTTCTCTGCTCAAGGTCCTCTTCTCTGCCCACCTTGGATAAAACAGCGAAACTCCCATTCTTCCCTCAGTTTAGACTTAACCGCTGTGTGATGCACTCTGTCTACTTGCTTATCGCTGATCATCTCCCTGTCTAGACATCACGTCCAGGAGACAGAAACTCGATTTTGTTTTCTGCTAGACCCCTCGTGCCTGGGACAGAACCTGGTGGGTGAGAGTTTTTTTTGTTTGGGGTATTTTTGTTTGTTTGTTTGTTTTTTAATCAACTTTCGGGACTTAACGCTGGGAAAAGAATTCCTGGGCTGCCTGCTGCCCGCAGCATTCTCTGCCGGTTCTGGAAGGCCTTTCCTGTGGCCGCCAGGTAAGGTAAGCCTGGCCAGCCAGGCTCGGGAACCAGCACCCCTGTCCCCCATGGGAATCCTCTGCAGGTGGGCAAGGGCACTCACTCGTGCGCATGTGTGTGCATGTGGCCTGCGTGTGTGTGCACTGGGGGCTGAGAGGGGGGCGCACACTGGTGGCTACAAGGCCCAGGTGTCTTCGTGGCTGCTGGGGGAGCCACTTGTCTGCCCTTAAAGATCCCTGTGACATGCCAGGGTGAGAGTGGGCCTGGAATGGAGGCCCATGGACTGGAAGTCCAGGGGGCTGCAGCCTCCTCCCTCCTCTTCTCTCCCCCGCCAGCCCCCCCTCCCCCAGCACCTCCCTCTGACTAGCTGCACAGTCCACTGGGTGAGGGGTGGAGGGAGAAGGGCCTGAGTGCTGGGAGGGGAGGGACCCAGCCCAGCCAGGAAAGTGGGGACCCTGCTGGGGTGAGGGTGGAGGCAGCTCCCTTGGTGCCCTTTCCAGCGAATGGTCTGGACCCGCTGCCCATTGCTTGGGCCCCTGCCCCGGTTCCCACCTGAGGCCCCTGTCTGGTAGCTCCCCTCTCTCTCCTTCCTTCTTTGTCTCGCTATGTTGTTCTTTCCCTTTCTTTCCTCCTTTTCACTCTTCTCTTCTGATGTTTCCCTACTTTTCTTCTAGTCTCTGTGTCTGCCCTTCTCTCTGCCTCTCTCTCTCTCTCTCTGCGTCTGTCCCTCCTTCTTCTCTTTTCTCTGTGGGCCCCTCTTCGCGAGTCTCTTTTCTGTGTCCTCCCTCCTTTCTTGCACATCTGTCCGCCTCTCCTTCTGCCTCTTTCTCTCTCTCCCTTTTCTTCTTTCAGCCATTCTCCCTGGCCTGTCCGTCTGTCCCTTTCTGCCTGTGCCTCCTCCGTGCCTACCCTCACTGCCTCCCTCTCTCCCCGCCGGTCCCAGTTGTCTCTTCCTTGCGGGGCCTCGTCCGTCTGTCTCCCCGTCACCCTGTCTGTCTCTCCCTCCGCTTTCCGGGAAGGCAGCGTGATTTACGAGCTGCGGACAGGGCCAGCTGCGGGTGCGGGAGGCCCTGATTACAGTTTCCCGGAGGAAGCTGCCTGCTCGGGGATGGCAGGGTGACAGCGTTTATACAGAGCAGCCCGGGGCTCGGAGCACGGCTGTCAGCCCTAGACGGATGGAGTGCCGGAGAAGGCCCATTACTTCATTCACACCTCTTCGGGCAAACAATAAAACACTTACACACGGCCTTGACGCGGGCGGGCCTCCCCCCAGCACATTCCCAGCCTGGCCCAGGGTCTGGGCCTCTCTGATGGGAAGGAGCAGGGCAGGGGGGCAGGGGGGCAGGGGGGCAGGGGGGCAGGGGGGCAGGGGGGCAGGGGGGCAGGGGGGCAGGGGGGCAGGGGGGCAGGGGGGCAGGGGGGCAGGGGGGCAGGGGGGCAGGGGGGCAGGGGGGCAGGGGGGCAGGGGGGCAGGGGGGCAGGGGGGCAGGGGGGCAGGGGGGCAGGGGGGCAGGAGTGGTCCCTGAGGAGGCCCAGCAGGCCCAAGCCCCAGAGAAAGCCCTGGACCTGGTTCCCATCCTGGGCTTTGGCATTGCCCTGGCCAGTCTCTTCTTTCCGGGCCGCAGTTTCCTCATCTGTGAAATGGAAGGAAATGCTACCCCTAACCCACACCCATCCCCCTGTGGGATCTGCATGTTCCCCAGGAGCAGGATGGAGCTCCAGGCACCACCCAGGTGTGCAGAGAGGATCAGAGACTCGTGTGGGATGGTTTCACCAACTTGTGACTGTCCCAGCGTTTCCAGAGCAGAAATGTCTGTTATGGTGCATTCGCTGTAAGCCGGGCACTTGAGCCGCAAGTGCCACCATCATCTGTCGCCCCTCTTCCATGTGCCAGGCATGGGGCACGTTCTTTGTGCCCATTGCTTCAGCGAGTGCCCCCCACACCCCTGCAAGCTGGGTATTGGAGTCCACACCTCATAGCCGAGGAAGCAGAGCTCAGAGAGGTTAAGCACCTAGCCCAAGCTCACACAGCTTGTCCGTGATGGAACTGGGATTGGAATCCAGCTCCTCCCCCAGGTGTGGAAGAGCAGGTGGTGGGTGGGCTCTGGGGACAGGCTACCGGAGGCCCAGTGCTGGCTTCACCACTTTCCAGCTGTGTGACTTGGGGCGAGTGGCTCACCCTCTCTTGGGCTCAGTTTCCTCATCTACCCTCGGGAGATGGTGAGGAGTACCCCCGGGATGGCTGTGAGGATTAGCTGAGAGGATGCATGGAAAGGGCTGAGAGCAGTGCCTGGTGCGCACAGCACACAGGCAACAAGTGTGATGCCCTAACTGAGGCACAGGGTGTCCAGACCCTGCATCCTGCCCCTACCTGCTCCGCTGCCCTCACTCTTGGTCTCTGGTGTCCATTTCACACCCGTCCTTTTAAGAGGCAGGCAGGAGGCCGAGGCTATAACGTAAGGAGTTGGCCCACAGATAGACTCAACTCTAGGGTCAAAGTTATTCAGCAGGCAGTGGAAGCCAATGAACAAAGTTCATCTGTTCCTTTTCCTCGATTGGATGACCAGTTGGTGTCATCGACACACCTTGACAGGCCTGTGGTCAAGAGATGAGAGACCTGGGCTTGAACCAGGCTTCAGGGGTGGCTGGGTGTGTAAACTGACCAGTTCCCCCCTGCTTTCCGGAGCCTCAGCTTCCCCATCTCCAAAGTGAAACTGATCACACCTACTGTGGAGGTGGCCGTAAAGACTGAATGAGATGATGCAGTAGTGTGGCCATTAGTATGACAGATATTCACTGAGCACCTACTATGTGCCAGGCAGTGTCGTAGGCACGGGGGATACAGCGATGAGCTAGATAGACAAAGTGCCCCCCAGGAGCTTACATTCTGGAAGGGGGATTTCAGATTGTGGGGTGGCCCACAGAGAAGGTAAAATGAAGAAGCATGAATGGGGGTGAGAGAGAGCATCTGTGGCTGGGATGTTCTGCTCGGTCCCTTCTCTTTTCCTCCCTAAATTATGACAGCCCCGTCCCCCAGGGGCTGGTCCTTCCACATCGGCCAGCCAGCCCTGGCAGTACTCTCTAGGGCTCCTACTCCACCACGCTCATAAGTGACATGACCAGGCCTTCAGGCAGAGGCCACAGGAGAAGCGCTCCCTTTAGGGTCCCCTGGAGACCAGCCCTCCCGCATCCCCAGACCATTTGGCCAAGCCTTCAGTGGCCCCTGGTTCCTGCCCCAGCCCCACCCACCTGAGGTATCAGCCAAGACCCCCGGCCCATTGTGGCCAGCCAGGGGAGGCCCCTGGAGAGGCCCTCCCTCACTTGGACCAGGGTCGCAGGGCAGAGTGCGAACAGAGGGTGCAGCAGGTAGAATGGCCTCGGGCCTGCGGGCAGCAGGGGTCATGGCCTCCATGTGCCCGGGTGGCCGGGTGAGGCAGCCTGGTGTCCTGGGTGCGGGCATGGGGCACAGCCAGCGCCAGAGCCAAGGACTCCCCTGTGACTCAGTGGACCGCCAGCACATCCCACAGCCTGAGGGCCTTCCGAGAGCCCCTGGGGAGAATTTACACAATGTGCTCCCCACCCCCCAGGGCCCAGAAATGACCCTCCAACTACAGGATTAAACAGTATAACCAAGACCTCCCTGGACCCAGGGCAGTTTTTGTTTTATTCCTGAGCTGAGGGATTAAGGCCCATGAGCTGGAGGTGGCTGAGCAGAGGTGAACGGAGAAATACTATCTCCCTTAGGGTCAGTCAGAGGAGGCTTCCTGGAGGAAGGAGCATTTTTACAATAAGGAGAGATGGTTGTGTGAGTCACATTTGCTGAGCTGCACTGTGAGCCCTGTTCAGAGCCGATGCCCTCTGCGTCTCCTTTATTCCTCATGACAAGTTCACCAGACAAGTAAGTGCTCCCGGGGCCTCCGACTCCAATGGGGCCCCGGCAGCTCATTCGCCGTGGGTGCGGGCAGAGCTGGGACTCATCTCAGAGTCCCGGACCTTAACTCCGTGCCATGGGGAGCCCCACATCTTAGCAGCGGCACAGGAGCCAGAGGACAGGAGACTCCAAGATCCCCGTCTTGAAGGGACCCCCATTACCCAGTCACCAGTGGGAAAGCTGGGGTATTGGGTTTCCCCCACCCCCACCCCCACCTCCACCCACCTCTGTCCCCCGTGACCTCTGGGGGTTAAGGGCAGGAGTGGGAGGCAGCAGGGTGGCCTGAACCACCATGTTCGGAGCACCTGCTATGTTCACACAATTCCCATCCTGACCTGTTATCCTCACACCTGTGGGACCCCACCAACAGCAATAATGGCTCTTTATGGAACATTTGTTATATATTCACTAGAGGCCTGCTGCACGAAATTCGTGCACAGGGGGGGGGGTTCCTCAGACCAGCCTGCATCCTCTCCAATCTGGGACCCCTCAGGGGATGTCCGACTGCCTGGTTAGGCCCAGAGGGATCGGGCCTAACCTGGCAGTCGGACATGCCTCTCCCAATCCGGGAC
>NW_006352194.1:4688655-4692376 GCF_000327345.1 Myotis davidii
AAACGACTAGAGGCCCAGTGCATGAAATTCATGTACGGGGGAGGGGGGTCCCTCAGCCCAGCCCGCACTCTCTCCAATCCGGGACCCCTCAGGGGATGTCTGACCACTGGCTCCTAACCCCTCTGCCTGCCTGCCTGATTGCCATCCTTCCTCCAGCCAGTGGCAGGCACCCGGGACCTGGGCTTCCCTCCCTCTGGCTGACTGCAGGCACCCAGGACCCAGGCCAGCTTTGCCTGAGCCAGCTTCAGGCACCTGGGACCGTGAGGTGGGTGGCTTGTCCCTCTCCCGGGCCACAGCCGCAGGTGCTGGCGCCCGGAACCACAGGGCGGGTGGATTGTCCCAGACCTGGCTTTGTCAGGAAGGACATCCGGAAGGTCATCAGGAAGATGTCTGGTCTAATTAGCATATTACCCTTTTATTAGTATAGATGATTGTACTAAACCTGGGGCCAGAGTTGGGCAGATGGGGAACAGTAAGGCATGACCCTGCCTTCAAGGGGCTTGGGATCCCTGGGTAGAGACAGCATGTGCTCAGAAAAGTGCCCGGAAGGTGAAATGTGTCTAATAAGTGTGATTTGCTACAGGACATTAGAGGGGTGGAAAACCCAGTGACCAGGGGGCTCCTGGAAGGAGGTGCTCAAGACAGGCCGTGAGGAAGCTTCTAGGCTCTTCGCACACGGTACTTGGCTGCTCCTGACTGCATGTCCTTCGTGGGGCACTCACACGCGGGTGCTCACAGCCCACTGGTCTACCTGGACACCTACTTCTCTGCAAGGGCTGATAGATGGCCCCCTTCCATAGCTGTCCCCATCTCCCTGGCTTCCAGTGACAGCATTAGTGGTTCCGGTGCCCAAGGTCTGATGACCACAGTATGTGAACTCCCCCACCACACCAGTCAGGCAGAAATGTGATCGCCCCTCTGTCTTCATGGACACCCCGCAGGTGAGGATTCAGAGCGAATGTGTGTAAAGTGCCTACTTAGCACGGGGTCTGGCACACAGGAGGACTGCAAAGCCATGATGGCATTGATGGTGTTCATGGGCGCCCAGTGTATTTTTAATTAAGTGGGATTCCGTGGGTGGGTGAGAACAGGAGTAAACACACACAGCCCAGCAGGGAGAGGGCCTGGCGAGTGGGGCAGGGGCTGGCGGGAAGGAGCCAGCTATGCGGGGAGGCAGCATCTGAGCGGCGGAGATGGTAAAGATCTTTGGACGCGGATGCCTGCTGGGCGGGAGCCGAGGGGGAGGCAGGGGGAAGGAGGCTGTGTGATCCTTCACCCAGATGGATGGTTCCAGCAACAGCCCAGACAGGTAAACACTGGGGCTGAGGCCAGACAGGCCACCCACCCCCTGCTGATCTGTGCTGGTGACAACTCTTGTCAAGGCTTGATGGGAGGCTGCTGGCTGCTTCTGCCCCTTTGGCCCTGCTAGGGGGGTAGTTCCCAAAGTTGGGGGGCCAGGGGCTACTCTGGTGACCCATCTGCACAGGAAACCTCAGGGGGAGAGAGCAGAGGGTCCTTTGCTTATACTCTCCACCTCCCTGGGAATTTCGAAGGACACGGGTCTGCCAGATCTTCTGTGTGAGTCAGTGCCCCACCTCCTCCAGGAAGCCCTCCCTGGTGTCTCCTTATCCTCCCCCTCTAGTCAGCACCCCCATCCCCATGTGCAGGCCCTGACATCCACTGTGCGTCCCATTCACTGACACTAGGATTTGCACACCCAGAGCCCAGGTCTGCCCTCAGTGGCCATGTGGCCGCTCTGAACTGCAGTTCCTTCTACTACTTGGTGGGGATATGAGAGAGATTCTTTAAAACAGATTTTGATCCTGGACCTGCCCCTTTCTGGCTTTGAACCTCAGTTTCTGCATCTGAGAAGTGGGGGTCACCATAATGCTCACCTCACGGTGTTTGTGTGAGGGTCAGTGAGGCACTGGTGTCAGGGCCCAGCTCAGGGAGGTTCTTCGGGAGTGGGAGTAATCCCCTCTCCCTGGACAGGCCAGCACAGGGCTCACCGAGCATCCCCAGGACCATCCCTGGGCAGGGGCTCAGGGGGGAGGGTCTCACTCCCAACTCTCTGGCTCAGGGTCAGGGATGCGGGCGGGAGGGGGGGTCTCGCACATTCCCCTAAGGTCCTGTTGACCCAATGACCTGCTCACCCATATTTCCACCCCCCATCAATGATTGTTTGCTGCATTTTATTCTTTGTATACTGGCGATTGTTTAGCTAATTAGTCTAAAAACATTCTGGCTGACTTTGGGGGGATTAACAAGGATCTCAGCTATGTAGTGTTTTCGTTGGGGAGGGTGTCCTTTCACAATTTATTTGAATTACTTTAGAACTCTTCAAGACACTGTTTTAGTTTTTAAAGTTCAACATTTAGTTATCAAAATGTAATTTTAGTTCATTAAATTTAAATTGCAGTGTTATCTGAGATAAAGTCTCAGTTTTGGTTTTATTTTCAGGACAACTGAGGAGATATCACTAATACACACACACACGCACACACACACACGCAATGCACACACACACGCACATACACACACGCACACACACCCACGCGCACACACACACACACAGCAGGGGCTGCTGTGACCAGTGAGGGGCTGGAGCTGCTGAGGCATTCGGGCAGAGGACAGAGGCTGACCCCGCCCCCCGAGCCTGATCTGGGGGTCCTGTTGCATTTCTGGGAGAGCTGTCAGGACGCCCCTGACAAGACTCAAGATGGGTGGGCCCCAGAGAAGGGCTGCAGTCTCCCAGTTGTTCCCCATCCCCGTGGGGAGGGCAAACTGGTGGGTGTGAAACCGCAGGTCAGGTCATTTAGGTACAGAGAGGGCTGCATCTCAGCAGAACTGAAGCAGCATCTGCCCTTCTCACCCTCCATCCTGTCTGTCCATCCACACATTCATCTGCCCTTCCATCCATCCAAACCCATTATCCACCCACGCTACCCCTGCCCACCCTCTTCCATCCCCTCACTCAATTACCTGTCCACTCACCCACCCACCTATTCATCCACTCACTTAATCACCTGCCCATTTACCCGCCTCCATAACCATCCATCCATCCATCCATCCATCCATCCATCCATCCATCCATTCAATCAACCATCTTTCACCCACTCATCCATACACCCATCCAACCAACCACCCGTCCATCTATCCAGTGCATACTTGTTTTAACAAGGAAAAGAGAAGTAACAGTAAGACTCCCAGGGTAGGAAAGAACTGGAATTCGAGCACATGAGAGAACCATGTGGCTGAAAGGAATAAGTGAAAAGGTAAAGAGAGAAACATGCGTGAGGAACTAGGCAGGGCCAGGCCAAGCTGGTCCCTATGGGCCACAGTCAGGTGTGAGTTTGGGGCCCAAGGCTGAGCTAGACCTGGGGTGGAGGTGGCAAGGAAGGCCCTGGGGTCCCTCTGTCATAGCCCTGGTGCTGCGGCCACCACCGCCCAGCAACCTTGGCAGGGGCAGGAGCTGGCACTGGGAGAGGGGGTTGGGTTTGCAAGCTGCAGACCTGGGTCTGGGTGGGGCTCTGCTTCCCACTGTCTGTGTGACCTTCCCGGGCCTCAGTTTCCTTATTGGCAAAATGGACATAATCTTTCTATCCCTGGATTGCAGGAGGAGCGAATGAAATTGTGGGGAGCTGTGCCCAGGTGAGGTGCTGAAGCAGCTGGGGCTGGGAGCGGGGCAGGGAGTGTTGACTTGAGGGCTTGCCCAGATTGG
>NW_006352194.1:4692462-4706258 GCF_000327345.1 Myotis davidii
GTGGGTGGGGTGGGCCAGGCTCCCTGGCTGCTGGGGGGGAGGGGGGGGGGAGGGGGGAGCCTCCAGCTGTGGGGTTGGAGGCTTATGACAGCAAGAGGTGAGCAGGCGGTCATGTTCAGAAGGGATCTATTCAACCCACTTGCCCATGGGTTGAATGGGAAATTTCAGTAAGCATATTTTTTACAAAGTTTCCATCTGCCACCACCCTGGCACCCACTTGTACCCACCGTCGGGGAGGGTGATGGCAGGAGGCCCGGAGGAGGCACAGCTGCCTCTGGCCATGGGACTTTGAAGGCAAGTTGAGATGGTTGGGTGGTTGAGAAGAAATGATAAAGCGTCCCCTTCGCTCCCCCTCTGTCTTCGCTTTGTTCCAGAAAAGTATTTAAATCTGATGTAAAGTACCTGGCACACCGTGATTGCTCATTCATCCAAAACCCTATGGGGGCGGCCCCTCAGAGGCTGGCCCTGTGCCTTCGCCCCTCTGGCCCGGCCACAGGCCCCGTCCCACCCCCACCCCGGGCCATGGGCTCCGGGAGAGCAGGGGCTCCAGCTCCAGAGGGGAGGCTGGGTGGGGCCTGGCAGCTGCCCAGGATAATCTCTCAGAGACACAAGTGGGTCCAGGAGGTGTGCGCTGGATTAGGGAGCATCCCGGAATCCGAGGTGATGGTTTCTTTCCACGCACTCATTCATTTACTGAACTTTTGCGGAGCTAGGCTCTGGCTTCCCCAGTGCTGGTGGGGGGAAGTGGGGGACTCAGCTGGGGGCCCTTGGGCCTCCAACTGGCCTGGACACCGTTCACTGAGCTCAGGGCTGGGGATGAGAGGTGAGGTGGGGGTGGGAGGTGCTATCCCAGGCAGACAGACCCACAGACAGAGTTGAGACGGCCCCCAAGCTTAGTCACGGCTTCAACTTTTGACATTTGAACCTAAGACAGCGGATGTCAAACTCCGGCCCCTGCCCAGACTCCCACACTCTCCCTCCCGGCTCCAGGCCCCTCTCCCTCCTCCTACCCACCCCCACCTCCGCCTGCAGTTTATGGATGGCTCCCAACCTCACCCTGACACTGTGGGATCCTCACTTCCTGTGTTTATCTTGGAGAGGGATGGGGCTCTCTCCTCTCACCCACCCAGTCGATGGGCCGCCCCACGCAGGTTGCAGCGCTGCATTTGTGCACATGGGCATGAGATTGTTGGTGTACCTGGGAGTGCGTGCAGGGGGCCAGGAAGCCTGGCTGTCCTTCTGGGGTCTGCATGTCCCTTGAGCAGGTCTGAGGTGTGCGAGGGCTTCGTGCATCGTCTCTGGGTGCCTGAGTATTGGGTGGGGACAAGCGCACAGGGACTGGGCACCTCAGGGGCATCCTAAGGCACCAGCTCCTTCTGGCCTCACCACCGCCCGTAGCACTCCGTTTTGCCAGGAGCGAGCAGGCGCAGTGAAGCGATGTGACCGGGGCAGGGTCAGAGAGTGGCTGAGTGGGTGGAAAGGAGCCTAGAACCCAAGGCACTCCTTTCTTTAATAGCTGTGGTTTCCCCCACCAATTAGAAACACAAAAAGGATAATGAAGAAGAATAAAATAATTCATAATTCCAGCAGAGAGAACAATTGTTAATATTTTGGTTTATATCATCATATATAATTGAATTAAAAATGGAATTGTATCTTCCTTCCTTCCTTCTTTCCTTCCTTCCCTCCTTCCTAATTAAAAATGGAATTGTTATCTTCCTTCCTTCCTTCTTTCCTTCCTTCCCTCCTTCCTTCCTTCTTTCCTTCCTTCCTTCCTTCCTTCCTGTCTCTTTTGCTCTTTATGATAAAAAAATGCAACATATACAATCCTATATAATAAAAGGCAATATGCAAATAGACCAAACAGCTGAATGACCGGTCGCTATGACACACACTGACCACCAGGGGACAGACGCTCAATGCAGGAGCTGCCCCTCGTGGTCAGTGCACTCCCATAGGGGGAACGATGCTCAGCCAGAAGCCCTGAGGGGGCTCACGCTGGTGAGCACAGCAGCGGTGGCGGGAGCCTCTCCCACCTCCACAGCAGTGCTAAGGATGTCCAACTGCCGGCTTAGGCTCGCAGGGCTCCTGGACTGCAAGAGGGCACAGGCTGGGCTGAAGGACGCCCCCTCCCCCACCCCAGTGCATGAATCTTGTGCACCCATCCTCTAGTAGTAGAGAGAATAGCATAAGGAATTCCCAACACACAGGGCCTGGGCATGGATTCGGGGAGGTAGGTCTGGGTGAACAGCTTGTCTGGAAGTCACCATTTGGGCCCCTGATCACTCTATCAGGATATGATAAAGTGCACTTTATCAGAGCACCATCAACGGTCCTTGCCCACCACCGTCGTCCACCTGCAGCACAGGAGAGGGGCTGGTTCCCTCCCCCAGGAGACAACAGAGGTCTGCTCTGCCGCCCAGGAGGGGGGCAGCGGGGTCTCCAAGGGGTGGGGCTTGTGCAGAGAGAGCCCGGCCCTCCCCCATCTCCCCTAGAAGCTGCCCTTTCCCCACAGTTGCCCGCAGTGTCCCCACAGTTTGATTTCCCCCACCCAGTGCTCACTCGGGAGACGCCCCAGGGCCCAGCAGCAGCAGGAGGCCTGGTGTAACAGCCAACTGTGCTGGGGGCTGTAGCCAAAGCATATTAATCTCACTCAGCCCCTGTCTCCTTGTCTGTGAAATGGGGGAAATACACCCACCTCATCTCCGCAGGGACTGAGCAAGGTCATATATGGAAAGTACTTCTACACTTGACGAGGGCTAAACACTGTTTGCGTTATTATCAAGGGAGCTGATGCCAGGACCCAAAGCAGTGACTTGGTGTCAGAGCTGCCCCCCTTCACCCAGAGGAATGACATGAAGGGCACATCTTCATGGAGCTTCCAGATACATCATCAAGACAAATGATTATAAATTGTGCCGAGTCCTGGACCCGAGAACAGATTGGGATGCTAAATGGAGGCCTTCCAGAGGAGATCATTGGAGACCTGAGAGATGAGAGGTCTTGTGAGGGGGAGAAGAGTGTTCTAGATGGTCGGAGCAGCATGTGCAAAGGCCCTGAGGTTAGTAGGGGCTGCATTGGCTGAGTTTTAGGGACCAGGAAGGAGCCCAGGGTGGCCGGAGCAGAGTGAGCGGACAGAATGGCAGACAGTGCAGGAGGTGGCCCCTGGCGGTCATTCATCCTCTGCCAAATCCCTGGACAGGGCTTGGGTCACCATTTTCTTGTGCCTCCCTTAGTACCTCGTCCAAGGCTTACACCCAGGGCTCCTCAAAACCCCAGACCCTTGGGGGGCAGGCGCCTCTCCAGCCTTCGCAGCCCTGACTTGGCATTGGCCAGTGTGCAGTGGGCCGGGGCCAGGCCGGGGCTGTGGGAGTCTATTCCCCGCTTCCCTCCCCTCCCCCAGCCCCCACCCCCCTTTCATCTGCAGGCAGATCTCTCCCACCGGATCTGTTGTTTTTAGACACGTGCTGGGCCGTGGACAGTGAATGCCAGTTCAGGAGTGCCCCCCTATAAGTCTGCACAGAGTAAAAGAAGGGTCCAAGCGTTGGGGTGTCTGCCACCCCACGGGCCCTCCCTTCCCCTGGTCCACTGAGGAGCCCTTGGGGCCTGCTGTCGGGGACAAGCCGAGAAAAGCGAGGAACCCAGGTGGGTGGCAGACAGATGGGAGCTGGAGGAGAACAGGACCCGTCAAACCCGGCACCAGAGGGCAGAACTGCTCAGCATCACACAGCACGTCGGGCCAGAGTGGGACTAGAACCCAAGAGCTTCTGGGGAGGACCTGAGCACCTACTGGGTGCTGGGCCCTGGAAGGGAGATGAACAATTGCCAGGCGTGGGGTGGCACACCAGGCCAGAGTCAGGGACTCTGGACCAGTTGGGCGACCTCGGGCAAGTCCATACCCTCTGAGCCTCTGTTTTTCTCCTCTGTAGATGCTTCTATGATGTTGGGGGGGCTCTGAAATCACATGAAACCATGATGCCAAGAGATTCCGGCAGCTGCAAACTGCTGCATCTGTGCCAGGCCCTTAATCTTTGTTTTCATTTGTTATTTTTTAAACCAGTCCTTGCAGGTACATTCTCTTACTGTCCAGCTTGGGTTAAAGGTGGGAAGTGGGAATCAGACTAACTCACCTGAGATAGTTAGCAAGCAGCCCAGTGTTCATCCAGCATCTGGCATCAACTCGCATGCCTCCACTGACAGGCAGCTCACTACGGAATGAGGCTGCCATGTGCCATGGAGGAACAGCTCTGAGGAGTTATCAAGGACCTCTCACATTGGGATGAAGTCTGCCCCTCATGCTGACGCCATTGGGTTGGTAGATAACCCCAGTTTCTCACCCATTTCTGAGGCGATCTTTCCAGAATCCCATGGCCCCGAGCGTGCTCCCTGCCAGCTCCGAGAGGCCAGGCTGACTCTGGTTCCTGGGGCCTTTCTCTTCCCTCTTCTGAGTTTTCTCTAATGAATATGTGCTGCTTTTTCTATTTTTAAAATTAATTTTCGTTTATATTATTTGTGATAACCAAACAATACAGAATTGCAAGGAGAAGAATGAAGAGACTTTCAAACCCTGCTCTATTCAAGGCCCAGAGAAACATCCTTGCCAACTTTTCTGTATCTTGGGTTATGAGTATACATAAACATAGGATAGTGCAGCGAACACAGGGCAGGCTACACAGTGGAGGGGGTGACCTTGCCTGCCGCCTGCACGTGACTCCCACCTCCTTACCTCAGTTTGTACATCTGTAAAATGGGGCAATTATGGTACCTACTGCACCTGCTCGTCATGGGGCACACACAGAGTGCTTAGGCCAGTGCTGAACACGCGGAGCCATCACAGGTGATTTGTTTTTTAAATTAAAAACAGATGGGATCCTGTGGACGTTTCGTTCTACAGTTTTTGCATCTTTCATTCTGGACAGCTGTCCGTGGGGCACAGGTCCACAGGCATGTTGTAGGACTGCATGTACAGTTTATTCATTTTTAATATCGGGAGAAGTCACTTTATAAGAACGCCCCAGGGTGAGGCCCTTTGGCAGCCTATTGCCACAGTTGGTATTAAACCTTTGGTTCTCTCCTTGGTGGCTCACAGTGGCCCTGGGCAGGCCAGGTTGGCTCTGGAGAGTGGGAGCCAGGCTCTGACTAAGAAGGCAGCTGGGCCCCGGTGGTGGCCATAGTTGGGAGAGGGTGGATACAGGTGAGAAGTGACCTAACAGTGCTAGGGCTCCTTAGAGAGGGACATCATGGAAGACTTCCTGGAGGAGGCGGGATTTAAGTGGGGTCTTAAGTAAGAGGGAGTTGGACAGATAGAAATGGGGTTGGGGGAGTTGTACATGTGGCAGAGATGAGCCTGTTTGGGACACTGGGGCATTTAGGATGGCTAGAACTAAAAGGCCACACAAGGGAAGAGGAAGATCTTGAACACCAGGCTGCGTGTGGGCCTGCCCTGCCAGCAAAGGGGAGCCACTGCAGGTTCTAGACAGCAGGAGGCTCCCATCTGTGCGATTCTGAGAAAAGCTCCAAGCCCCTGGAGGCCTCAGCTGCCTGTGGGTTCTGGAACAAGCTTGGGGGAGGTATAGGGGGCTACTTAGAAACTGGAATGTGGGATCAGGCCCTGCTTCCTCCAATCACAGGGACCTGGAAGAGTGGGGGGTACCCGGAAGAGTCGGGGCAACCCCAGAGGCCCATCCCTACCTTCAGATCCCTGCTTCACAGAATTCAAACCGTTTCCTTTCCTTTTAACCTGCCGGCTTTCCCGGGAAATCTGATTTTGCAAACATGTTTTCTTAGCCAGGGGAAATGAGTGCTATGCAAACAATGAAGATAACTGTGCACGATAAGGGCCTCCCGGCTGGCGGTCTGGCCTGAGTGAAAAAAAAGGGGGGCGGGGGTGGACTGGAGTGGCCCTGGCTGCCACAGGCACCAGAAGACACCAGGCTCAGAATTGGGTACTTGGGGTCAAGGTGTGAGCTCTGGGGTAAAGGTGTGTCTTCTGCCCCAACACTGGTGTTTGAGTTTTGATGGAGAAAAGGGTGGGGGAAGAAGCTGTCCAAGCCACTGTCATGGAGACCACGGAACCCCAGGGCCTGGGGAGGGCTGCTGTATGGTCCAGGTGACAAATCCTAAGCCCAAGTCACCAGGAGCCTCATTGCAACTGTGCCACCTGGAAGCTCAGGGTGGCCAAGGGGGCGCGGGGGACGGGGCACGCCTGGTAAGGCTTTGTGTGCGGGGGCACCTGTGACCAGGACGCTAAGGATATGAGCAGACTTATTCCTGGGTGTGGGTGGGCACCTCCTTGGGAGCTGCTGGAAGCGGCCTGTCGATTCGGGGCGGGGAGGACATCTGGGGGGAGAGGAGACCTAAGAACCTTCTTCGTCTGAGTGCTGAAGTCAGTGTGACCTCCTGGGTACCTGCAGGCCCGTGAGGCCTGGGGACAGTGGGTTCCAGTGAATTATCGCCATCTGTCACTCCCCCGCTGGCCCCGCTGCTCAGGTCTGCTGGGCGGACCTCAGTTCAGAATGAGCAGGTGTCTGGAGTGCCTGGCAGCCCTTGAGGTTGGTGTTTCCTCCATTTTCCAGAGAAGGAAACCAAAGCTCCTGAACTGCCCAGGAAGTGCCCTCACGAGTCATGATCCTTCCCTCTCGGCAACTCACGCTTTTTGTAGGCGCGGCTGCTAACCATGGCATTGCTGGCGCTGCCTGACTCAAGGTGGGGGGCAGTGCTGGGCTGGGTGCCCCCCTGGGGGCACTCACAGCTTTAGCGGAGGGAGCACCGGGAAATGGTGCTGGGTTCCTCAGCAGTCGCCTCCCCGCACCCATGCCTCCTGGCTCCCACATTCCATCTTCCCGGGACCACTCCACCCAGAACTGCGGCCCCCAGGGAGGCACAGCCACATCCCTTCCACTGTCTTCGTGGGACAGGGAGATGCCCAAGTCAGGTCAGTCTGTGTCTCACCCATGAGACCAGCAAAGGCTCGCATCTCGGCCTGACTTAACCCTGGACAATGAGCCAGGTAGAGGGGCAGAGGGGGCCACAGCCCCACCTTCCTTTTCCCAGCCATCACCCTTTCCTGAGACCAGGCCCCTTTGTGAGACCTTTATAGCCTCTGTTTTCCCACCTGTGAAATGGGGTCATAGAAACAACACTTCATAGTCCTGTTGTCTCTCTCCAATGCCCAACACCGACACTGAGCACACTTAGAGACCAAGAGTCACCTGCCTCCTCCTATCTGCAGGGCTAGTTTCCCTGTTGGCTTCCCACCTTAGCCAGGGCCGCCAGCAGCCACGGGGGGCCATCCTGGGCCCACACCCTGGCACCTCTGCTGACAGCTTACTTCCCAGAGACTTTAGACAAGTCCCCGGGTCTCTCTGTGGCTCTGTTTTCTCCTGTCTAGAGTGGGGACAATAGCAGCACCCCACTCACTGTTTTGAGGACTAGATGAAACTGAGCCCCGGCCTAGTATTTAGCTGGTGCTCAGTAAATATCAGCCATGAGGACAGCTGAGAAGGGCAGTGAATACGGGGAATGAAAAGTGTTTCATCCCCAGGGAGGCCCCATCCATCTCACTTTATTAGATCATAAGTGCTTTTAACAAGGCAAACAGCAGACGGCAGGCAGCTGGCCAGCAAGGGCCAGGAACCCAAGTCCAGTTCGCCAAGTCCCTGGACATCAAACACAACAGAAAAGGCCACACATCAAAGCACGCACGGCAAGTCCAAACATTGCGTGGTGCTCTTATCTTAATTAAAGCAAGTCTTACAGGGGGGTTTTGATGACACAAGTTGAAAAGCCAGGGTCCGGTTTATGCTGACACCCACAGAGAAGTCTGTGACTAGCCCAAGGTCACCTAGCACCCTGGGGCCAGACTCGGAACCCAAACCCAGGCCTCAGAGGCTGCAGCTCTTTCCACAACCCCCATCCCAGCCCGAGCAACTGGGTCCAGGGTGGCGTGTGATCCAGGAGAGAGGCATCCATTCATTCATTCACCTGTGTGTTTAATACTGTTTATTGGAGGACCTAGCAATGAACAAGGCAGTTGAGGCGGGGACGGGGGGAGGAAAGGGAAGCAGGTATCAATAAATAATGACATAAATAACTGTTTTTATTGCAATTGTGGTGAACGGCTATTCCCTATGTCCCTTCTCTTTGAATCTGGGCTCAGTGACTGCCTGGTCACTAGAATGCAATGCAAGTGTTACTATGACCCTTTCCAGGCCCAACCTGACGCCCATCTCTTGGAACGCCGCCTCCATGGTACGAGGAAGCCCAAGCTGCCCCATGGAGAGGTCCACTGGGGAGGAACTGGCCAGCAGTCATGTGAGCGCTTCGCCTTGGAAGGAGATCCCCCAGCCCCAGGCGACTAGCTGACACTCCGGGGAGCAGAGGCCAGCTGTCCCTGCCCGGCCCTGCCAGGTTGCAAATTCATGAGCAAAAGAAAGGATGGCTGCATCGGAAGCTATTGCGTTTCAGTGTTACCCAGCAATAGGCAACGACAACATTATAGTTCGCTTGCAGGGGGAAGGGTAGATCCCATTATGGTCCCATTTCATAGACAGAGAAACCGAGGCTCGGAAAGGGAAAATGACTTGCTCAAGGTCACACAGGTAATAAGTGGCAAAGCCAGAGTCATTGACTTTGAATCCTGTTGGCATTTTTTTCCCACTGAACCCCATCACTGTCAGCCCAATCGCAGGGCGACCAGTGTTTTCGTGAGCCCGTTCCTGCTCAAAGGCCGTAAACTCCGAAGGTGGATCCCCAGTCATGGTAGACGTGATTGAGGAAACGGTTTCTGAGCAAAGGAGCTTCTGACACTCTTGGAGCCCTGTGGGCGTCTGCTGCTTGTTGGGAAGGAGTCCATGGTGGTGTTTGAGATGAGCACACACAGGCTCCTTCCCTGTCCCAGGCCTCTCTCTCTCCCCAGTCCCAGGCCTCTCCCTCCCCTGTCCCAGGCCTCTCTCCCTCCCCTGTCCCAGGCCTCTCCCTCCCCTGTCCCAGGCCTCTCTCCCCTGTCCCAGGCCTCTATTTCCCTTTCTGCTAAAGAAGAAGGAGAAACCCACCCTGTTCGCTCCAGCTGGGGCTGGAGATGAGCTTACAGATAACACGCGCAGTCTTCTCCAGAGGCTCCTTGTCAAATGCTAACATTCCATTTGGAAAGAAATGAATAATAGCTGAGACTCCCACGATGAGATTTTTAATGCAAGGAAGTCCGTGCTGGGCAGGCAGGACCCACTCCCCAAAGCTTTGTAAGCAAAACCCCCTCCAATGTGTTGCTTGTGTGGCTGGACGCACGCAGCCTGGAAAGCTCCAGACTGAAAGCAAGAGCCCTGGAACCTGGTCCCAGCTCTGCCTCTGACCTGCTGTGTGACCTCGGGCAGGTCACTGTCCCTCTCTGGAGCCTCGTAGGTACAAGGAGAGGCTGGGTCAGATGATCTGGAAGATCCTGACAGTGTCCAACATCCAAAAAAAATGTGAGACGCTTTCCTGCCTCATCCCCACCCCCAGGAGCTCACAGAATTTAGCAGTCGGTCAAGAACCAAACTCCTGGGCTGTTTCTAGAAGCAAGACGTAGGTGAGCTCCACGAGGCAAATTCTCGTCCCCCTCCTCCTTGCCTCCTCCAATGTCAGCTCGTTATTTATTGGGCTTCAGATGGGCCACCCAGAGCTCTTTATAAAGATAAAAATACCATAACTCAAAGCCCCCACCAGCAACCCAATCCCACCTGCAGGATGGAGGGTTGCACACCAGGGCCCTGTGCCTTCCAGCTCTGACCCGTCTAAGGCCTTATGACATGAGAGCGGGCACTTTAAACATTAAGTGGAAGAGAAGATGCCAGTGCTGAGGCTGGTGGTGGTGGCCGCCCCATGCCAGGGCCCACTCTGCACCGGGCACTGTGCCCAGCGTTTTACATGTCGTCTTGTCAACTCTCTCTTCACAATAATCCGACAAATGGTCAGGTGTCATTGTTGCTTTTGCACAGATAAGGAAACCGAAGCCTGGACAGGGAAAGAAATAGTCCAGGGCCGCAGAGTTAGCAATCGGAACTTCGGGTCCAGGCAGTCTGCCCCCAGGGCCCCAATTCTGAATAATAAGGCTGCTTTGCTCTCTGGCAACAACAGCAACAACTGCTCCCACTTTCACTGCTACCCTTCACTGAGCGCTCCTTATGTGCTAGGCAGGGGGCCAAGGGCTTTACATTTTGTTCTAAAAAAAATCCCTGTTGCAGAGCAAATCAACCCCAAACTTAGTGGCTTCCAGCAATGACAGCTATTTCTTTTGCTCATGAACCTGCAATTTGGGCGGGGCTCGGTGGGGACAGCTCATGTCTGTCGGCACTGGGAGGCTTCTAACACCTGGGGCAGGAGGAGCTGGGGGCTGGCCGGGCCTCTCTCTCTCCATGGTGGCTCCGGGCCTCTCCACGCGGTCTGTCCCGCGAGACCTGCTCAGGGTCGTCAGATTCTTACAGGGGGACTGGAGGCTCCTTGAGACCAAAGCAGAAACAGCACAGCTCCTCCTGATGGGCCCGGGAGGCCACAGTGTTGCTCCTGCCCCATTCTGTGGGTGGCGAGCCAACACTAAGGCCAGTCGGATTCCAGGGGAGGGGAACCGAACCCTCACATCCCAATGGGAGGAGAGTCAGGGATTTATGGTCATCTTTTACCCACCACACTTCGACTCAGGAATCTTTGCAACCTGAGATCCGTTATCCACTCACATTTGTGGAGCACATACCGTGGGACTCTGTTGCCGGCCCTTGGAGAGCGCAGCGAGCGGGATGTAGTTATACCCACTTTACAGATGAGGCAACAGAGACTTGCTAAGGTTTATGTGCCAGTGAAAGGGCCCGCGCTTGCCCTATCGACTGGATGATTCCTGACAGGCCGTGGGGGTAGATGCTGTAATTGCCAGCTGTGAAGTGGAGGAGCCAGATTCAAACCCTGGACCCTGATTCTAAGGCCAGGCACTCACCCAGCACCCCACGCTGCCCCATGTCAGCATGATTTCACCTCTGTGCTTCCCTGTGACACCCATGCGTGGGCCCCCCCTGGACGTGGGCCCCCTGGGAGGCGGCAGGCTGCTGGAGGAGCAGCCCCGTGGTGCTGGTTAAAAAGCCAGCCCCGATGTGAGCAGAAGGAAGCACAGGAGCTCAGATGATGGCCCAGCCTGAACCGGTCACCACGGCAACCACAGGGGCTGTCTGGAGCCAGCAGCCTGCCAGGCCTTGGCCCCACAAAACCCAGGAGGGAGGCAGAGGGGGCGGCCCAGGGAGGCATAAATCAGGGAGTTCTATGCCCCTGACTCTGGGCAGACGATTTATGGGATTGCTCAGAGCCCACTGGTTGCACCGGGGAGAGCGGAGAGGATCGCCCTGTTCCCACCGCCCCTGGGGCCCCTGCTTGGTGCCTGCCGGTGGGGCAGGAAGAGGCGGTGGGGCAGGAAGAGGCGCCGGGGCCTGGGAGCCCCTCCAGGCCACCCTCAGTGCTCTGGAGGCCCTGCCCCCACCAGGCCTGCACCCACCCCTCTGCCCACAGAACCAGCCTGCTGACCCCAGGCTGACAACAGAAGTTTCAAGAAACAAGTCTTTTCCTTAACTGCTTGAGATGCATGCCGACATTTTCTACCCCATTCTGTTCCGGCCTTTTGTAATTCACAGCCCTCTGAATTAGTATCACGGCTCATGAATGGCTGAAGGCCCGCAGTGAGAGAAACACGGAGCCAAAGGAAGCCAGAAGGGGACACTGAGGCTCCCTCCGCCCTCCCACCCCTCCTACAACCGAACGTACAGACTTTACCTTCATCATCTCTTCTATCCTCCCCACCAGCACCTGGGTCTGCCTCTACGGCACAAGCCCACCCCACTAGCCACCCAACCATGTAGTATTCCTAGACGGAACCAGCTTCCTCGTTAGGTCATGAGCTAACCGTCTCTGGAGTCATCCAAGCAAGAGATGAACAACCACCTGCTTTGGTACTTCGCGGGATCCCAGCATCCACCAGAGGGGAAGGCCTGAGGCCCCTGAGCTCGCACAGGGTGGCAGGCAGGCCAACGCGCACCACTGAGCCCGTGTGCGAGCTGTGCCCCGGGTGAGATGGCAGAGAATGCATGCCAGCCAGCACCAGCTGGGGAGGGCTCAGGGCTCAGGCTGGCTCAGACACAAAAGGGAGCAAGGGTGTCATCAAGGTGAAGACGGCCCGGCTGGCGTGGCTCAGCGGCTGAGCGTCAACCTACAAACCAGGAGGTCACGGTTCGATTCCCGGTTAGGGCACGTGCCTGGGTAGGGGGCATGCAGGAGTCAGCTGATCAATGATTCTCTTTCATCACTGATGTTTCTATCTCTCCCTCACCCTTCCTCTCTCATATCAATAAAAATATTTTTTTAAAAAGGTGAAGATGGGTGGAAGCGTGGCAGAGACCTCAAGGTGGCCCATGGCTGGGACCCTGTTCTCTGAACAAGCCCCCCAGACCCCCTGTGCGCCCACCGCCTGCCCTGGAAAGATCTGTCCTCTCAGTTGCCCTCTCAGCACCCTGCCTCCAGGAGGAGGCTCCTCCACCTGCTCCCGCTGAGAGGCTGAGAATGACCAGTGGCAGCTTCCAGCACAGCAGGGCGGTCTGCAGCTCCGACGCAGATGGACGTGGGTCCCAGGCCCGGCTCTACCCTTCACCGGTGACACCTGGAGCT
This sequence comes from Myotis davidii, assembly GCF_000327345.1. Lineage (NCBI taxonomy): Eukaryota > Metazoa > Chordata > Mammalia > Chiroptera > Vespertilionidae > Myotis > Myotis davidii. Next base: position 4,705,138 of record NW_006352194.1, read on the forward strand.
AAATACACCTCCCCTCCAAGCCCACGAAGAGCCAGTTAAGCGGGGCGCTCACTTCTACCTCGGGGGTTTGATGCGGGAATATGTCCACAGTGCACTAAGTGAAAAGAGCAAATATGGTCCCACGTGGGTTAAAAACAAAACACCAAAACCCGCATGTACATGTTTGCTGTGCATGGAAACACCCACACGGGTAGCGGGAAAGGTACCGGGAGGGAGAGGGGTGAGTGGCTTTCACTGCATATGCACACAATCCTAAATCATTGGAAAATATTTAACCCAACAAAGCATGTATTAAATGTGTAACAAAAAATTGAAATTAACGCTATCTCCCCCCTCCCACCCTCCCACCTCCTGCCCTATTCTTATTGTGAGGACTGAAAGGCAAACATACAGAGCAGGAGCCAGTGCCCAGGTATCCCTCACTTCCCATCGGTTCTTCCCTTCCCGGGGTCTTGGACATTCCCAAGGTTTTTAAAAATTGATGAATTAAAGATGTACAAAAATATCCTATATAATAAAAGCCTAATATGCAAATCGACTGAATGATGGAATGATGGGTAGAACAAACGGGTTGCTATGACGTGCACTGACCACCAGGGGGTTGACACTCAACACAGAGCTGCCCCCAGCCCGCAGGCCCCAGGCCAGCCAAGACAGGTGCCAGGGGCCCCCCCGCCCCCATCACCCCACAGATCGGCCCTGATCGCTGGGCAGGCTTAGGGACCCTACCCATGCACGAATTTCATGCACCGGGCCTCTAGTAGTATATATAAAGCAAAGCAATTGAGTACTGCAACAAAACAAACAAAAATATGTAGTGAATGATTTATATAAAAGTCAATTTTTCTCTGATCAATTAGACAAAAAAGTAAATCTGAATACAGAGGATTTGGGTTAACTCATTGATATAATTGAACTATTAGGTATTGATCTGAACCCTGCATTGATTAATGCATAGAGTAGATTGAATACAACAATACTGGGTGAATGTTGAAACTTTCAGAAAAAAATGTGAGAGCAATAAATCCTTACAGTTTTGCACTAAAGCAGATCCCTTATTCTAAAGCCTTATTAAGCACACACACACACACACACACACACACACACACACACCACACACT
>NW_006352194.1:4707609-4709840 GCF_000327345.1 Myotis davidii
CATAAAGGGCCCAGCCAGGGCTCTGCTGCCCAACAATTACAGCTGCCGTGAGGCCCGCCCAGACAACCAGCCCAGGCACCTCTGAGGGCTCCTCCCTGGCCAGGCAGGTCACCGCCAGCCAGAGTCCCTCTTGGGGGACAGGCTCTGGACCCCAAGGTTTGCCCAGGAACCCAGCTGACGCTCGTCCAAACACAGGGGTGGTCTGGCTCTGGAGGGCTTGTTCCCCAACTTCCTTCAAGGTTACAGCAAGCACAGCTGGGAGCGCCTGGAGGGGACAGTCAGCCGTGAGTTCTTTGGCACAAATCCCCGCGCCCCCCCCCCCACCCCGCCCCTTGGCTTCCCTGTGTGCGCCTCCAGCCTTAGGCAGGAGGCCAGGAAAGGTCTGATCCTCTAGTTTCTCTTCAAGATCTCTAGTAGCTTCCTCTTGCCCAGTGAACAAAGCCCCAATCTTCAGTCTGGTTAGGGGAAGAGAGAGGAAGAGACCTAAAAGAGCAGAGGTAGTAAGTTACAAGCGTGGACTCTGATTCAAATCTCAGCTTCCCCACTTGCCAGCTGTGTGACTTCAGGCTAGTTGTTGAACCTCTCTGTTAGACGGGTTGAGAATATGAGTGCCTACTTCCTAGGGTTGGTGTAATGCTTAAATGTAGAGTTCACCCATGAAAAGTCCTTAGGTCAGGTCCTGCCACCTGTAGGACTCAACAAAAACTCAAGTCTGTTGAATACCCCCTCTGTGGCCGGCACTTTGGTTGTTTCATTTGGATCTCGTGAGCAGCTCGTGAAGTAGATATTGCTATTGCCTGCACTCTGCGGAGGACAAAACTGAGATTTTGAGCCTGAAGTGGCCCCCACACTCTCCCAGAAAGGGGTGGATCTGGATCTGAATCCTGGCTTCTCTGACTCCAAGATGTGGGGTCTTTTTTTTTTTTTAGCTATTCGGATTCACTGGGCAACTGACGACTTTCCTTCACCACAAAGAACGTTTGCTCGTTTGCTGACAGTCACCCGGCCTCCTGAAGGAATGAACACATAAGGAGTCCCCCTTCCCCTGCCTGGGAAAAGGTAGCCTTTAAAACCTGCATCAACTGATGAGGTGGACAGGGTTACCACTGCCATTCACAGGGAGGAAAAGCAAGGTTCAGCGCCGAAGGCCTTGTCCCAGGTCAAAGGGCTGCGGGGTGGGGGAGCCAGGGGCATCCACCGGACTGACCCCTGTGCCCGCCGCCTCTCAAGGGCTTCTCTTGCAGCAGGAGCGGGTTTACTGCTCTGCGTGACCAGAGGACAGAACTAGGAACAGGAGCACGGGGTGGGGAGTGACCTCCTCTGTTCACTAAATCTTCACAGCAGCCCTCCAACTCCTCAGGGCTTCCACACTGGCTCTTCCCTCTGCCTGGAATGCTGTTCCACCAGGTGCCTGAATTTTGTATTTTCTCCATATTCAAGTCTCCTCAGGGAGCCCTGCTCTGACCAGACAGGCCCACCTAGGGCTGCCCTCACCACCCACACAGGCCCTGGCCAACCACCTATCACCGTGGGCCTCCTTCCCGCTCTTTGGGGCGTAACGCTGCCTCCTGGTTTCCTAGGTCACTGCCCGTCTCCCTCTCAGAGGACGGCCCTGGCCCATCCCCAGGAGCTGCATTCCATGTACTTAGAATGGTGCCTTGTGCACACAGTAGGCACCCAATAAAGATCTGGCAAGACACCATTGGTGCCCCACCCACAATCCCTCAGCATCCCTTTCCTGGGCTACAACCCCTGACACTTCCAACTGCCAGCACCTGCGCTTCTCACTGGGGCTTTTCTGGCTGCTGAGCCCTGTCCGCGTGGTGAGGCCACAGTGTCGAGGGTTAGTGTCCCCGGGAGCATCCTTCAGGCAAGGACTGACGGAAGCTGGTAGACAAACACCCCTGCCCCTGCCCCTGCCCCTTGGCACGTTACCCTGGTCTCCCTGCGTTCCCCCGGGGACCCAGCCTCAGTTTCCCACAGCAGCGATGCGCTGAACACCCACACTGCCTTTTTGTCGATTGCTTCCTTCCCTGCTGGATGAGGCTGCCCTAACCCACGAGGCGGCTTAAGACAGCAGCAATGTATTCTTCCCCGGTCAGGGGGCTGGAAGTCTGACATCAAGGTGTGGGCAGGTCTGGTTCCTCCTGGGGGCGCAGAGGGAGGAGCTGTCCCATGCTGCTCTCTTGGAATCAACCCTTGGCTTGTGGCGGCATAACGCCAGCCTCTGC
>NW_006352194.1:4710613-4714068 GCF_000327345.1 Myotis davidii
CGCCCCCCCCCCCCACCTCGCCCCTTGGTTTCCCTGTGTGCGCCTCCAGCCTTAGGCAGGAGGCCAGGAAAGGTCTGATCCTCTAGTTTCTCTTCAAGATCTCTAGTAGCTTCCTCTTGCCCAGTGAACAAAGCCCCAATCTTCAGTCTGGTTAGAGGAAGAGAGAGGGAGAGACATAAAAGAGCAGAGGTAGTAAGTTACAAGCGTGGACTCTGATTCAAATCTCAGCTTCCCCACTTGCCAGCTGTGTGACTTCAGGCTAGTTGTTGAACCTCTCTGTTAGACGGGTTGAGAATATGAGTGCCTACTTCCTAGGGTTGGTGTAATGCTTAAATGTAGAGTTCACCCATGAAAAGCCCTTAGGTCAGGTCCTGCCACCTGTAGGACTCAACAAAAACTCAAGTCTGTTGAATACCCCCTCTGTGGCCGGCACTTTGGTTGTTTCATTTGGATCTCGTGAGCAGCTCGTGAAGTAGATATTGCTATTGCCTGCACTCTGCGGAGGACAAAACTGAGATTTTGAGCCTGAAGTGGCCCCCACACTCTCCCAGAAAGGGGTGGATCTGGATCTGAATCCTGGCTTCTCTGACTCCAAGATGTGGGGTCTTTTTTTTTTTTTCAGGATCTGGGGTCTCTCAGGGCTCTGGGAAGTCCCTGGGTAGAAAAGGAAGGTCTGTGTCAGGCTCTGATGTGCCACCACTTCACCCACTCGTTTCCTCCTTCCATCATTTATTCATCTAACGAACATGTATTGCGTTCCTGCTGTTTGCCAGGCGCGGTGTCAGGCCTGGAGATAGAGGCTGACAGAGGCCACAAGACCAGCGTTCCCACTGGCTTGTCCAGAAACAATAGTTTTCAACTGTAGTTTCAGAATAATCCTTCCATCCCAGCTCAGATGCCTCTCTCCAGGAAGCCAGTCCCCATGACTCTCTCAATAAGATAATCACGGTTAATATTTCAGTGCCAGCTGTGTGCCAGGCACAGGCGGGCTCCTAACCTTGCTTCTTTTTCCTTCAGAGTAGTAGAGTAGTCATCATCATCTGGTAGATTAAACAGGTAAACTATTTGTGAGCATGTGTCTCCCCACTCACTACTCCCCCCACCAAAAATGTGAGCTCTAAGAGGTCAGAAATTTTTTGGTCCATATTGTTGACTGAAGTATTCCTAGGCCTTCCAGGAGCATATGGCTATGTATAGTGTATGTAGAGTATGTGTCCGTGTAGTAGGTTCTCAAAAATGCTTGTTGAATAAATGAATGTGTCCCTGGAGCTCCAAAAATGCTTTGTAAATGGTAGGTAATCATTTGTAAACATAAGTGGCCAGTGAGTGTATATGGTTTTTAAAGACAGCTATATTGAGCTACACTAAGCTGCACGCATTTCAAATACTAGTATATACAGTTGAATAAACTTTGACGTGTGTAATGCATCTATGAAAGCAACACTGCGGAAAAGATAGTCCCATTCTAATTCCTCCTTCCTCTGGTCTGCTTTCTGTCACTAAGGATTCGTTTGTATTTTCTAGAATTTTCTACAAATGAAATCATATAGTAGGCACTCCTGGCTTTTTCTCTCCCCATAACCATATTGAGATGTAACCATGTTGTCTCCTAGATCAGAGATTGTGCCTTTTTGTTGTCTCCCTGCGTTCCCTGGGGGACCCAGCCTCAGTTTCCCACAGCGGCGATGCGCTGAACACCCACACTGCCTTTTTGTCGATTGCTTCCTTCCCTGCTGGATGAGGCTTCCCTAACCCACGAGGTGGCCTAAGACAACAGCAATGTATTCTTCCCCGGTCAGGGGGCTGGAAGTCTGACATCAAGGTGTGGGCAGGTCTGGTTCCTCCTGGGGGCGCAGAGGGAGGAGCTGTCCCATGCTGCTCTCTTGGAATCAACCCTTGGCTTGTGGCGGCATAACGCCAGCCTCTGCCTCGGTCCTCACGTGGCATTCTCCCTGTGTGTGTGTGTCCGTGTGCCCAAACTCCCCTCATCCCATAAGGACACCAGTCACTGAACTGGAGTCCACCCTGATCTAACACCACCTCATCTTAACTCCATTACATCTGCGAAGACTCAATTTCCAAATACAGTCACGGCTGAGTAGTAGTATTCCGTTGCATGGCTCTATCATCATTTATCAGTTTCCCTGTTGGTGGACATTTGAGTTGTTTCCAGGTTTGGGCTATTATGGAGAAGGCTGCTATGAATGTTTATGCACAAGTCTTTGTATGGCTATGGGGGCACATGCTTTCATTTCTCTTGAGTAAATGCCTGGAGTAGAATGGTTGGATCAGTGGTTCTCAACCTTAAATACAGTCACAGTCACGAGTACCAGCCGTTAGGACTTGAACACCTTTTTGGGGGAACACACTTCAATCCACACCACCTTCCCTGTCCTAGTCTCTCCCTCTTCGAGGCTCTTCCTGGGACCACCCCCCAAATATATGCGCTCAAATCCTTGTCTGAGCCTGGGGAAGCCCAGGCTAAGACCAAATCCTGTTAGAATAAATGAATGGCATTTGCCAGAGGAGACTCTTAGGGCAGGGAGCGCTTGCTCAGGGGCTGATGTCGATGCCGGTGAGCGTCAGAACTGGGACTTTCTTCCAGGTCTGTCTGATTCCACGGCCCCCAAGAAGAGGGACTGTGGAGAGCCGTTGATCAACAGCACGGCTACTTTAAAGGTAGTGAGCTCCCCATCCCTGGAAGGTTGCAAGCGTGCCAGCAGGGATCACGGCACGAGGCTGAGCGTTGGTTTGGGTGACCTCAGAGGCCCGACTAGCCCGGACATCTGAGTCTGTACATTTTGAAAGCATGTGGTAAAAGCTCCGGGCCTCCGGGTCAGAGAGCAGAATAACCTTCCCCTGACCTCCCCAGAGCCGCGCAGCAAAGCCAAGTTTCTCCAGCATCCGCTTTAATTTGATGTCTCTTCTTCTCGCTTATTAAAGGGACACAAAAGAGAGAAAACCACTTGAATTGTCCCCTAGACGGGCTGGCTATAAATGTCTCCATAAAGGGCCCAGCCTGGGCTCTGCTGCCCAACAATTACAGCTGCCGTGAGGCCCGCCCAGACAACCAGCCCAGGCACCTCTGAGGTCTCCTCCCTGGCCAGGCAGGTCACTGCCAGCAAGAGTCCCTCTTGGGGGACAGGCTCTGGACCCCAAGGTTTGCCCAGGAACCCAGCTGACGCTCGTCCAAACACAGGGGTGGTCTGGCTCTGGAGGGCTTGTTCCCCAACTTCCTTCAAGGTTACAGCAAGCACAGCTGGGAGCGCCTGGAGGGGACAGTCAGCCGTGAGTTCTTTGGCACAAATCCCCGCCCCCCCCACCTCGCCCCTTGGTTTCCCTGTGTGCGCCTCCAGCCTTAGGCAGGAGTCCAGGAAAGGTCTGATCCTCTAGTTTCTCTTCAAGATCTCTAGTAGCTTCCTCTTGCCCAGTGAACAAAGCGCCAATCTTCAGAG
>NW_006352194.1:4715184-4753316 GCF_000327345.1 Myotis davidii
AGCTCCTAAAACCCTCATAGTTTTCTAAGTGATAAGAACACTGCAGGCATCTCTTGTTCTAATATTTGGTCTTTGACCCCCATCCCTGGCACAGGGCTCCTAAAACCCTTGAACAATCCCTAAGTGATAAGAGAAATGGCAGCATCTTTTGTTCTAGCGCATGAACCCTGTACTATTGGAGTTTCATGGAGGCTTTATCGCATAGACATGATCTATGCGATTAGGAAGGTTCTCAACCTTCCTCATGCCGTGACCCTTTAATACAGTTCCTCATGTTGTGGTGACTCCAAACATAAAATTATTTTCGTTGCTACTTCATAACTGTCATTTTGCTACTGTTATGAATCATAATGTAAATATCTGATATGATATATGTGTTTTCCGAAGGTCTGAGGTGACCCCTGTGAAAGGGTCGTTCGACCCCCAAAGGGGTTGCGAACCACAGGTTGAGAACCACTGGGTTGGATTATTTGGTAGGTGTGTGGTAACTGTATATGACGGCCAAACTGTTTTCCGCCGTGTTTGTACCAGTAAAGGATGAGAGATCTGGGTGCTTCAGGTCTCACCAACACCTGAAATGGTCAGTCTTGCCCATTTTAGCCATTCTGATGCGTGTACTGGTGTCTTACTGTGCATTCATTTGCATTTCCCTAATGGCTGATAATGCTGAGCATCTTTCATGTGCTTGTTTGCCATTCTTATATCTTCTTTGGTGAAATAACTGCTCAAATCTCTTGCCCATTAAAAAAAATGTGGGTTGTGCAATCTGTTCATCCCAGTTTTGGATGTTCTTTATATGTTCAGGACATAAATCCTTTATCAGACAAGTGATCTGAAAAAACGTCTTCCCAGTCTGTGGCTTGTCTTCTCATTCTCATAACAGTGTTTTGAAGATAGAAGTTATTTTGATTTTAACAAAGTACACTTTGTCTATCTTTTCCTTTTATGGATCATGCTTTTGGTGTCTCATCTAAGAAATTTTTGCCTAACCCCAGGCCACAAAGATTTCCCCCTATGTTTTCTGCTAGGAATTTTATAGCTTTAGATTTTTACATTTAGATCTTTTTGAGGTAATTTTAAAATATGGTCTGAGGCGTAGATGAAAGCTCTTTTCTTTCATGTTTTTTTTTTTTGTTTGTTTATTTGTTTCTTTTCTTTCCTTTCTTTCTTCCTGTCTTTGTTTGCGTGGCTCTATACCAAAGCCTGCTGAGAATTTGATTGGGATTGCATGGACTCTGTAGATCAATTTGAGGAGAACTGACATCTTAGCAATATTGAGTCTTTTAAACCACGAACATAGTATATTTCTCCATTTATTTAGGTTTTCTTTCATTTCTCTCAGGGATGTTTTGTCGTTTTCTCCTCTCCAAATCTTGTACATCATTTTTCAGGATTTTGTATTTTCTGATACCAGTATAGTGTTTTTAATCTCAATTTATCATTGTTCATTGCTCGTATATAGAAATACAATTAAATTTGTATGTTAACCTTGTATCCTGCAATCTTGCTAAACTTAACTATTAATTCTAGCATGCACTGGATTTTCTACATACAATATCATGTCATCTGTAATAGTTTTACTTCTTCCATTCCATTCTTTTTTTTTAATTCTTTATTAGTTAAGGTATTACAAATGTGTCCTTATCCCCCCCAGTGTACATCATTTTTCAGGACTTTATATTTTCTGATACTAGTATAAATAGTGTTTTTAATCTCAATTTATCATTGTTCATTGCCCGTATATAGAAATACAATTAAATTTGTATGTTAACCTTGTATCCTGCAATCTTGCTAAACTTAACTATTAATTCTAGCATGCACTGGATTTTCTACATACAATATCATGTCATCTGTAATAGTTTTACTTCTTCCATTCCATTCTTTTTTTTTAATTCTTTATTAGTTAAGGTATTACAAATGTGTCCTTATCCCCCCCATTCCATTCCATTCTGAACGCCTTTTATTTCTTTACCTTTCCTTATTGCACTGGCTAGAACTTCTAGTACAGTGTTGAATAGACGTGGTAAGGACAAGTCATCCTTGTCTTGTCTTGATCTTAGAGAGAAAGCATTTATGCTGTAAGTATAATGTCAGCTGTAATTTTGTGCTGTTTTGTTTTTGGTGTGTGTGTGGGGGGGGGGAGTGTCCTTTATCAAGTTGAGGAGGTTTCCTTCTATTCCTACTTTGCTAAGAGTTTTTATAAGGAATAGACGATGAATTTGTCAAGTGCTTATGCATCTATTGGGATGATCATGGAGGTATTTTTCAGTAGTTTGTTGATATGGTGAATACATTGATTGATAGTCAACAGTTAAACCAACTTTGCATTCCTGGAATAATCTCATGTAATTATGGTGTATTATGTGTTATATGTTGTTGAGTCCAATGTGATAAAATTGTGTTAAGAATTTTTACAACTTTGTACATGAAGGATGCTAGTTGTAGCTTTCTTCTCTTGTAATGTCATGGTCTGGTTTTTGGCCTCATAGCATGAGGAGGGAAATATTCCCTCCAGTCAATTTTTCTGGAAGATTCTGTGTACAACTGATATCATTTTTCCTTAAATGTTTCATAGAATTCACCAGTGAAGGTTGAGGGTTTCTTTGTGGGAAGGTTTCTAACTATACTGCAATTTCTTTAATAAGGCTACATCTATTTCTTCTTGTCTTTTTTTTTATTTTTACCTTTGGTAGCCTGTGTCTTTCAAGGAAATTCTACATTTCATTTAAGTCATTACATTTATTGTCACAAAATTATTAATAATATTCTCTTATCCTTTTAATATCTGTGAAATTTATAGTGATGTCATCGCTCTCATTTTTGATATTGCTAATTTGTGTCTTCTCTCTTTCCTGACCAAAATGGCTGTATTAATTGTATTGATCTTCTTCAATAGCCAGCTTATGGTTCTATGAATGTTTCCCTTATTTTTCTGTTTTCTGTTTCATTTGTTTCCTCTCTTATTTTTATTATTTCCATTCTTCTGTTTACTTTGGTTTTAATTTGATCTTCTTTGTCTAGTTTCTTTCAGTGAAAGCTGGGGTCTTAAATTCCAGACTTTTTTCCTTTTCTAAAACAGATATTTATTGTTACAAACTTCCACCTAAGCACCTCTGTAATAGCATTCCACAAACTTTGGAATGTTGTGTTTTCATTCTGTTAAAAATAATTTATAATTTCCCTTTTAATTTCTTCTTTGACCTTTGGTTATTTAGAAGTGTATCATTTATTTTTCAAATATTGGAGCAATTTTCCAAGAGATCTTTCATTTATTGATTTTCAACGTAATTTCATTTTGATCAGTGATCATATTTGCATGACTTAAATTCTCTTAAGTTTATTGAAACTAGTTTTATGGCCCAGAATATATCTTCTAACCATTCCATCGGCACTTGGACAGAATGTGTACTCTTTTGTATTGGGTAGGATGTTCTATCAACGTGAACTAAGTCAAGTTGGCTGATAATGTTCAAGTCTTCTACATCCTATTGATTTTCTATCCACTTGTTCTATCTATTATCAAAAGACATGTATTGAAAACTCTGATTATAATTGTGGATTTGTCTATTTCTCCTTGCAGTTCTATCAGTTTTTGTTTCTTGTACAGTATTTTGAATATCTTTATTAGGTGCATAAGTATTTAGAATTATGCCCTCTGGATGAACTGACCCCTTTACAATTTTGAAATGGTCTTCTTTATCATTCGCTTTGAAATCTATCTTGTCTGATATTAACACAGCCACTCCAGCTTTTCTTGATTAGTGTTTCATGGTATTTTTTTCTATAATTTTACTTCTAACCCATTTGTCTTCATATTTAAAGTAAGTTTCTAAGCAGAATTTTGTGGGGTCTACTTTATTGTCCAATCTAACAACTTTGTCTTTTAATGGAGGTTTTCAGATTATTTATATTTAATATGATTATTGATATGATTAGGTTTAAATATACCATTTTACTATTTGTTTTCTAATTGTTCCAGTTGTTTTCGTCCTCTTTCTCCCCTCTTTCTGCCTTCTTTTTAGATTATTGGTTTCATTCTATCTTCTTTGTTTTCTTATTCGCTATATCTTTTTATTTTGTTATTTTCATGGTTGATTTAGAGTTTATAGTATACATATTTAATTTCTCCTTCTACTTTTGAGCAATATTATGCCACTTCATGAAAAGTATAAAAATCCTAAAATAGTATATTTCCATTTCTCCTCTCTTAGCTTTTGTGCTATTGTATTCATACATTTTATATCTATAGTATATATATATACTATAGATTCTACATTACCTTGTTTTAGGTTAGTCAGTTATCTTTTCAATACATTTACGTACTAAAAAAAAATCTTGTATTTTTATCTTAATAATTACCACTGCCAGTGCTTTTCATTCTCTTGGGTTAATTCATATTCCATCTGATATCATTTTTCTTTTGCCTAAATGACTTTTAAAAAATATTTCCACTGCCGAAACCGGTTTGGCTCAGTGGATAGAGCGTCGGCCTGCGGACTGAAAGGTCCCAGGTTAGATTCCGGTCAAGGGCATGTACCTTGGGTTGCGGGCACATCCCCAGTGGGAGATGTGCAGGAGGCAGCTGATCGATGTTTCTCTCTCATCGATGTTTCTGACTCTCTATCTCTCTCCCTTCCTCTCTGTAAAAAATCAATAAAATATATTAAAAACAAAAACAACAAAAAGACAAACAAACAAACAAAAAAACATAAAAAAATATTTCCACTGTATGGATCTTCTGGTCAGAATTATTTTGGGTTTTGTATATCTGTAAAAGTATTTATTTCACCTTTCTTTTTTAAAGTTGTTTTTTTTTTTCTTTTGGTGTAGAAGTCCAGATAAACAGTTTGGGGTTTTGTATGTTTTTCAGTACTCTAACAATATTGTTCCACTGACTTTTCACTTGCATTGTCTCTAACAAGAAATCTGCTGTCGTCTTTATCTTTGTTCCTTTGAACATTACGTATTTGTTTTCTTTGGTTACTTTTAAGATCTTTATCTAACGCTGGTTTTGAACACTTTGATTGTGATTTGATATAGTGTCACTTTCCTCATGTTTCTTGTGCTTGGGCCTCATTGAAATTCTTGGCTCACATATGGGAAATGTCAGTCATTATTTCTTCAAATATTTTTCTTTCTAATAAATTTTTCTTTTCCTCATCCCTTTCTCTCCTCTCCTTTGGGGAATCCATTAGTCATATATGAGGCTGCTTGAGGTTGTCCTGCAGATCACTGATGCTCTCTTCATTTTTATTTTTATGTCCTGTTTCTCTCTGGTTTTATTTGAAATAATTTTTATTGATGTATTCAAGTTTACTAATTTTTTTCTTCAAAGCCTATTCTGCTATTAATTCCATCCAATGTATTTTTTATCTCATACATTATAATTTTACCATCTAGATGTTTGATTTGAGTCTTTTTATCTCTTCTGTCACTCTACTTAACATGTTCAGTTTGGTTTTTTTCTAGTTTTAAAAACATATGCAATATAGTTATAACTGTTTCAATGTCCTTACCTGCTGATTCTAAGGATGGACTGCTTAATGCTGGTGGGCTCTCTATGACTGGAGGGGTATGAAAGGAGAACATGGTACCATTTGTGGGATGAGAACCCTTGTACAGTTCTGCTGCCTGGTGTCTGGGGGTGAGGGGTGGGTGGGAGGGTACCTCTGAACTTCAGACAGAGTTGATTCCACTCTCAGTTGAGTAGGGGGAGGAGTGGGAGGGGACAGATGTGACTAAGCCTGGGCAATTGGAACATCACGTCCTAAGATCTTCTGCAGGACCTGAAGATGAGAGTCTGGGGCTTCTGGCATCCTCCTGCCTCATTAAAATGCTGAGAACGAGGCCACCATGGAGGGAGCAGAGCAGAGGAATGTTCAGAGACCAGGCCTGGATGATACCGTTGAATCTGCTGGGTTCAGCCACACTTGGGGCTAAATTCTCCTCGGACTTTGTAGTGAACCACGCCAATGAAACCCCCCTTTATTTTTCATTTAGATCAGCCCGGGTGCTTTTTAAATTTTCTTATGGCCAAAAGAATCCTATCATTGATATGACGAAGATGTTGAGATGCTTAGTAAGTGTTTGGTGGGGAGGGAGGAGAAAGGAGTAACGAGATGACCTGTAAGAGCCCTTCCGGCCAGAGAGGCTCTGACTCGGGCATTGAAGGGGCTGAATTGGTGGTTGTTTGAGGGACAGAAGACCAGACCGGCGCTGCAGTGCCCCAGCATTCCTCCGACTCCAGTTTCCACTCCAAGGGCACTTCCTGGTGCATTTAAATGTGCCCCTGTGTGCGAGTGCCTTCAGGGGGTTTCAAAATAGCCTGAAATATAAACAGACTGGAAACCCACTCCTTCTCTTCCTCTCGCTGCCTCTCCTCCCTCCCTGGGGTGGAGGTGGGGGCTGCAGAACCTCTTTTGGAAGATTTAGAAAACATTTCAAATGAGGTCTTTCTGGGTTTGGCAAACTCGCGCTGCCTGGCGGCTTTCCCCCGCAGTGGCAGGCCCAGGTGTGTGGGCAGGAAAAAGCGGGCTGTTGTGTTCCAACTTCGGATCCTTCAGGGCCCTGGCCCTGGCCCCCACCATCCTCTAGTTCCCAAGGAAAGGAGCCTGCAGCGGGACAAGGAGCCAACTGGGAAGGGGCTGGTGCCTACCACTTTCCTGCTAACGGAGCAGACCTCTTCACAACATAATTCAACACAACAGTCATTTCTTGAGCAACTACCCCTGTGCCAAACCCTGTGAGCTACCCAGGGTGGACAAATACAGAGACTAGAAGAGCTTTCACCTGGGGTTCAGGAGATGTATGAGCTTGCCGTGTAACTGGGGTAGCTGGTCTCCAAAAATGGCTCCCCACCTCCCTTCTGGTTTTCATACCGTCGTGTGGTCCCCTCCCGTGTGACTCACTCTTGGCCATCAGAATGCAGTAGAGGAGATGCTGTGTGATTTCAGAGAGTTGGTTAAAAGAAGCTTGGCCGCTTGCACCTGCCTCTCTCCCAACACTTGCTCTGGGTGCTCCCTCCTGGAACCAGCTGTCACGCTGTGAGAGGCCGGACCACAGGGAGACGGTCCGAGACCGTGTTATGCATGGAATTGTTCCCACCCCAAATGCTTCTGTTGGAGTCCTAACCTCTCTATTTGGAAGCGGGATTATTGCAGATGTAAGTGGTTAAGATGAGATCCTACTGAAGTAGGGTGAGCCCCAATCCAATGTGAGCCACAGTCCAAAGGGGGAATGCCATGTGAAGATAAAGGCAGAGACCAGGGTGATGGCCTAGAAGCCAAGGGACACCAAAGACGGCCAGCAGCCCACCCGGAGCTAGGGGAGAGGCATGGAGCGGATGCTCCCTCCGAGCCCTCAGAAGGAGCCAACCCTGCCGACACCTCGATCTTGGACTTCTAGCCTCCAGAACTGTGAGATGATGCATCACTACTGCTTAAGCCACCCACTTCGTACTGCTTTGTTACAGCAGCGCCAGGGAAATAATACAGGGCTCTTCTTGGCTTCCGTAACAGCCCGTGGGGCATGGGCCAGAGAGGTTAGGTGGTTTTCCCAGGGCCACACAGCAGAGCTGTAGCCACAAGGGCACTTGGCTATTTTTCCCCCTGTATCCTCACTCTTACAAGACTGTGAGCATCTCAGACCAGATCCATGCCTTGCTTAGCAATGTGTTTCATGCGGCAGCTAGCACAAAGTGGTGCATACAGCAGGTGCTTAGCACATGTGTGTGGAATTAAATATGAGAACTCACCTTCCTGAATAAGCCCTATTTCAGCAGAACCTAGCTGACAGTGAACTGTCCTTGACCAAGACTAACCCTCTGACGCCCTAGGCAGCCACGAGGGTGCCATTGGTCCTTCCAGCCCATGTTGTATGTGTCGGGTGATGAACTGAAGTGGCAGAACCGGAACACAGACCCCGGTCTGGCTGGCTGCTGCACCTCTGCATGCAGTTCAGGCCCCATTATAGGGCTGGAGTGGGTATCAGAGGGCTTTCTGGGTCTGCCAATATCAGAGACCTCCAGTCCTCAGCCTTGGGCAAGTGGCTGCACTACCCTGAACTTCGGGTTTGCCATCTGTTTAATGAGCGTGACTACCCCCACAGCCCGCTTTTAGTTAGGAATTCTATTCAGACCATCCTATGTGGTTACTTCTGGTCTCTGAGTTTGTAGGGCCCAACACGCAGGCCTCCCCTGAGCTTGTCAGGTTTAGTCTACGGCCCCCTTTTCTGTCCACACTAGTAAGAGAGAGAGTCTAGTTATAATCTTATGTCATGTATTCATGGGGTGACATTCAATTACCTTTGCTCTATTCTGTTGGTTAGAAATAAGTCACACTTGAGGGGAGGGGATTACAGCCAGGATAACAGGAGGCAAGGGTCACTGGGACCATTTAAGCATCTCCCCACCCAGAAGTGGTTCATCCAGGTCGTGGCAGCTGGTGAATGTACAGCTGCCTGGTACCACGGTGCTAGAGGAAGCTGAAGCCATACTGAGATGTGCAGAGACATAGAAAACGACAGCTACCGCTTATTGGGCCTTCGCTATGTGCCAGGCACTGTTCTAGTGCTTTATATACATTGTCTTGTTAAATATTTACAACAGTCTTTTGGGAAAGGGATTCTGAGTCCCTGTTTAGAGAAGAGGCCCAGTGAGACTCAAGAGAGACTAAGTGACTTGCCCAAGGCCACACAGCGGACTGGTGGCAGAGCTGGGATTCCAGCACGGCCCACCTCACATCAAAGTCCTGGCTCCAAACCCTTGGGGTGCCTTGTCTGTGTCAGCCAGTTCAAAAGAGATTTGAAAGGATGCCTGCTGAATCTGGACATTTCTCTAAAAATAAAAATAAAGGTCAGTCCTTGTCATAGATGAAAGAACTGGGTGTGTTTGATTAGAGAAGAAAAGGAAAGAGAGTCATGGTCACTGACTTCGGATCTCAGAAGGCTTGTCTCGGGGAGGAAGGATGCTTTTACTGGAAGGCTCCAAGGCAGGCATGGGGGGAGAGCAAACTCCGGGGAGCCGAGGGAGGTCCATGCCAGACCCCCACCCCAGGCCAGTGTCTTTCCCCTCATGTGGAAGGAAAGACTCATGAGCTTGTCTTTGCAGCTGAGCAAATATTTCTGCTTCCCCTTTCCAAGCCGGAGTCCGCTTCTTCTCCAGCCAGCTCTTCGGGCCTTCAGAGCAATGGCCTTGAGCTGTGGGTGGAGGTCAGCTCGGCCACCCTCACCAGATGGGACCGGAGCGGAGACTGCTGGGCCCAGGTCAGAGGGCGCCGCCGACATTCTGTCTCTCTCTTCTGGGCCGCATCACCTGGATGACTGCCACGGGCTCCAGGGTCTCCCCTCCAGCCCGTTTTCCATGGGACAGCTGAGCTGTCCTTCTACATATTCAAGCTGACCAGGTCACTCCCTGGCTCAAACCCTTCCGTGGCTCCCTAGTGTCCTCAGGACACATTTAACTTGGCCCCAAGGCCCTACGTGGTGAAGCTCTGCTCTCCGCCCAGGTTTTTACCTCCAGCTGCTTTCCCACCAGCTCCCACCTCACCTTTCAAGGCTGCTGACCAACATGCTGCTCCCAACCCACTGTGCAATGCTAGGCCTCCCTGCTCATCTGCCTGCACTGCCCTTCCACCTGCAGCACTCCTCTGTGTCCACAAGGACCCAATTCAAGCTTCGCCGCCTCTGAGAAGCCTTCCCCCTCCGATGGAGTCGCTTCCCCTTCTCTTCCACACTGCACCCAGGCCTCGCAGCAGCCGAGGGTTACTGAGTGCGCTCCACACAGGGCCCTGTGCTCAAGGATTCGCATGCATCAGCTCACTACGCCCTCCTCAGTTTTATCAGCTTCTGACCATCCCTGTTTTCCAAACCAAGAAACAGACGAGGAGAGGTTACGTCCTCTATTCCAGGACACAAAGCCAGTCAGTAGCAAAACCAGAGCAGGAACCATCTCTCTGCAGGTCCAGAATCAGTGTTCTTTGTTGTTTACTTGAACGTGTAATTAAACATAATAATTCATGCAAATGGTAACAAATATCTTAACAGCAAAGAGTGGATAAAGAAAAGAAATGATCTCTACCCCAACCCCACGCCAGCTATGTCACTCAGAAAAGTTTTTTGAAGTTTTGAGAGCACCCATAGTTGATGGTTACGAGCAGACAGACTTCTGGGAGTCAGATATCTCAGGGTTCACACCCAGTACCCACCATGTACCAGCTGTGTACCTTGAGACGGTTGCTTAGTATCTCGGTGGCCCAGTCTCCTCATCCATAGTATGGGATGATAATAACAGCATCTACCATGTGAGATTGTTGAAAGGATTCGGGGACTTGATGCCCACTTAGAACCACACCCGGTACATGATGACACAAACACTCCGTATTGATTATCACTATTTCTAGTCTTAGTTTTCTGGTTGTTTCCTCCATATCCATATATAACATACGCACACTTCTATTTCTTCATGTGTCAACTCTAGGCAATAGCTCTTGACTCCTGGCTAAAGACAAGAATTTCTCTTTTATGTCCCTTATTCACAATGTTTGACAGTTATGTAATGATTTTTCTCCTGGTCAGGTCTATATTTTCCACTCCAGGTCACTGTCCTTGGCAGGGACATGTTTACACGCCACATCGTCCACTTGACCCCTTGAGGGTGGGGACCCAGGTAAGGACCTAGTGAGGCATCTTTGCATCCCCAGCACCAGGCGCAGAACTTGGCCTATGGCGAGAGGTCAGCTCTGCGTCCTGAACGCACAAATATTTCAGATGAGGGTGTGGAAGCACAGTAAGGGATCGTACTTGGGATAAGAACAAAATTCTCAGATTTCAGACTTTTCTACTCACTTCATGGAACAAATTAGGCTTGGCCTCCTGATTGTCCCAAAGTTTCAGATATGTCAGTGCAAGAGGCTCGACGCAGGTGGACACAGGCAGGAATAGCACTGACCCACCGCCAGGACCCCCCGGCCACAATGTGTGACCAAAGAGAGGGGGAAAGGGGGCTTTGAGAAAAACAGGGGCTGGGTTGCTCTCCATCAGCTGAGAGCTGGACTCCATCTCCCTACCCAAGATCCCGGGGAGAGGAGGTGCCTTGCCTGGTGAGGCCAATGACAGCCTCTTTCTTTCCTCTAACGTTTGGGCACAGGGTCCCTGACATGAAAGGAAGGAGCAGAGCCCAGGGCTCAACAAAGCCCCAAGTTGCCCAAACACCTGCGTTAAAGGGCCATCATGCAGGGGAGGCCAGCACCCCTAACGTATCATCATTCCCACTTTACAGATGGGGAGACTGAGGCATGGAGTGATCAAATGCCTTGTCCAAGGTCATACTGCTCACAAGTGGTAGAGAGAGAACTCAAACCCAGGGAGCTCAGCCCCAGAACAGGGCAGCTGCCACTTGCTTCTGCACACTGACCACATGGCCGGACGCCTGAAATGGCCCAAGATGAGAACACTGGTGACTCCTCTTACAATCCAGAGTCGATTTTGAGAGGTGGAAAGTTCCAGGGAGGACTGTGGTGGAGAAAGACATGAGAGCATGCAGAGCAGATATTTTCAACCATTTCTTAAGCAACAAAAAGTTCCTTTTTTCCCCTATGGGCTATTCCATTGAAACTCAATACGTAAAGTGGGCAGTAACGGTAGATAGTATGTCGTGATGACTCACCAAAGGCCAGCACTTTTTGCCTGAGCGTTTTGCTCCATACATCCCTTTAGTCATCACAGCAACCCTCTGAAGTATCATCATCCCCACTTTACAGATGGGGAAACTGAGGCACAGAGTGATCAAATGCCTTGTTCAAGGCCATACAGCTCACAAGTAGTAGAGATAGGACTCCGACCCAGACAGCGTTGTTCCAGAACCCACGCTCCTTAAATAATGCCACTCTGGTTAAAACAGGCCTGGTCATGGGAGGGGAGGGGAACTCTGACACCCAACTGCCCCCTCGGCCACTCCCAAACCCCAACCAGCCTTGAGGTGCCGCTGCATAACCGCACAGCTCTAAGGGACGTACGTGGCTGGAATCTCAAAGTATGGTTCACACCCTGTTCTTCTAAGATGAATCCTGAGACCTGGTTGGTCTTACCCAGGTCACTCTCAGGGCCAGGGCTCCAATATGGAGATAACTATGGGCACCAGGGAGCAGGTGGTGGCAGGGGATGAGCCCAGGCTCAGGAGGGAAGTGCAACCCCAGCACTGCCAGGCTCGGGTGATCGGCTGACATAAGCAGAGGAGAAAGCTAGGAGGGTGGGGCTCCCTGAACCAACAGGGGCTGGAGAGGTGAGCTCAGCAGTGGCAGGTCCCAGGAGGACTCAGGGAGGCTGGGCATTGAAGCAGGGACTGTGCCTGCCGTGTGTGTCACTATGTCCCAGCCTCCAGACCGGTGCCTGGCCCAGGGTGGTGCTCCTGGGATAGCAGCTGAATGAATCAATAAGTGAGCATTTGATAGTAAAAGCAAGCTGGTCAGCACCTCACGACAGCTGTGATATTAAAAATAAACAAATCCCTAACTGATGTTGAGTGGCATTGAATCACCCACCACACAGTTGAATGAATCAATAAGTGAGCATTTAATAGTAAAAGCAAGCTGGTCGGCACCTCACGACAGCTGTGATATTAAAAAAAAAAAAAATCCCCAACTGATGTTGAGTGGCATTGAATCACCCACCACTCGAGACCCAGAGACAGCACAACACAGTCAGGTCAACTGGTCACTTTGGGGTTGTGGGCTATACGAGGGGTTGGAGAGGATGGTGGAGGCTCCCCTATTCTGTTGGAGGGAAGGAGGCACCTAGAACTAGCCCCCACTGCCGCCAGAAACCATCAAGAGCCACAAAGGACAGGGGCCATTTACCCCAAGAAACCCAGAGGTTGGACGCCGGCAGCCACCCACACACACGTCTGCTATAGCTGGCTAATAATGCCGACAATGACAATCACGCTGACATTGGCGCTGATTACTGAACATGACTATATCCCAAGACTGTGCTGGGCACCTCCCATGCGTCATCCCACTGAATCCTCAGAACAGACGATGGTTATTACTGCCGCTTTACAGATGGGGAACTGAAGCTCAGAGCGACAAGGTAACTTGGCTGAGATCACACAGCCAGTGGGTGGTGGTAACGAGCCCAGGCCTGCTGGACGGACTCGGGAGGGCATATTCCTAATGACTACGATGCATCGCTTTCGCCCTCACCATGGGGCATTGTGACCTTTGGCAAGTGATTCCGGCTCCCTTGCCTTTGGCTTTCCCCATCTGTAAAATGGGGACAGTAACATATCTTCATGGGAAGGTTTTGAAGAATGGAGGGAACAGCCTGGCACACAGTAGGCTGGTGGTTCTTGGAGCCACGCCAGCGGCCACACTGTCCCGGAGCTCGGTCCCTGACCTGGTGCCCAGGGCACTTCACCTGCGCTCAGGGCCTCCACAGGCAGGGCCTGGGGTATCTTTGCTCAGCTCTATGGACTCAGGTAAGTTGCTTTCTGTTACGGGCCTCAGTTTCCTTCTCTGTCGGATTTTAGGCAGCGACGTGCCGAAAGTGCTCACCCCCGAAGGCATTCGGCCCTGGCTTCCCGATGTCCGCAGAACTGGCCAAATGGATGCTGTAAATTTCTCCTCCTCCGAGGACCTCTCTCCTTCCACACCCTCCTTCCCGGAGGCTCACACTTTCTCTGCTTTCAGAGAGAGGTTTTTCAAGCATCCTGCGCGGGAGCCCCAGCGACAGCAGCGTGCAGAGGCCCGGCCCCAGCGGTAATCCTGGGCGGAAGGCGAGCGGGAAGAAACGTGCGGGATGGAGGCGCCAAGGAGGAGGCCTCACCCCAGGTTTGCCAGCAGCGAGCTTGGGGTGGAGGCCAAGGACGGGGCCTTGGGGGTGCCCAGCAGGTCCTCCGAGAGGGCCTCACTGGCACCATTCATAGCCCAAGATCCTCACCGGAACCCGGCGGGCAGCAGCAGGCACCCGGAGCGATCTCGCTTGTTTGGAGCACGAACACAGGCTAAGTTGTTAACACTGCTCTTCCTCCAGCCGCCTCGCCGCGCCTCAGACCAAATGCCATCTGTCCTGGAGCCTCGCGCGGGTGCCCGAGCCCCGGAATGTGGCCTGCGAGCCGTGGGCAGTAAAACGAGCACTGAATTTGAAGTGGGGGCTATAACCACGGGCTTTGGCAGGACACTGAACGGGCTGCTGTGTGTGGCTGCTCAGCTTGTGCTCTGGACAAGGGCACCCGGGGTGATGAGGGGAAGCCAGTGTGTGCTCTGCTTATCGAGCCACGATCGCCCAGCGGGGCACCTTTCCGAACACACACAAAGGTGCTCTGTGGGCTCACCGGGTCCGGACCCTCACCCTGACTCTCTGCCTCTGTAATGACCCACCCACTTTCTCCTACAGGGATATGGTGAGGAGACAGTCATTTAACCTATATGAACACTACTAGTCATTATGTGCAATGAATTCTCATGTTGATTCATACAAAATCTTATTCCAAAAAAGATTTTAAAGGTAGATTACAAAATTACATATGGTTAAGACATAGTTAAATACAAATTTACACATTGAATGAATGAGGGTCGGCATGAGATGAATGGGATATCTGAATAAGATATCTGAACCCGTACTCCCCCTCCTGTGCCTGGGGCAGACATCACTAATCAATGCAATCTATGATGCACATTGCCCACGTTCTGAGCATCAGGTTCCACCTTGGTATAAAGGAAATGAGAAAACTGGCACAGGGTTGAGCCTGCTACACAGTAGGTGCTCAATAAATGGCAGTTATTATCATTGGAGCTGGTGGAGGGGGGCCGGGGAGGGAAGCTGGATGAGAAAGTTCTGCACTATTGTGTGTCAGTTTTAGTTTGAGCTCCATTGGGGGCAAAACAAAGAAGTAAGCATGCAGGCATGCACATGCACACACACACACACACACACACACACGTGTCCATGATATAATAGCATACCATTTTTCTCAGACTTTATGCAAACTGCCTACACTAAGTTCTGAGTGAATTTCTCTTGTGGTTTCTCATAGCGGAGCCATGTGATGACTCAGATGACGTCCTCAGTGGCAGCCTAGACTACGCACATTGGCAGGCTTTGATTGGTGACTATACAGAGCAGTGATGGCGAACCTATGACACGCGTGTCAGAGGTGACAGGCAAACTCATTTTTTTGGTTGATTTTTCCTTGTTCAATGGCATTTAAATATATAAAATAAATATAAAAAATATAAGTCTTTGTTTTACTATGGTTGCAAATATCAAAAAATTTCTCTATGTGACATGGCACCAGAGTTAAGTTAGGGTTTTTCAAAATGCTGACACGCCGAGCTCAAAAGGTCCGCCATCACTGATATAGAGCAAGGTCAGGGTGTAATATCCAAGCAGAGCCCAATGAAAGCACATGTAAGCCCTGTCCCCACCCACACCCAGCTCATGGGAAGTGTGCTGGAAGTAACAGCAACCCCGGCCTCATTTTCTGGTATTGGAGACTAGATGAGGAGACCAAGGCTCTGAGAGGCAGGGAGGAGCCCCACGTGCCCACCTCCAAGCCCAGGAGTATTTCTGTGCCCCCCCCCATCCCCCTGCCTCCCCAGAAGTTGCTGGTCACTCAACAGGACTTCCTCGTCCAGCTTGGCCCATAAGCAGGCTGGGTAGTTGCCTCCAAGTCCTATGACCCAGGTCCCCAAGCAACACCCACTGAGAATTCCATCATCGGCAGGCAAGGCTTGGGGCTAGGTTGCCCCCAAGGAACCCCTTTGCAAAGGAACATGGATGCAGAACGTGGTCCCAAGGCTTGAGGGGGAGGCATCTGAGCAGACCTTCAACGACGGGTCCCTCCCACCCCGTAGCTTGTCAGGAAGGACAAAGCATGATCTTGCGATCAGGCAAACCTCAGTGCAAACCCCTGCCCTGCTGTTTACTGTGTCCTTGGGGAGTTCCTCCACCTCCTCTGAGCCCCGCTTTCCTCTCTGTAAAGTCAGGTTAACACCTGACCCCTCTGCGTTGTGAGGACTGAGATCAGTGCTTCTCCAAGTTGGCGGTTTATTGTTCACTCCGCCGTTACCGTAAGTAATGGACTCACAGGAGGGGGGCAGAGCTGGAGTCCGACAGATCTGAGTTTGAATCCTGGCTCCAATATGACTGGCCAAGTTACTTTCTGGGCCTCAGTTTCCCCATCCAGAGGCCAGTGGCCTGTGAGGGTGCCTTCCCAGCTTGGCCCTGCTGAAGCCGGCAAGCCCAGAGGAGCCTGTACCTCATCTGGAGGGAGGCAGGGCCCAAGAGGGCCTGAGGCCGCAGAGCTCACCAGCAGCTCCCCTCCCAGGCCTGGGCCACGGGAATGTGTGGGAGGCAGGTCCGGGGAGGGGGCCCTGGAGCTCGGAGGAACAGCCCTGGCTGCGGGCAGCGGGGGTGACCCAGGAGGGAGAGAGAGCTTGGCTCCAAGCTCATCACTCAGCAAGCTGTCTCCCTCAGGCCCGGAACCCCGGCGGCTTGTCCTCCCCACTTCCTGCGTGCTGGGTCAATATTGTGATTTCCACCGTGCTGCCCGCCTGGGACAGCCTGGCCCTGCGCCGCCCAAGGTCACAGGGCTGGGGGGAGACAGGGGTATGGAGAGGTCACTCGCTGCCTGGAAGATGACTCAGGGCTTGAAGGCTGCAGGCGGCGCAGCCGAAAGCAACCTCACCTCCACCATCCCCACCCGTCCACAAAGAAAGGGCCACCAGCCCACGAACCCCAACAGGTCAGACCTGGACTGGTGCCTTATCGAGGCCTCTGTGCCCCTCCCATCGAAATGGAGGGGGCCACGGAGGACAGGAGAGGGCTGGGCTTGCCCAAGGTCACAGAAGAGTTTGTGGTTGACGGAGGACCCAAAGCCCATCTCCTGACTTCCAATCCAGGCCTAACCCCATCTCCTACCCTCCCTGCCCAAGTTGGTCTACTTATCATCCTTTCATCAGCATTCATGACTCATTTCCTCCATAGGAGAGAGGACAAGACTGGTGCCGGCCAAGGAACATTGCTATTGGCCTCTCCGGGAGGGAGAGACCATGAAGAGAATGCTGTGGGGGCCACTCACACTGGTAATTATGGAGACATCGTGGCTAGAGGGACCGGCTCTGAGAACAGGGGACCTGTGGTTTCACTTCAGCCGAGTAAGCTCATCCCATGACAGACTCAGCACAGACTGAACCTGCTTCTGGAGCCCCGCACCGTTCTTCTCCCTGGCACTTAGTTGGCACCAGCTGAGTGAAGGAAAGAACAGACAAATTACATGAACTCCATGGGGAGGAGCACATAGGCTCTGTCCAGTATTAGCCACCCCATCTCCTTTGAAAAACTGTCCTTCTTTCCCACATGACTTTGTCAATCACTAAACCTCAAAGCCCTAACCATACAACCTAGACTTACTTGATCAATGATTGTACCCATGTTCCTGGCAGCAGTGATTGGTCCAAGAGTGGGCATGTGACCCAAACAAGGCCAAAGTCCTTCCTTGGGACTGACATGGATCCTAGGAGAAGACAGTCCAGTTCTGAACCAGTGTTGCCAAACTAGCTGATGATGGCTAGTTCTTTACCCCATAGAAGGGGGAGAGAATGAGGCCGACCCCAAAGGGAAACAGAGACAAGCAGGGGTGAGTGATGGAGAGAGAATCCTGGTGGCCCTGAGCCCTGGCTCCAGCCCCAAGGCCCTTCTCAGGCCACTTCCTGGGCCATCAAGTTCCCTTTTTAATTCGTGCTGATGTGATGTGGGCTTCTCTTGGCTTGTAGCAGAAAGAATTCTGAATAACATTAAAACAAGGAGAAAGCAGTGAGAGGAAGAGGGTGAGTCCAAGTGGACACACAGATATTGAACAGTGGTTGGCCAGTAGGCTCAAGGAGATAAAGGAATTTCCTGTGGAGGGCACAGCAGAGACCCTCCAGCTCACTGTGGGCAGGGCCCAAGGACAAGACTTTGCAGCAGGAGGAAAGCCTTGGGGTGGACTTGGTGTACTTCCCTTCAAATGACAGAAACCCAACTCAAACTGGCTTATTAAGCAGGAAGGGGAATTCATTAACTTACATACCTAAGGTGTCTATGGGACTCTAGCTTCAGACATGGCTGAGTCCAGGTACTCAACTCCTACTGTCAGGAATCAAAAAAACCTGGAATTTAATCTGATTGACCTTGTTTCAGACTCACGCCCATCCCCAAACCAACCCCGAGATGAGGGGAACACAGTGATCTCATTGGCCAGGTCTGGAGCAAGCCCCCACCAAAACCGATGACCCAAAGGTCCCAAGGGTGCTGCTGGGCAGGCAGAATTAAAGAAATCTATAGTCATCAGGAAGCTGCTCCCACAGGAATGAAGGCCTGAGGGAGAGGAGAGGAGAGGAGAGGAGCGGAGCGGAGAGGAGAGGAGAGGGGAGGGGAGGGGAGGGGAAGAGAGGAGGGAATTTCTTTGGGGGAAAGCTATCATTCCCCTTGGCTGGACTGATCTTTGCAGGAAGGAGGACGTCCCTGCCCCCCAAAGGCTAGAGGATGGATGAGAGGACCTCTCAGTTACTCCCAGCCCTGGAAGTCTTCCGTTTACAGCCGTGACGCCAATTGTCTGCAGCCAGACACATTCCTGGCCTTGGCTGAAAGGGCGGAGATGAGATTCGAGCCTCCAGAAGCACCTCTGATCCCCACATCTGCTGGCTCCAAATGCGTGAGTGGGACAAACCCGTGGGCGCTCAGCCTTCTCTGCCCAGGCCACCTGAGTTTGGCAGTTTGTGGGAGAGAAAGCTGGTGGTTTAGGGGGTATTGGCAAAAGCAATGTCCCAGGGCCATGGTTCCGGGTAGTCTCCAGCCCCTCAAGAGAAGGCTGCAGATGAGGGGCCTCTGCAACCTCTGCCCCGTGCTTGGAGATAAACAGGGAAATGATCCTCTGACACTTTAAGGCTGCCAGGTCCCCTGTACCTTACAGTGACGACCCTGCCTCACCCCTACGCACGAAGGACCTCCAGCCTGGCTTCCCTCGGCCAGGCACACAAGTCCCTGCTTCCACTCCTCCTCTCATCTTTAAAGCCAAGAATGGCCACACCATCAAGGGAGCTACACAGCTCTCCATGAGCAGTACAGCGTTTCTCTGCGACTCACTTTCCTCAACAGAATGATGGAGAACCTTCCCTGCCAACCTCCGGGATGCTGAGACGGTCAAATGGACTGGGGCTATGACCAGGCTAAAGCCTCTAGCCAGGATGCAGTGGACTAATCCCCCACATAGACATCTGGGTGGGCAGAATCCCCAGTGTGTGCTCTCTTGGAGATGGGTTTGGGGAGAGGAGTGGGTCCTGTCTGGTCTGGAGGCAAGAGGATAGACAAGATGATGTCTTGAAGTCCCGTCAAGCCTTGAGTTGACTGGTCCAAACTGGAGATGATGTGATCAGGCTTTACATCCCCACTGGACTGGGGGAGTCAAAGGTCACGAGTGACATTTCCTCTTGCCTTCCCATCCAGCACTGGTCCTGTTGACACTCCTCCAGTATCCCCCTCAGATCCACCCACTGCTCACCACATCTGCAGCTACTGTCCTGGTCCAAGCCCCCTCCAGCGCCTGAACAACTATCTACCAGTTGTTGCATCCATTCCTGCGGCCTTGGCATTCTCTCTCCATATAACAGCCAAAGTGATTCCACAAAACAATAATTAAATCAGCTGATCACTTGATCACTTCCAGTGGCTTCCTACTACTCTTAAAAATATATATCCAAACTATTGATCAAGGAGAAAAGATAATCTGATGTGTTTTTTTAATTGTGGTAAAATACACAACATAACATTTACCATCTTAACCATTTTTAAGTATACAGCACAGCTGCGTAAAGTACATTCAGATCGGTGTGCACCTAATCTCCAGAACTTTTCATCTTCCACAACTGAAACTCTGAACCCATCAAACAAAAGCTCCTCATTTCCCATCCACCCAGTCTCGGGCAGCCACTTTCTCTTCTCTCTCTATGAATTTGATGAGTCTGACTACTCGATGTACCTTATAGGAGTGGAATACTACCATATCTGTCTTTTTTGTGACTGGTTTATTTCACTCAGCATAATGTCCTCAAGGTTCATCCATGTTGTAACATGTGTCAGAATTTCCTGCCTTTTAAAGGCTGAATAATATTCCGTCGTATGGACGTAACACGATTTGTTTAGTCATTTGTCCATTGATGGACGGTTGGGTTGCTTCTCCCCTTTGGCTTTTATGAATAATGATGCTTTGAACACAATGTACCAATATCTCCTCAAGACTCTGCTCTCAATTCTTTTGGCTATATAGCCAGAAATGGAATTGCTGGATCGTACGATAATTCTATATTTAATTTTTTGAAAAAAACTGCCATACTGTACTCCATAGTGGCAGTATCTTACATTCCCACCAACAGTGCACAAGGGTTCCCATTTCCCCACATCATCGCCAACATTTAGTTTCTGCTTTACTAGTAATAGCTACCCTGATGGATTTGAAGTGATATCTGATGTGTGTTGATGGGGGAAATATCTCCTGTGTGTTACAGGACATTTATTATCGCTCCCAGCACTAAATGCCAGTGGCATGTCCCCCAATCCTTGTGACAACCACAAAACATTCGCTGTGGAGGTTGGTAGTCCCCTGGCTGAGAACCATCAGCCAGGCTCACCTCCCCTGCCTTGTCTCACACAATGCCCCCCCTTGCTCCCCACCCCAGCCACACTAGCCTTCTTTCTGCTCCTCAGTCATGCCAACCTATCTCACCTCGGGCCTTTGCACTTGCCATCCCTTCTGCTTCTTGCCATCCCTAGAGCCTGACGTGACTGATCTCATCCTTCATATCTCAGCTCAAATATCACTTCCTCAGGGAGTCCTTCTCTGACCATCTTATCTAGCGCAGTCCCTTGCTCTCTACTGTCGCATCACCGTCTGAAATTACCCTCTTTACTGTTGATGTGTTCTCTGGCTCTTCATCAAGAATACAAGTTCCTTGAGCGCAGACCTTGTCTTTCTCCTTCTCAGGTGTGCCTCCAACACCTAGCGCAGTCCCTGGCACAGTAACAGATGCTCAATGAATGTCTGTGGACTGACTGAATGACTGGCTGTATTCAGTGCCAGAGCTGGAAGGGAAATCACTCACTCTTGCCATCGCTCCATTCACAGAGGGGGATCACCGGCCCAGAAAAGAGGAGGGACTTGGTCAAGGTCACAGGAGGTCCAAACCAGCGTCGGTGTCTGCTTTTGTGACCCAGCTTGCTGCTCTTTCCTCCACAGCTCACACCTGGAGGCCCTCCGTGCCCGGGGCGGGGCCTGTACACTGAGAACCGCAGGCTGTTGTCTATGTAGGACAGTGATGGCGAATCTTTTGAGCTCGGCGTGTCAACATTTTGAAAAACCCTAACTTAACTCTGGTGCCGTGTCACATATAGAAATGTTTTGATATTTGCAACCATAGTAAAACAAAGACTTATATTTTTGATATTTATTTTATATGTTTCAATGCCATTTAACAAAGAAAAATCAACCCAAAAAATGAGTTCGTGTGTCACCTCTGACACGCGTGTCACAGGTTCGTCATCGCTGATGTAGGAGGCAACTCATCGTCTCTAACCGATGGCTTTGCCCTTCCAAGTGGCTTGTTCTTTCTTCAGCAGCCAGGTGACACAGCTGCCCTACTTAGAGGCTGGGCAGCGCGAAAAGTCAGTCTTCACGCTGTAGAACCACTGCTGCTCAGTGAGAGGCTCATGGGGGCCCCGTGGGACCGAGGTGCCTGCAGACCCGAGGCTCCCAGGCCAGCTCCACACAAAGCTGACAGCAGGACCGCGGGCTGAGTGATGCTCTGGAGTCACCCTCCATTCCTCCTCCCTTCTCTCTCTCTCTCTCTCTCTCTCTCTCACACACACACACACACACACACACACACACATCTTTGACCCTAAAGGAGTACAGTTGAACTTAGTCACATGAAATGTACAACATGCCTCCCTTCTCTTGAGAAAGACCTTGGCGGCCCACACATGATCTCCCTCAGATCCGCTCCAATTCCAATCCATTGACTAAAGCTTTGGCCTCGTGGTGGCTGAGGCTCGCGGCCAGTGTTAACCTGATGTGGCTGGAAGGTCTTTCTCCAGTGAGACACTTTCGCCCAGTCAGGCTGACCTGGGGAGTCAGACCCAGGCTGAGGGCTTGGTGAGTCACCATTCTCACCCAGCAGATTGAGAAAGATTGCCAGGCACTGTCCTCACTCCCGAGTCTTCCCAAACTCCCCCTGGGAATTTCCTCCCAGTTCCATTTCCGGAGGACTGGACAAGACCCAAAGGCCAGTGCATCTAGTGCAGTGGTTCTCAACCTTCCTAATGCCGCGACCCTTTAATACAGTGCCTCGTGTTGTGGTGACCCCCAACCATAAAATTATTTTCATTACTACTTCCTAACTGTAATTTTGCTACTGTTATGAATCGTCATGTAAATAAATATCTGATATGCAGGAGATATTTAGGCAACTCCTGTGAAAGGGTCATTCGACCCCCAAAGAGGTCGCGACTGTGGGTTGAGAACCGCTGATCTAGTGGGACAGAGAAATAAAAACGGGGTGGATGCAACCATGCTGATAACCAATACATTTCTGGGATTCTGGTGCTGCCCTGGCCCTCTGCGAATGATAGCAGGCGGAACACCCACAGCCACCCTGAAAGCAGGGACTGGTTTATCCACACTTGACAGATGAGGAAATGAGGCAAAGGAAAGCTAATTCAATTGTCCGGGGCATATGGCTACAAAGTGGCTGGGCCAAGCTGCTGGGAGCTGAGAAAGGCCACACAGAGGCGTGGGGCACAGGGATGCCCAGTCCAGCTTGAGGGTCAGACCGGCTTTGCTCCCAGAGCCTGGAGGGGAGGTTGACCCTGCTCTAGTGTCACCTTCTCACAGAGGCCCTCACTGATCACCTCACCTAAAAGAGCAAGCCCTCCCTTCCAGCCTCCCCCACTGGCCTTTCCCCCCTCATTTTCCTCAGAGCACATGGCATCATTGAAGTGAAGCAGAATATGGTGTTTGGACTTTACCCTTGGTCCCTGGGAAGAGGGAGAGGATCATGGAAAGGCAGCCCCTCCCCCCACAGCCCCCTCCCCACAAGCACCTTACCCAAACAAAATTTCAACGGTCATCCAAAGAGGTGAACTTTCATTCGTCTGAGCATCGAACCCAGGGTCCGGGCCTCTGGACCAGGTCATGGCTGGACCAGAGGGATGGTAAGGCCAAGGCCAAGGAGCTTGCCCTTGGAGTGCCCACAGTCCCCCGGGACACAGGCAGGCGAACACAGTAAGGCCAAGGCCAAGGAGCCTGCCCTTGGAGTGCCCACAGTCCCCTGGGGACACAGGCAGGCGAACTCACATGTACAATGGCCTCTTGCAGACAAAGTGGTCTATCCGCCAGTGGTGGCAGACCCGGGCATGCCTGCACACCTCTGCTTACGCTGTCCCTGCCTCCTGGAATGCCATCCAGCCATCCAGCGAGTATTTACTGGGCTCCTATTATAGACCAGGCACTGGGAGAGCAGGGACAATCCCAGGCAGATTTGGTTCCTGCCTTCACGGAGCCCTGGATGCCAGAGAACTTGTTCAATCCCCGAAGCCTTGCTCCAACGCTCTCTCTTCCGTGTGCCGCCTCCCTGACTCCCCCACGTAGTGAGGCACTTCCTTTCCAGTGCTCTCCCGGCATCCTAGGACTTTCGTTGTAGAGGGAAGAGAAAGGGAACAACGGGCTGCTGAACTCTCACTGTGTACCAGCCCCCAGGGCTGGGCACATCACAGGCAATATCCCGCCTCGGGCTCTCGGCAACTCGCAAGGGAGGACATAGTCCCCCTTTACACAGATGAGAAAATGGGCTCAGAGAGGTTAAGTCTCTTGCCTGAGGTCACACAGTCAGCTGGTGAGAAAGCAGGAACAGGAGACCACAGCAGCCTCATTCCAGGGTCAGCACTGTCCAGGGTCAGTGAAGGCAGGGATGGTGGGTCAGGTTGGCATTGCACTCTGTTCCCAGGCCCCAGCACAGACATGGCGCACAGTGGGCGCTCCTGGCTGGGAGGGAGCGGGGAGAGGCTGCCCTGGAGCCCGGCTGCGGCTGCGCTGCCCTCCTTGGGGCCTAGGTGGCGATGTGCACACTCAGTCTCCCCAGCCCCCTTCAGCCAAGGACCCAGGGCCTGGGAAGATGCTGCTCTGTCCCCCAGCTTCCCCTGCCTGGCAGCCTCTTGGACCAGTCCAGCTCCTACCCTCTGGACCCCTCTCTGAGGCTGATCTCCACGGCGGGACCTCAGGCTGGGCCAGCTGTCCTTCCCCACCCTGTTGTGAAAGGGAGGGAGGGACTCACTTGTGTTCCCGGTCAGACCCAGGAAGCCCACTGGCTCAGGTGCCCAGGGTTGGGGGAGAGGGGATGGTGTCAGGGACCCACCCCTCCCTGCTCTCCCTTCCCCTGTGGTTCCAGGGCACCCTCCCCACACCCCACAAAGCCAGGAGTGGCCATTTACCGAGCTCCAGAGACCAAGACCGGGCATCTCAGCCACTCTGCGTGGCCCAGACGGGAGCGGGGGCGGGGATGGAGATTCAGAGAAGGACAGGGACAGGACCCTGCCCAAAGCACCTCACAAGGCAGGTGGGAGCTGAGGCAGAACCCAGACCTCCTGATGTGTGTCCTCAACAATTTCCAGCACCGTCTGGAGCCGTTTCTACAGGGCCCCAGGGGCAACTGGAGAAAAATGCAGTCCAACCAGTTATCGGATGCAGTAATAATAAAAATAACAACAACTCCCATTTCTGCCTGGTTTCCAGCCTTCCACGTGCAGCACCTCATCTGTCCTTGCACCTGCCGGGGGAGGTGGGTGCCCTTGCCCCTCGTTTTACCATTGCCCAGAGGGGAAGGGGCTTGGCCAGCTCCCAGAATGTGCACCCGGGTCCGAGCTTCCGGTCCTGAAGGTTCGCCGAAGGGATCGATGGGAGTTGGCGTGGGGTGGGGAGGCATGAATGGAGGTGAGAGCAGGAAGGCTGGGCTTTAGGGCGGGGTGAGGCAGGCGTATTCCTCCTCCTCCAGACCGCTCCCCTCACCTCCCTACCCACCCCTGCAAGGAGCCTCTTTCAAAGCAGCATCTAGGCTCTGCCCTGGGCCCAGCTGCCTCTCCTCCTCCCGCCCTGCCCTGACCTCAGCTCCCCCACAGCCATCTGGGCCTCCTCTGACTCTCCATTTGGGTTTTCTCTGCCTGCCCTTAGGCAAGTCTCTTCTCCCTTCTCGGACTCAGTTTCCCCATTTGTACAACAAGTGAGTTGGGCTTTGAGCTTTGCCTTTCTGCTCTCATGAGCTGACCTCTCTGGGGAAAGGGGAAAGGCAAGGTCAACAGAAGGGCTGGGGGAACGTGTGTGGGCATCTACCAAGTGCCAGGCACCCAGGCCCAGCTTCTTTGCTGGTGGCACCGAGCAGCCAAAGGCAGACACTGCCCAGAAGGCTCAGGGAGGGTGGGCACCATTTCCCCACCTGCCTGAGCCTCCATTTCCTCATCTGTCTAGTAGGGATGATAAATCCTCACGGGGCTGGAGGGAGAGCCCAATGAAAGAACGTGTACAAACTGCCTCGCACAGCACCCACTACAGAAGCGCCCCAAAATGTTGTCATCACTGCTGTCGTCGTCCTCATCTGTCCCCTCTCTTGGTCTGTTCCAGCCCATTCAGGGCCCAACGTTAAAAGCTCCTTACTTGGCATCAAAATAGCCTGGGCTCTACTCCCAGTCCTGCCGTTAACCTGCTGAGTCACTCAAGCCTCAGTTTCTTCACCTGCCCAATGGGCCAATGAGATTTGTGTGGACCAGTATTAGGAGCAGGCAGTGCCAGGTACAGGCGTGGCCAATAACGTGCCTGGTGAGCATTTGTCTCCTTCCTTCTCTGTTGAATCAAAATGAAATTTATGACAGAGCAGAGCATATACACAATCATACCACAGCTCGTATTTAATGAGCACCTTCCAGTGCCTGACATAGGCCTCAGGATTTTGCTGATTTAACTCAGTCCTCATCAACAACACTGGGAGGTGGCAGAGACTATGCCCATTTTACAGAGAGGGAAACTGAGCCACAGAGAAGCAAAATGCCATGTTCCCAGAGCCTCAATGCTGCTTGGAGCCCATCAGCAGTCAGCACTCATGTTTATTGAGTAGCTACTACGTGCCAGGCGGTGTCCCAACCCCTTCCCCATGTTAGCGCCTTCAGTCCTCCCAACAATGCTATGAAGTAGTTATTCTCATTGTCCCCATTTGGCACCTGAGAAACCGAGGCACAGAGAGATGAAGCCATTCGTCCAGTGGGCACATGGCGGAGCCAGAGCTCAAGCCTAGGTCTGGGTAACTCGTCCACCTGGTTCTCATAACCCCGAGAGTCTGGCACTCCCGCGAAGACTCAGCAGCACCCAGGGGTGCAGGCCAGAGCTCCAAGGCTCTGGGAGGTTATGGGGAGGTGAGCCCTCAGGGAGCTGGGGTCTCCAGTGGGGCAAAGCCACACTGTCTCAGGAGGGCAAACATAACCCCCCTTAACCCGCCCCCCCAGCTCCACATGCCCCAGACAGAGCAGGGAACAGGTGCACAGATCCCAGCCCCAGGCGAGGTGAGGGGGGAACTGTTTGGCAGCTGGAGCTCTGCTGTGAACAAGAAGAAACCCAGCCTGCAGCCCCTTGGCCCTGGCAGGAGATTAACAAAACAAATACCCGAGCAATCTTGATTTCAACACGTGGGGAGGGGGCCAAGTGTCAGGGCGCAGGGGGTGGGAGGGAAACCTGGAGACATTTTACCACCTAAATAACTTTCCCTCTGTTTAGTTTCACACGAACGTACACTCAAGTGCTCACTCTCTCTCTTTTTTTTACATTTTTATTTTATTTTTACAAATGCTCAAACTTTCCTGCCACAAATTATTCTTGGCCAGGTTACAAGTAGAAAGGCCGTGTGTATCCTTTCCTTGACAAAAAGAGAGGGGGCGGGAGGGTTCTTATGAAATATTTGGGTTGTGGGTTTGAGGTGGGATTTCTCTCTTAATTTTCCTGACTGTGCCTCCGCCTGGGAGCCCAGGAGTTCTCGCCTCCTCGCACCGCGCAAGCCGTTTCCGCGGGGCCTGCATCCTTCCACGGCTGTGCTCGCCTCCGGCTGCCCTAACGGGACGTCGGGATTTGGTAGTTCTGGTTTCACAGAGCTGGTTTGCAGTAGCATCTGGAAACGGCAGATTGGAGCTGCGATTGGAGCGGCTCAACTCGCCGGCCGGGTCCCACACCTGGACCAGCTGGAGGGGCCTGTCCGGCAGCCTGGGGGCCGGGGCAGAGGTTCCCAAGTCCCCAAACGGGCCTGGCCTGCTCTACCCAGGACCAAGGAAGGGACTGGCGCTGGAACCTCCCCAGCTGAGCAGGAGGAGATGAGCTGCCCAGTGGACCTCAACCCTGCCCCACCCTCCAGTCTCCCACTCCTATGGGGTGGCCCAGGCCCCCTCCCCGGACTCATCTCACCACTCTGCCTTCCCTCAGTTCACTCCAGCCACGTCATTTCTCAAACATATCAAGCTTTTCCCACCTTGGGGCCTTAGCCAGTGCTCTTTCCTCTTCCCGGAATGCCCGCCCCTCCACTCTGCCCATGGCACCCTCCTGTTGATTGTGTGGGTCTCAGTGGGATTGTCACCTCCTTGGAAAGACTTTCCTGACCTCATCCAAAGTAGGGACCCTATTATTTGACATCTGCACCCCTTGTTGGTTTTCTTCATAACACTTAGGCAATTCGTTCTGGTTTTATTTGTCTAATATTTTGTTTTTGCTGGTCCTACCCAACTAAAGTGAATGAATGAATGAGTAAAGAAATGAATAAGTGAATGAATGAATGAGTGAGTGAGTGAGTGAGTGAGTGAATAAAGAAATGAATGAGTTCCTTACATTGACATTAACCCTGGGCTGTCCATGGCTGCCCTTCGTGAGGCCACTCCTCCCCAGGCTGGTTAGAAGGAACACAGAGGTGCTAATGGAGTCTAATGGTGTTCCCCAGTCCAATGGGAGGGTCTCTGTCACCAGCAGGAACGTGTAGGTGCTCTTGGGACCTGGCTGCACCACCAAGAACATTTCATAGCCGTTTCTTATAAAAGCAAATCACACAGCCACAGCCACAGCCACGCACTTGCCCTTGTTACGGTCTTGCATGGGTTGCATGGTGGTTATGGGAGGGGAATAGATGGGCCTCTTGGTTCCCCCATCTCTACACCCCAGCTCTGAGCACTGCAATTGCCCAATAGCCTTTGTTAATGGAATCTGTTAGCATTCTCTCCTCCATCCCTAGTTAGAAAGGAGAGAGATTAGGGAAGAGCTAGGGGAGTGTGTGGGCGTGAGGAGAGCGGGGAGAAGGGGTTCCAGGCAGAAGGGGGCTGTGCACTTTGAGCAAAGGCCCCTAGAAACACACGGTGGGTGGGGGAGGAAGAGATTCTGTGGAGACAGACACGGTGGACGGTGTCTCTGCTACACACTCTCAGTCTCGGAGTTCTGAACACACATCCTGGTGCTTCATTCGACACAGGTGTAGTGCATACCTCCCAGGCACCGGGCACCTGCTGGGGGCTGGGGGCTGGGGGCTGGGGGCTGGGACACGGCGTGGGTCAAAACAGACAAGCACGGTCCCTGGGACAGAATGAGGAGAAGCGAAAGCTGGGAAAGAAGCCTGTGAGCACTAACAGGAAATATTTTCATGGTCTGGGGTAGGGAAGCCTTCCCCCGCAAGTTACAAACCCCAAGCCAGAAAGGAGAAAACTGATGAATTTAAAAGTGCAAACGTGAAGCCTTGAGGAGCAAGGAGCCCAGAGCAGGAGAAGGAGCGAAGGGCATGGGGGCCGGGGGGAGCTATGGCCATCAGGACCACAGGTGCGCCTGGCCTGCACACAGCCACGCCCCTCAACCCCCTGCCCACTCCATTCCTGCCCCTGCCACTACCGGCCCCCTTCCTATCCTGTCCCAGGTTAGTGTCCCAGGGCAGCAGCTGAGGCCCCCTGGCCCCTCCTTTCTTAGCCTACTGACTCTGGGTTCTGTCCATCCTGACCGAGGCAGCTGCTCAGCTCCCCTATTCAGTCCCCCACTAAGGGACCATGTGAGCTTGTCACTTGGCATCTGACGGAGGCATCTGTCCCTGCCCTGACCCAGATCTGCCCGGGGCACTTGAGCAGTGCTGAGGACTCCACCTCTGCCTCTCCCTGGCCCCACCTGGACGCCCTCAGGGCTGCCCCTCCCCTGCCCCAGAGCAGCCTGCCTCCTCACAGATGCGCCCAGGCGGCATGGCTTGGGTGTTCTTCCTGGATCGGACCGCCAAGAGGCCTTGCACAGCGTCAACGCTGGCTCACCTGCAGCCACATAGCCGGGAGATGCAGAGTCAGGATTTGAACCCAGCTCTGGCTGGCTCTGCCCTTTCTTTGCCCTGCACCTGCCCACTGGTGACCAGCCTGCAAGCCATGCCCAGACCCTGTCTAAAAGTTGGGCTTCTTCAGCCCTTGGAACCAGAGAAAAAGTTGAAATGGTTGGGCCCCAGATCCTTGCAACACCTGGAGTGGGGGCTGGGCACGCCAGGCAGGGAGGACTGAGGAGGAAGAAGTGCATTGAGGCGCAAAGGGAAGGACAGGGAAGCAGAGTTGACCCAGAGGACAGAGAGGCGAGTGTGCCCTGGACCCTGACCAGCAGGGCAGGAAGCCCTCGCAGCACCCATGGCACAGCGAGCCGGGTCACTTGGTGACACCGACAGGGCACCAGGAGCCAGCGAGGCCATGAGGAGAAGGAGGCTTCCTGGGTCCCAGGCCAGCTGGCAGCCCCTGCCAGGCCTCCCGCCGCAGCCCCAGGTGTGGAGGAGGCAGTCTCTCCAGGGAAGCAGGGAGATCAAAAGGAGGAGAAGCCGATAAATCAGCAGCCTGTGCCTCCCTCCCTGTTATTCACGCACCAGGGAGCCTTCCCATACCAGCTCCGATGTGGTTCAAGGACCCGGGAGATCCCAGCCCACGTGGCTCCCTCCAGCCCAGCTCCCTCTGCCAAACTCAGACCCCAACAACCCCCTGCCACCCTCCCCCCCACACACACACACATACACACACATAGACAGTTGGTGCACACGCACCACGCGAGGGGCTGCCCACACCCTGTGGGCTGGGGGTCCGGGTTTGACCACCTCCAGCATCCCTGCCGTCTCCGAAGATGAGTGTCAGGCCTGTGCTTCTCAGGATGGTCTCCCCACACCTTCTTCCCAGAAGCCAGCCTTTGTTCTAGAGAAATCGGATGGAAATGAACACCCAGGGCCCTGTTGCAGGGGGAGTGGCAAAGAGGCTGCACCAGCTGCAGTCTTCATGCCCCTGGGCAGAGCTTCCTGGGCACATAGGCCAGTCTTTAGATCTCCATCCCTTCTTTATGCCTGACGCTTCCTGCTCGGTGGCAGTCTGAAGCCACAGGCAGGGGAGGGGGTGGCAGAGGACACAGCGTGGAGTCGGTTGCAATGCCAGCTTCCCCATTTCTGTGTGGCCTTGGCAAGTCAGCCTCTCTGAGCCTCAGGTGCCTCATTTATCAACCGTAGAGGAGCCAGGCATGTAGGAAATACCACTTTCCTAAGCCCCACCCAGAGGGAGAAAGCGAATCGTCCAAAAGGACTCCCACCACAGCTCGGAGCTGATCAGAATAACAGGGCGCAGTGACCGGTCCACGTTCTCTACGTGCACCCGCGTTATTATCGTAACTGCGCAGATGAGATGACGCAGCTCACAGGGGTTGAGGTTGACCTTGGAGGTCCAAGGTC
The DNA here is from genome assembly GCF_000327345.1 of Myotis davidii. Lineage (NCBI taxonomy): Eukaryota > Metazoa > Chordata > Mammalia > Chiroptera > Vespertilionidae > Myotis > Myotis davidii. Next base: position 4,745,994 of record NW_006352194.1, read on the forward strand.
ACACCAAGATGCACACCCAGGTCAGTCTAACGCTAATACCCATGTGCCCTTAACTAACCCCCAGAACTGCCCACTTAGCTCATCTCTGCCTGCTTTCGCCTCCCCCTTCATGCTTCCCTGGGGCAACGCCTGTGACCGGGGGCCGTAGGGCTCAGTTCTTCAGCCACATCAGGGTGTGGGCGCACATGGACACACCTAGCAAATGCACGGCATGGCTCTCAATGCTAATGGCTCCCGCATTTGTATCTCCAACCCCAGGCTTAGGTCATCAAGTCCCCAGAGAGGCCCAATAGTGACACCAAACTCAACATCTCTGCAGGGAGGCTCCCCCACCTCCCCTGCTCTCCCCTCGCCAAGCCACTGTCGCCTCTCCATGGGCTCTTGCAACCGCCTCCTCACTGGTCTCCCTGCCTGCCCTTTACTGCCAAGCCCTGTTCGGAGTCTGCAATGACTGCCCTGTTGCTCAGAGCAAAAGCCGAAGCCCCGCATGTGGTCCTGTGGCCCCCACAGCTTTGCTGACTCCTGTCCTCCCACTCTCCCCCATTCACTCCACTCCAACCACACTGGCCTCTGCTGTCCTTAGAACAGCCGGAGCATGCTCCCACCTCAGGGCCTTGGCCCTGGGTGTGCCCTTAGCCTGGGACATCCGTCCCCCAGAGAGTCGTATCATTTCCCTGCTGTGTCCCTCAGGTCTCTGTTCAAACACCCTATCAGCAAGGTCCTCCCTGACCGGCCACATAAAATAGCCCTCCCAACCTCAGTAGGGTAGCTCAGTTGGTTAGAACCGTGGCCGGCAAACTGCGGCTCGTGAGCCACATGCGGCTCTTCGGCCCCTTGAGTATGGCTCTTTCTAAGCCTTAGGAGTACCCTAATTAAGTTAATAACAATGTACCTACCTATATAGTTTAAGTTTTAAAAATTTGGCTCTCAAAAGAATTTCAATCGTTGTACTGTTGATTTTTGGCTCTGTTGACTAATGAGTTTGCCGACCACTGGATCGTCCTGATACATCAAGGTTGCAGGTTTGATCCCCAGTCAGGGCACATACAAAAACCAACCAATGAAGGCATAAATAAGTGTAACAACAAATCAATGTTTCTCTCTCTCTCTCTCTCTCTCTTTATCTCTCTCTCTCTCTAAAATCAATCAATCGGTAAAAAAATATATGTATATACTTAAAATGGCCCTCCCAGCCTCACAGCCTCTCTTTAACTTTGTCCCCAACACTAGTCACCATCTGGCATGTTGTTAATTTGCTTATTTGTCTAATGTCTCTCTCATCCCAGGGGGACATGCACTCCTGTGAGAGCAGGAATCTCTTCTGTCTTATTTATCTCCCATTCATTCTCAAAGCCTAGAACAGTGCCTGGCACCTAGCAGACCCTCAATAATAAACATTTTTTGAATGAATGAATGCTAACAGAGTGGTGAAGTTGAGGATTAGGAAATGAGGGTGAGGAGAGGAAGGGAAAAGAGGAGGAACGGGATATGAATAAGAATAGACATGAATTAGATCCACAGAGGTGTTTGTGTACACAGAGATGGATGGACACACACACACACACACACACACACACACACACGCGCGCGCATCTGCTCACACACAAACATTCCCAAATCTACATATACATGCACACACATCTTTGCACACATGCACATGCACACAGAACCCCTTACCAGCACTCTGATCTAGTCCTGTGCCCCCCTCTAAACCCCTCCCCAGGCAGAAGAGGAGATTTTCCAGGCCACCGCCACCACCCCACCACCACACCCCACCCCCGAGGGGGCAGTGGAACTCCAACACCTCTGCCTCCCTTGTAGTTTGCTCCCAGATCCATGCTCACAGGGGTGCTGGCTCTGGTTGGAGATCAGGACCTCTCACCTTCTCCCAGGAAGTCCCACTGAGTGCCCCACCACCACCACCACCACCACCAGTCCCATACTCATCTGTGGCCCCGGCCCCTGACCAGTATAACCTGCTGAGCTGAATTCTTACTGGGCACTTTCGAACAATTCCAGTTATTTGAGGGGAGGAGTGATACTGTGACTCCCAGAAGGGGCTTGATGGTGAAAAAAGCTTATACTACAACGGGAGCCGCCCTGCCCCACCCCCAGCCCAGTTCTCAGCTAACACTGCACTTCCTCAAACCTCCAGGCCTTTGCATCTACAGGGCTCCTGCCCCCAGGGCCCTCCCTTCTCTTCCCCAACTAGCGAACTCCTCCACACCCTTCAAGCTGTCAGCCAGGTGTCCCTGACACCTCCTGGCAGGGCTCCCACCACCTACTCCCGTCCTCTTCCCTCGGTCACCCTGGTCTCTTTAGGTTTCTGCCTCCCCAACTGGACGCGGGTCTTTGAGGTCAGGAAGCATGGTGATGCCTTGGGACCCACTTCAGATCCCAGCACAGGGCCCGGCACAGAGCACAGCCCAGAACCTGCCTGTGGGGGGTGGGAAATGGGCGGGGAGGGCATGCAGAGGCCTGGAGTAGGTGCCGGAAGTCGCCCACCCTCTCTGGTCTGCCGTCCCTGAGAGCCTGGGCTCACCGCGGCCTGTGGGGGGCTGGGAGCTGACCCTGACCCTGAAGGGAGAGGGCGGTACCTCGAGGGAGCTGCCATAGTCGAGTGCAAGCCAGGCGCTGCCCTGAGCTGAGGGCGCGTCCAGGCAGAAGCAGAAGGGAGAGGGTACGGGCAGTGCTGCCACACACATGTCTCACCCTGTCACCTGCACCATCATCTCTAGCACCATCACTGGGACCATCGTCACTACCTCCTAACCACCACCCTCACAAACACCACTGTCTCCCCCATTCCTGCCCCCGCACCCTCAGCACCATCGTGGTCACCAATACCATCTTCCCCATCATCCACTCGCCCTGCTGCACGTACACACACACATGCACACACACACGCATGCACAGATGATTTCGTTCTCCTTCAGAGCAGAACTCCATCTTATTCCTCTCTAGACCCCACCACACAGCAAAAACTCTGCCACTTTCCAGAAGCTCCAGGCTGTGGGCTGAAGGAAGGGCTCCGTGGATGAGGGTTTGTGGCCCCATAGTTTGGCCACACTCACCCCACCTGGCTAGCCAATAGGGAAAGCTGGAACAGGCAGGACCCAAGGTCTAAGATGACCCCAGTGGCCCTCCTGTGTCACTGCCCCTGCCCTGGACTGACAGGGCCACCAGGTGAATGGCTTCTCTCTGAACCCCCCAAAGTTGGTTTTGGGGAGCCTCTAGACTGAATTCCCAGGACAGAGTGTGTCAGGAAGTCTGAGACCCAATGAGAACTTAGAGAGTAAAGCCCCAGCCTCAGTTTCCCTGTCCATAAAATGGGAATCATGCTCCTGCCTTTCAGGGCTGTTAGAAGGATGAAGTGAGTGACAGCAGGGAAGATGGCCAGCTCAGGGCCTGGCATCTGGCAGGGGGCACCCCCGTAAGCCTGCCAGCCCCTCATCCCCAGCACTGCATGGCTGCAGGATGTGGGGGCGCTAGGTGTCTCTTAGGGTTGGGGCTCTGGACGTAGAGGGAACTAAATCTTAAGTGGCATGACTTTTGACCTTGACACTTTCTCCAGATTATCTAATTAGCCCCACACACCATCCCAATGACATGCAAATGGTGACTCCCTCAAGGTTCCCCAGCCAAGGGCAAAATACCCCAGGACCATTAGCTCCTAGGCCCCCCACCCCAGCTGGGCAGGGGGCACAAACAGGTGGTGTGAAGCCCTGAGCACCAGGTCACACGTGACACTGACTCCACCCGCTCCAAGAAGCAGGGGCTGGAGCCTGGGAGTGTCCAGGTTGGAGGCTCCTCACAAGGGGTCTGCACAGCTCCTTGGACTGGTGGGCCTGGGCTGCCTGGGGAAGCTCCTCCTGCCACCCTTCCTTAGTCAGAACTCAGGCAACTGTGTGGTTTGGGAGTCATGCCCGCTGTGCCCCACCCCCACACGCACTGAGGAGACAGGGGGCTGGTGGCCCAAGCTAGCCCTGCCCCCAGGACCACTTCCTCTAAAGATTAAAGGGTCTGGGCCTCCCTCCTGCCTGCCTCTCCCACCGTCAGTGCAGGAGCAGCTTCCTGTTTGCAGGGCTGGGCACCCGTTGCTGTGGAGACGGCAGGAGGTGCCCCCTCCAGGTGGCTGATACCAGGCCTGGCCCCCTCCCTGGGCTTGCTGCTATCACCGCAGCTGCTTCTCCAACAGCTGGGCTGGCAGAACCATCTGGTCTGTGATCAAAGGGGCCGTGGGCAGGCACTGCCCAGGGACCTGGGTAAGGCACCCCTTATCTCTCCCAGGCCCGGAACTTTCCAGACTCAGCACGCCAGGAGCCTGGTGGGGCAGGAGGGGCAGGCCAGAGGGCGTGGGAACAGACACTTCCTGGGAGTGGCGGAAGGGATTGAAACTAGCCAGGAACAGGCCTGAGACCAGACAGACAGGAGGGGTGGTCCTTATGGCTCTCCATCCCCCCTGGTGCCTCATCCTGCTGGGGCCTTGCCAGCTGTGGGCCCAGCACCCCACTCCTCTGAGCCTGGTCTCCTCCCTGCCAGGCAGGAATCAAAGCAGTGGCTGTGAAGACCCAAACGTGCGAGGACCACTGGTGGGGGCTCGGTTGTCATAATGAAGATGTGGTTACCGCTTCCTGAGGACGAGCCGTGAAAGCGCATTCTTCTCATTGAACCCACATGGCAACCCGAGGGGTGGGCCTACTCGCATCCCCATTTTACAGAAGAAAACACCCAAATGCAAAGGGGTGAGGGAGTTGCCCCAATGATTATAAGTGACTAGTAAACATCAGCTGCTATTACTGTTATTTTCCTCCTGTTATATTCTGGCTGAGCTCCAAACAGCCCTGACAGGTCCCTGACTCCATCCTCTCCTCACACTCTGTCCAGCCGGGCCACCAGCATGAGCCTCACCCACGGGTTCGTTTTGTTCCACCTAATAACACTTATTATGAATAGCAATTATTAGTGGCTTTGATAATAACTAGCAAGTACTGAGCTCAAGCTCGGAGCCAAGTGCTCCATAATCTCTGTGGCAGCCCCAGAGCTCAGAGCCGTAGTAGAAATGAGGAAACGGGCCCAGAGGGGGGCGTGCACACGCACTAGGCTCCGATCGGACTGAACCTCTCACTCCAGAACAGACTTGGTTCACTCTCAGCTCTTCGTCGCTGCCATACCATTCCAGCCTGGAACAGCTCACCAAGCACAGTCGCTGTCTAGGCTGGGGTGTGGGCTCCCACAGGACAAGGGCAATGTCTTCGCTGTTGAATTCCTCGCATAGAACCTTGGAGAGAGGGGGTTTCGAGTCCAGAAACAATGCAAGACTCCATTCATAAAGGAGTAACTGCTCACACCTTATTCATATTAGCTTACAAAGCCTCAAAGACCACCATCAAGCCCCTATTTCTCTCGATTCTCTCCAGATTAAACCATCTCGGTTAATTTAGAATTTCCCTGAGCTTGTAGTAGAGCTGTGGACGGCAAACTGCGGCTCGCGAGCCACATGCGGCTCTTTGGCCCCTTGAGTGTGGCTCTTTCTAAGCCTTAGGAGGACCCTAATTAAGTTAATAACAATGTATCTTCCTATATAGTTTAAGTTTAAAAAATTTGGCTCTCAAAAGAAATTTCAATCGTTGTGCTGTTGATATTTGGCTCTGTTGACTAATGACTTTGCCAACCACGGTAGTAGAGAAATAAGTGAATGAGTGAATGAATGAGTGACTGGATGAATTCGTTTTTGTTTTGTTTTGTTTTTTTAAATATAATTTTTATTGATTTCAGAGAGAAAGGGAGAGGGAGAGAGAGATAGAAACATCAATGATGAGAGAGAATTATTGATCAGTTGCCTCCTGCACACCCCACACTGGGGATCGAGCCCGCAACCCCAGCGTATGCCCTGACCGGGAATTGAACCGTGACCTCCTGGTTCATAGGTTGATGCTCAACCACTGAGCCATGCCGGCTGGGCACTAGATGAATTCTTGAGTGTGTAAGTGAGCAAACAAATTAATGAGCTGGAACATGAGTTAGAGATTTGTCGAAACAATGAAGCAAATGGGCAAATAGATGGATGAGTAAAACAAGGGAAGGGAAGAAAACTAGGAAGGAGAAACGAAAGAACAAACTATCCAGGTGCAGGGGCACCTTCAGCAGGGTCAAGGGCATGAGAGCACGTCAGTGGCCTCCAATTCACAAGCTCCCAGAGGGACCCTCCAACCCCCACCCACAGGCCCCAGAGCCACGGGCTCTACAGGGGCCACATCTGACCCATCGCCTTGTAAAATAACGTTTTATTGGAACACAGCCACAACATTCATTTACGTGTTGTCTACAGTAGCCGAGGAGTAGCTGCAACTGAACTGTATGACCTGCAAAGCCTACCCTTTTCAGGAAGAGGTTGCCCTCTCACTGGCAGGGCTCTTGCTGGAAGGACCTGAGCTGGCTCCTGCCTGGGACCCTCCCGATGCCGACTGGAACCCTTCCTGCCTTCAGAGGGTCCCTGGGACCCCGCTTGCACACCTCAGGACTGGACCCTCACCACCTCTCCAGGCCGCCCCTCCTGCCTGCCCCAGGGCAGCATGGGCCCTCGAGAGCACTTCCTTCTGCTGAGCGGAAATGGTCTGTCCTCCGTCTGGTCCCCACCCTGATCCCGACCTCCCGCCTTGACCGCTGGTGTTTACCCTGACCTCTGCCCCGCATCTGGTTCCTCACCAGCCAGGACGGCTCAGGCCCGGCTGGGTCCCTTTCTCAACCAGGGAGGCAAGTGAGTCACCGCGTCTGGAGAGGGGACATCTGCTGGGCTCAGCCCTCAGCTAATCTCTCTAATTCTGCGAGAGAGGCCCGAGCCACCCCCGCGGTCTCTTGTTTGTGCTCTGGCCTGGCGTGGAAGCCAGCGGGCCTGAGAGGAGATTCACTCACCCAGAACTGTGGGCCATGAGGATCCTGAGTGTTTAGTTCAAGTTTGGTTTTGTCTTCAGCTGCTGGGATGATTTCCCAAAAGAGCTGGGAAATCTGGCCTTGAGGGGGCCTGTGCACCAGAAGGCAGCGCTGTTCTCATTGACGCTCACGCAGATTCCTGTACCCACCTCACAAAACAACCCATGTTGTCCAGTCACAGGTCCAGGGCACCTGCTTTTCTGTCTCCTCTCTCACCCTGGAATCTTCTGGAATCATGTGAGAACCACATCAGCTTCCATGGGTTGCTTTGGACCCATTTCCACTGGGCTCCCTTGATGCCCTAGCCCCGTGGTTGGCAAACTGCGGCTCACGAGCCACATGCGGCTCTTTGGCCCCTTGAGTGTGGCTCTTCCAAAAAATACCACGGGC
>NW_006352194.1:4753382-4771372 GCF_000327345.1 Myotis davidii
GCCCATTTCACAGTTGGGAAGACTGAGACACCTCCGAAGTGCTGGGACTCAGGACTAACGTTTCAGCGAGCAAATCACTGAGCAGTGGGCACCTGACAAAGCAGCAGGGCATGGAGAGGCAAGCTGCTGGGTGTGAAGCTGGAGGCCCGAGTTCCTCAGCCCAGCAGGAGAAAGGAAAAGCATGCCAGGATGGAACAGCATGGGCAAAGCTGTGAGTCTAGAAGGCTTCTTCCCCACAGATTCTAAGTGCGATGTGCCCATTGCCTCTGTCACTGTGACTGCAAGGGGCCCACAGATTTGGGGGCGAAGAGCAGAGAGAGAGAGAACTAAGTGGGGAAAGCAGAGCAGCTATGAACACAGGCTCCGGAAGCAGGCTGCCACTCTTTAGCAGAGCCCGCTTTACCCGTCTGTCCAATGGGGCTCATCATGCGGAGCTCGCCGTCGTTTTGGGGGTGAAATGAGGTAATGTTGTCAAATGCGGGGGCCAGGGGCTGGCCCAGGCCAGGTGCTCGGCCAGGGGATGCCCGTCTTTCTGCGTGGCAGCACAGCGCTTCTCATCACTTGCTATTTGAATCTAGAGCTCAGCTTGAGTCCCAGAGTGAGGTGATGTCTGATCGCCGTAGTGTGAACCCTCCGCCATCCCCAGCCCAACCCCGTGAGGCCGGGGAGGGGCCGCGCCACCGTGGGAGCATACCTGGCCTGCGTCTGCCCCCGTGGCGTCACCTGCGCACTTTAATGAAAAATTCACGGCCGGAGCAGAGCTAGGCCAGACCAGGAAATTGCAAAGTCGCGGGTGCCTTACCTCAGCACCACTGCACACTCTCTGCTTTTACAGCTCCACGTGTAATAACATAAAAGCATAATTTATTAAAGTATCACTTTAAGTGAGGATGGCAGGAGGGGGTCCGTGCCCAGGGGGAGTAGGGGGGGGTCTGTGAGTGCCATATTGCCCGGAGATGCCAAGAGAAGGGAACGCACAGCCTCAGGGCTCACCGCCCGCCAGTCATGGCTCCTGGTGCCGTGGCTGGAGGGCCAGGGAAATACCCAGGAGGCAGGAAACCAGGGCCGCATCGCCTGGAGACTAGAGCCAGGCTGCGTGGGTTTGAATCCTGGCTGTGTGGCTTTGGACGGGTCGGTCGCCCTCTCTGAGCTGCAGCTTCATCTGAAAGTGGGAAGAATCGCCGAGAGGCCTGGCTTCCCCACATTGAAAGAGACTTCCAGGCACTGAGCAGTGCCAGGAAATGGCCTGAAATCACCTCATTAAACACAGAGGGGTATTTACACTGGGAGAAACAAATATTTATCTCTGGACCAAGGAGGAGGAGGGTCTTTGAAACCCCAGTCTCCTATCTGGCTCAGCCTCGCTTGGAGAGAAGGGACGAGGCAGGGAAGGGAAGCGGGGGCGGGGAGGAAGGACGCAGGGACAGAGGCAGGGCTGGGAGTCAGGCAAACCTGGGTTCAAACCCCAGCTCTGCCACCACCCACCGTTGTGACCCTGAGCGTGGGTCCTCGTGCCTCTGTGCCTTTGTCCCCACAGGACAAGTGGCACTAAAAACACCACCACCTCTCAGGATGAAAGGAAGTGTCCTTGAGGTGGTGAGAGCCTGAGACAGGTAGGTGTTCGGTAATTACCGGCTCTATGCCAGGCACGGTCCACGCTCTCAGCATCCCACAGGGAAGAGGGAAAGCAGGCAGTAGGCAGTGCTCCATGGTGACCCATTGTGCGCTAAGGAGCCGGCAGCACCGGGGGAAAGGGCCATGTGGCTCACGGCTGCACCGAGTTCAAGAAAATCCATAAATATCCCCAAATGACGGGGCACCCCGCAGACCTCCCCTGGCTTTTTCCCAGGGAATGATGGCTGGGCCATCCCACAGGACGCAAGTTTTCAGAAGCCAAATGCAAGGCCTTCGTCTGACCAAACAGTTGTATTTCTCGTGTTCCTGCGTGGACTGTGGTTGCTCAAACGGGAGGGTTCTTAAAATCCAGCTACTTCTCCCGACCAGCACGGCTGCCTGGTTCAGGCCACCATCCTCTCCTGCCTGGTCCATCTCGATAGCACCCTGGCTGGTGCCCCGGCTTCCGCCCTTGTCCCCAAGGCCTTGTCACAGCAGCGACGGTGTTTCGTGTCTGGGACGTGGTTGGGGGTGACTGGGGTGGGCTAAGAGGAAGCCCACGAAAGGACTGAACGAAGAGAGATGAACACAAAGCAGTAGAGGACGTGGTCAGATGCGGGAAGAACTTCCCGAATGCAGGAAAGAAGCCTCTTCAATGTGCCCGCAGGAGAAGCTGCAGAGGGTCCGAGCTTCAGTCCTGCTGAGGGGGTCACATATGTAGTTGCTTGATGGGGCCCAGGTGGGATCGGGCCCAGGAGGCCCCCGAGAGCTGTGGACCCCGGAACACGGGCTGGCCGATGGCGTGGCCAGAGCAGATGGGGGCCCAGCAGCAAAGGCCTTCCCCAAAGCTCAGGGGCGAGCAGCTGCCCTCCTGTCCGACCTTATTTATTAACGTGGTGGGGCTGCATTTGGTGTTTGTTGAGATGACCCTGGGGCTCTCCATCCCATGAGCTTGAGCTCCAGGCCCCACTGAGAACTTGGAAGTGGCATTCCCCAGCTAAGGGGAGGGCAGGAGCTCAGGCCAGAGGAGAGGGGAGACGGGGTCCCGGCAGGTACCAGCAAAAGGGGTAACAGAGGAGGGATTTTCACAGGGAGTGAAGGACCACCATGAGGGGCGATGCTGCCCCCAGACTGGCATCAGTGGGAGCTGTTAGCATCCCCCTCCCCAAGGGTAGGAGGAAGCAGTTGCTGGGACCTAGATAGCCGCGGAGGAATGGGGCCAGCCAGGGCACAGGGAAGAGAGGAAACAGGCTCTCGCTCCTACCCTGCCCCGGCCAGAGCCAGGGGATGCAGAGAGAGTTGGGTCCCAGAGCCCAGAGCAGGTGGGGAGGGCAGAGTGGGGGGTGGACAGTTCCTATAAGCCCGGGGCATCTCCTTCCCAAAGGCCCCTGGCCACATGTAGCTCTACTTCGGGGAGATAAATTAAAGGGCCCCAAGCGCCTCTCTTGCGGTCAATAAAAAGCACAGGTGCCTAGGGAAGAAGACCTTCCCCATCTCCCTGCTTCTGCTCAACCCATGTCCTCACTGGGTTTCCATCTCCCCTCTGCTCCCCCTGGAAACCCCGTTCCTCGAGTCAGACCCAACTCTGGTGCCACTCGCTGTTCTTTGTTTTACTGGCTGTTGACTCTTAACCAGTATGTGCCAGAACCCAGCTTAATGGTGAAAACCACCCGAAGTCATCCTGGCTCTGTCCTTCCAACCTGTGTGAGTTCAGACACATGGTCTGCCCTCCTGAGCCTCCAGTTTCTTTATCTAAAATAATCTCACTGCCCTGAAGGGTTGAGATGAAGATTAAATAAGGCCCTAAGCCCTGGCCTCCTGTTGAGTCTTGTCATTGTACTTCCCTTCTTCACGGGGAAGAAACTGGGCATACAAGGCAAGGGACCAAGCTGGGACCCCACCCTGGCCTCACCCCAAAGCTAGTCTTCTCATCATTGCACCAGGCTGCCTCCTTCTGCAGGAAGCCTTCCTAGGTTGCTCAAGCTAGAAGAAATATCTCCATCTTGGAGATGAGTCCTATCATTCAAACAATAGCTATGAAGCACACAGCCATACCACGCCAGGCAATCATGCTTGGATTCATTTAGTCCTCATAACAGCTCTTCAAAGGCCTTCCTGCTGCCATCCCCATGGAGGAGGAATCTGGAGCCCAGAGAGGTTGAGTAACATAGCCACTGGGGTCAGCATTTGAGCCCAGCTCGGCCTCCTTTCCAGGCTCGCTCTGATGGACCCATCTTCCCTCTAGACCGGAAGGTCAGGGCCGCCTGCGCATCATCTCTCTTCCTCCAAACTCAAGGGCAGGGCCTCTCTTGGATAGAGTTGGGCGAAGACCAGTTTGTCAGGGGAAAGTCGGTGGGGAAAGTGGGGTGAGTGGTGAGAAAGGCCAGAGTTGGGGTCACCCCCACCTAGCAAGTCTGTCTCCCACCCCATCAGACCCACTGTTCTTTCCAGATGAGGCACCAGCCTCCTTGGTGGTCAGCTCCAAGCCCACCCAGAAGAAGCCAGGTTCTCCTTCTGAAACACCAATGGTCACCTACCCCGCCGGCCCCAAACCTTCTAACTTCTCCCATGGCCCGAGGGGCAAACTCTGCTCCCTAGCCTGGCATTCTGGACTCCCATGCTGTGGCCCCGCCTGCGTCTCATTGCTGTCCCCAGGCGTAAACATCTCCCCTCTCCCAGGACACCCTCACTTGTCCCCTGCTTTTCTAGAAGCACCTCCAGGCCAGGGGTAGTTTTTTCCATGCAGCCACCCTCCACGCCTGGGACACACCGTGCCTCTCACTCTTCACCTGGTCGAATGCCTGGTCCTCAGCACGTGCTCAGTGATCATTACTGAATTGGAACTACTGGCCTGGGAGGTCTGGATTCTGGTCCCACTTTTGTAATTTGCTGAGACACATGCCTTCCCTACCTCAGAGCCTCAGTTTCTCCATCTGTACAAGGAAGGATGTGAACAGCTCTTTGGGGACTTGGACACTGTGGATAGATCTCTCTCTCTCTCTCTCTCTCTCTCGCTCTCTCTCTCTCTCTCTGTCTCTCTCTCTCTCTCGCTCTCAGGGCCTGAGCCAGCCTCTCCCCAGGACACTGCGCTTCTCGTGGATTGAATTACCAACATCTCATCAGTGGGAGGAAGAGAGGTGGGGCAGGGAAAGGAGCTATGAATTCCGCGCACCAAGCCTGTCCCCGCGAGGCCTGGACCAAATGCCACAGCATGTCCATGCCCATCTTCCTCTGGGGTGGGGTATGGGTGGGGGTGGATACAGGCAGGGAGGGGGTTCCCTAAAACTGAAATGTCAAAGAAAAGATACTCAAGGGAACTCACACAAACTCACACAAACGCTCTTTCCTCACAGGCACTATGACCTGCTCATGTGTTCATAGATGACACACACGCTTAAACATACATACATGTGTCCTATACACACATTTACACATATATATGATAGATACTCTCTTATATTCAGTCAACAAACCTTCATTGAGCCAGTTTGCTAAGAAAGACTAGCTCTTCATGTCTCACTTTTTTGTGAACACAGCCCCACATTTGGTCACATTCTTACACACACACACACACACACACACACACACACATACACATGCTCACACATCCCAGGCTTGAGCTACAGGCTCCTTCCAAGGCCCTGTGAGGGGCCTGCAACACGTGCACACGGTGGTCAAAGCCAAGGGAGGCAGGGAAATCAGCAGTGGAGAAGTGTGCCAGGAAGTTAATTAATAAAAATATTATGACATTTTTATGAATTTAGTAATGTTTGTGGCATTTCTCAGTTTTAAAATTGGGCGACTGGTTTTGGTTTCTTTTCTCATTTTAAAGACTCTCCATTATTTGTACTTTTGTATTCTTTTTCATAAAGAAGGACCCTAAAATTGGGTACGTTTTCAGCCTCTCCTGCCCTGCAAACACTCGATGATCCGGCAAACAATCACACTCAACCTCCCTCATATTCACACTGATGCACCCATGTCCACATCCCCACATTTTTAAAATATATTTTTATTGATTTCAGAGAGGAAGGGAGAGGGAGAGAGAGATAGAAACATCAATGATGAGAGAGAATCATCAATTGGCCGCTTCCTGCATGCCCCACACTGGGGATCAAGCCCGCCACCCAGGCATTTGCCCTGACCGGGAATCGAACCGTGACCTCCTGGTTCATAGGTCGATGCTCAACCACTGAGCTACACTGGTCAGGCCTCCCCACATATTCTTAAGAGTCAAAGACAGTGCCACACATGCCCGGGACACACAGTGTCCTACACCTGTCTTCCATTCTCACTTATGACAGGCGGGCCACCTCGAGCACCTCCAGCTCACCTGGCCTCAAGCAGACCCCCCGCACGCACACACCACACACGCCCCACGATGCCAGCCTCTCCCCGTCCCACTCCATCCCTAGAACCAGACCATCCACGTCGCACCCTGCCTTGGCCCCACAGCATGACACCCACCGCCACCCCCAGCAGGAGACTGCCCAAGCCCACAGAACACCCTGGAATTCTTTCAGAGACCTCCTCCTTGCCCAAGGGCAGCTGGCATTCGTAAGAAGATATGAGAACTGGAATGATACAGTCATTCCCGGGTTCAGATCCCGCCTCGGTGTCCCAATCTGTAAAACGGGGGCACATCCCACCTCATGGGCATGTTGTGAGGAATAACTGAGCAAACACAGCGAAGCACGGAGAGAAAACCCAGTGCGTGGTAGTGGCCATTCTGCTTTCCCTCCGTGACTTCAGGAAGGAGGGCGGGAGCCCTACTCCTCCCGCTTGGCCCCACCTCCAGCCCTCCCTGGTCCAGCCCCTCCCCGTTGCCTCAGCCACATCAGCCTCTCGGGCCACCCGAGTGCTGGGATCACCAGCGCACCTGCTTCCAAGGGCTCTAATTTCCTGTAAGTGTAAGAATTCAGGTCAGACACCGCCCGAGGCCGAGCCCCCTCCCGGCGGAAACCCATAAATAACCTGGCGCAGGCTGCCTGGCCCGGGCACGAGACTTTCTCTCCACACTCACCATCAGGCTGCGCCTCGGCACGGCTCTGCCAGGCAGGTACAGCGACTTCCACCAGCACGGGGAGGACCCTGGCCTGTCGCTAGAAGGAACTTCCTGTGCGATATGCCCTTCGCATCCCTCCCCTCCCCGACACAAGTGCCCTCCATCCGTCCCCAGGTGGCCCGTGACTTACACCTGAAATCCGTTCATTAGTGCGAACTTTCCCTGCAAAGGGCCAGATAGAAAATATTTTTGGAATCGAGGGCCAGGCCGTGTCGCAACTGCTCAGCTCTGGATGCGGCCACAGACGCATATAAATGAGTGGACATGAGTGTGTGCCAAGGGCACCTTTTTACAAAACAGGCCCCAGGCCACACTGGCCATGATTCGCCCACCCCTGCGTCGGTGCCAGGCCCCGCCACCGTGCGGTGCCGGAACCCAGTTGAACATCCTAGCTGATGGGAGCTCAAAGGGCCCTGGGAGTTAGCGATGCCAGCCAGCACTGGCCAGAGGATGAACTGCGGTCCAGGGAGGGGATGCGGCCTGCCCAGGTCCCCCGGCGGCTCAGAGCTGGGGCCCGCGAGGCTTGTCCAGCCCTCTGGCTGCAGCACCGTGGGTCCGTCCTCCAAGGTCAAAGCTCACGGCCTCTGGGTTCCCTTGCTCTGACGGTTGGGATGGAGCTGAGTCTTTGTCTGTTTCCCACACTGGACCAGGGGTTCCCTACGCACCAGGATTGAACATGGGACATCTCAGGGCCACCCAGTGTCCATCCAGTCCAGGATCTACGCCACGAGTCACTCAAGGAGAAAAATACAGAAGCGGGGGCACCACACCCCTCTTCCAGCCCAAGCCCCAGGTTTCTCAGCTTTGGGATTACTGACATTAGGGGCCAGACAGTTCTAGGGTCGGCCCTGTGTGTCGTAGAAGGGTTAGCAGCATCCCTGGCCTCTACCCTTAGATGCCAATACAACAGCATGTGCATGTGCGCGTGCACACACACACACACACACACACTCACATATACACACACACACACTCTCTCTCGCCCAAAACAAGAAGAGAAGGACTTGATGCTAGTCCAGGGTTTCTCAACATTGGCATCATTGACAGGTTGGACTGGGTAATTCTTTATTGTAGGGTGTTGTCTTATGCATTGTAGGATGTTTAGCAACATGCAGGCCTCTACCCACTAGATGACAGTAGCACCACACTAACCCCCTCTGCAGTTGAGAAAACCAAAAATGTCTCCAGACATTGACGAATGTCCCCTGGGAGGCAAAATCAGCTCTCTGCCCCTTCCCCACCCCCATAAGGAGTCCCTGCCCTAAGCCAAGCTGAGGGCGAGAGCACGCACTATGTAAGAAGGGCGCCCCCTCTTCCCTTACTCTACTGTGGCACAGCTGGGGAACCTGACCCAGCCCTCAGTAGCCTCAGTTTCCACAGCCCGATGGGTCCGGTCCATTCGCTGCAGCACCAGCCAGAGGGGGAGGGGAGGAGGAATGTGACCACAGCTGCAGGGTCCAAAAGTGCTGAGGAGACACGAAGACGTTTCCCTGTGAGTCAGGAGCCAGGAATGTGTCGCCCAGAGTGGCCATGAGCCAGAGCCCCCCACATGCCACCCCCGGCCACCCCCCAGAGCATCCGCCTTTTATTAGAACAGAAAAGGCGGCAGGTGCCAGGTCTCTGAGAGCCTATTAAGCCAATAAACTCCTTGAGTGCCAAGAGGGGGCCGCTGGGCAGGAAGCCACCCTGGGAAGGATCCCCGGGGCTGGGCCGGCCTCGGGAGAAGGATCGGGCGGAGATGGGAACCCTGCGCCTGAGCCCTGTCCACCCTGGTCCAGGCTTCGGGCGCCTGGCCTGCATTTCCTTCTCTATAAAACGTTTGCTTTGTGTCATTATTCGACTGCCTTTTTATTCCAACGTTTCTTGTAATGAAGCCAACACATCGCAAGCTTAAGCTGCGTAAGGAGAGTGGCCCCTCCACCATCTCCCTCACCGTAACCTCAGCTGCCTCAGAACCCGGTGTGGGCCTGAGCTTTCTCATCTGTAAAAATGGGGCTCACCCATGTGTCTCCCCACAGGGTTGGGGGGATTTGAGAGAATGTGGGTGCTCTAAGACTGTGCCTTCCCTTCCTCCCCTCCTCGCCCCTCCATCCTGCTCCTGGTTTTGGACAGACCCAGCTAGCCCATCCTCCTGGCTCCCCCACATCCCTTCCCTCCCTCCCAGCCCCAGGGCTCTGCCAGCAACTCCCCAGAGGCCCCCCTCAGGAGCCCCTGCCCCATCTCCTCCTCCTGGTCCTGTTTCCAACCTAGATTCTAACTTAGAACAGCTTCCAACGCCACACCTCCTCCAGGAAGCCTGTCTGGATGGTTCATTTCCGGCACAAATTAAGCAGGAACGGCAAGAAGCATCTCCATCGACCCTGCCCTCACCTGGAACATCGTCCACCTGCCAAGTGCCAGGCCAGATCCTTTGCAAATACTATGTCCTTTAATCCCTATATCACAGCCACCAGCAGGAACTACTCTCCCCAACTTCCAGGTGTGGAAACTGAGGCTCAGAGAGGTGGGGCGACTTGCTCTCAGTCCATGCATTCCCCAAAGGGCCAGGAGGTCCAACCCAGATGTTTCAGAAGTTCACATGCACCACAGAAACTCCTGACTCCTTTTGATAGTATTCTCTTAAATTACAACTACTTCTTACAGCTGCATCAAACCGTTTCCGACCCAAAGTAGATTAAATATAAACGATTGATGGATGATGGATAGGAGTGATACGGAGTCAGTTAAAGTAAGTGCTCCTGCAACACACCTGAACTACTGTGGCCGCAGGGTGGCTGGGGGCCCACCTACATTGCCTCCCACTCTTGGTTCCTCAGCATCACTGGAGAAAGGGCAGGTTCTCCCGACGCCGTCTCCCCCACACCTCTGGGCCTGGAATTATAGCCCTAGCCCCCCTTCTGACACCTGGGCCCAGCGCCAGCTTTTCACTGACTGCTAAGTGGGGATCTTTCATTTTTAAAAACTCAGGCCAAGACAAAAGTAGCTATGGGGGCTCTGGACCAAGTCTGGGGCCAAAAGGCAGGAGCCCTGAGCCCTGAGCCCTGAGCCCTAGCCTGCGGCTGCGGGGGGCACCAGGGTCTCAGTGCTAAGGCACCTCCCCTGGGAAGGCCCTTCCTCCCACCAAGCATGCGTCCTGCCCCCTCCAGCTGCCTCCACCTCTAACCTTGCAGATGCTCATGGCCACTGAGGCACTGTCCACTGCTGATGTCACTTAATGCAGGAGCGTCACTGTCCCCACTTTATAGACGAAGAAGCAGGGGCTGCAGAAGGGCTATGCCATGTGTCAGGGGCGTCTCCCACCTGCCCTGCCCAGATCTTGCTCAGGCTGGAGCTAGTCTTGCCTTCTTCCCAGAAGCACTGGCTCAACAGGTCTCCGTGAGGGCATGTGCCCAAGGCAGCTTTTCCCCAGGGCCCAGGCCGTGCCAGGAAGACACTAGCCCTGGCCCCAGAGGCTCCAGGGAGGGGCCAGAGCCCAGTCGTCCTCAGGGGCTCCCACGTTCACGCTCACCCTTTCTGTGCCTCTGGCAGGCACTGCCCCAAAACAGCATCCCAGCAGCTGGGTGGGTCCTGGCAGAAGAGCCAGGGCAGGCAGGGGTATCAGCTGCTCCCCTGGCCTCAGCTCAAGACCAGCACAGGCCAGCCCTGAGGGCCCACCTGTGCCCGTCGTGACTTCCAGGCACCAACCGGCCCCTGCTGACCCTCCTATCCCCACTTCCCCCGCAGGCCCTCCCGCTCCACTCCATGGGCTGTGCCTGGGAGCAAACACGCCTGCTTGGCCACCCTACCAACTAGTCATAACCTCAACACACTGCAGCCAGGGCCCCAGGGAGCCTCCTTCTGGAATCTTAGCCACCTAACCATCCCTCCCCGAAGGCCAGAATGTTTAAATCATTCTTTTTATTCTTAGAGTCCTAGAAAGTTAGGATTCTCCCTGTAGTCTTAGAATCTATGAACCACCACCCCCTTTTGCCCCCAGATGCGTGAGGGTTTTTCCCCTTAGCTGTCAAGATGATGGAAGAGTGTTGCTGAATAGGGCCCGAGGTCCCCAAATGATACAAATGGAGAAACTGGAACCCAGAGAAGGAGAGTGACTGGTCCAGGGTCACACAGTGAGACGGCCCAGGTGGGATAAGGACGCAGCTGTGTGGTTCCTCAGTCTATGCCTCTGCCCTGGAGCCTCCAGCCCCTTGAGCAAGAAAGACTTCCTCTGGGACCCTGAGCCTTCTTGCCAAGGCTTCCCACCAGCCCCAGGAGGGGGTTCCTCGCCCCAACCCCGGCCCCTGCCCAGCCCTCTGGAATGGCTCACAGATCAGGGCCTATGTCCCAAGCCTGCAGCGGGGGCAGGAGACACCCCTTCCCCCAGTCAGGGTGCCTGGGCCTCCGGTGCCACCCCCAAAATAGCCCAGCTCTCCGGCCCACAGATCAGGTTGCAGCCTCCCTGTCCAGATGGGGCGCCTGGCAGGGCGGGAAGCGCTTCTCCCTCGCGCTGCCTCCACCTGCTCCCCCCTCACACGTCAGCGCTTGAGCCTGGACTTAAATCCCAGCCTCCCTCTTGAGGACACAGCCTTTTCTGGAGGCTGCTGGGATGGGAGCAACGGCAAGGGGGTGCTTGACTGTCAGAAATCGGGAAGAAATGTGGAGGTGGTTCCAAGCGAGAGGGATGATTTGTGAGTTCTTTTACCGCCACGGATCTGCTATGTGGTTTGGAAGAGTCAGTTGCCCTCCCTGAACCTCAGTTTCCCCCTCTGTAAAGTGCAGAAAGGGCTCGGTCCCGTCCGGGGCCAGTGATATAGCAGCAAACAGACAAACGTCCCTGCCTTCAAGGAGTCCACAGCCCAGGTCAGCAAACCCTAGCCTGGCAGTCAGGTTCCAGAGCCTGCGTTGTCCCCCCACACACTGTCTGCCAGTGGCACGGAGCAGCCAGGAGTGCACGGAGTTGTGCTGTTTCATTTGCGGGGGGAGGAGGGGGTCTAGGAAGAACTCTCTGAGGATTTGGGTTGAGACCCGCTACCCTGGACCAGAGAGCAGGGGGTTATGGGTAAGACCAGAGGAACCTCCTCCTCTCCCCTAACCAAGCCTATAGGAGTGAAACTGAGGTTTCTGTTGCAAACCTCCACAGGACTCAGTCCAGTGGCCCCCAACCCCTGAGACTCAGTGGTGCCCGGCCCTGCAATCCAGAGGAACCCATCGAGAAGCGGGGCTGGAGAAGCCGAGGTCCAAGGGCCTGGACTACCCAGGAGTCCCAACTCTAGCCCTGAGGCAGAGGGAAGCAGCTGGAGTTCTGGGCGACCTCACCTGGGGTCTAGGGACTAAGAGGCCAGAGTGAAGGCGACCAGCCTCAGGGATACCCCTGCATACAGGGCTAGGCCCCTGGAGCTTCAGGGGTGCAGGTGTCTGTGGTGGGTGGGATCATGAAGGTCCCATGGTAAAAGGTCCTTCTTACCATGGCCACGCCCCCATCCCCTCGGGGTCTGAGTGCAGCAAGAATACCCTGGGAGTTTATGGTCATTGCCCCATTCAACCCTCTCAGCATCCCTTTTTCAAGGTTAAAGGTAGGGAGATTCAGACACGGGGAGGCAAAGGGACTTGTCCAAGGTCACACACCTGGGACACGGTAGAGTGGCTGTCTGAGTCTACAACATGCATGCTTTATGTCTTAGGGGAAAGTAAGTATGATTTCAATTTTTAAAACCTTATACTTGGGGTTTGTTGTTGTTGTTAAAGTAGTTGCTCATTTAACCTCTTTTTTATTTAAAGGTTTTCTAATTTGCTCTTTCAGATGCATTTAGAACAGATGCATTTAGAACAAGTGACCCAGTGTCCTACATGATGCACGAAGGCAGGTTGGTCACTTCTTCCCCACCTGCTGTTAGCACCCACCTTGCACACCTTTCTCCAGGACAAACACCCCCCTAACCCTCAGACTCCGCCTGCCTTCCAGATGGTTCTTTCCTTCTTCAACAGGAAACATTTCCTAAGGGCCTACCATGTGCCAAGTTTTGTCATGAGCACTGGGCAGGCACACGGCACCCCGCCCCCTTCCTGGAGGCCAGGATAAACGCATGAATAGATAAGCACTAGCCAGTCAGCCCTACAAGACAGGAACTTTGGGTCTCTTTCTTTGCCGATGTACCCAAGCACTTAAAGTGAGATTTGCCACAGGTAGGTGCTCAATACATATTTGTCGAATGAATGAATTCGCTGAGATGGAAAACCCAGAGTATGAAGCCAGTTTAGGGGAAGCTGATATTGAACTTGAGGTACCCAAGGTCCACCTGAGGGAGGAGAGTGGTCAGGTATCCACAGTGTTGCATGTCAGAATGTGGAGCTTGGCAAAGAATTGGAGCAGAGAGCAGTGTCTGTTTGGCTCAAACTCAGCTGCCCGCCCCCCCAAGCTGTCCCCTCCCTCATGCCCCCAAGTTCCCTTCCCAGGGAACTAAGAGGGGGTCTAAGAGCTGCCCCTCCAGCCCCAGACTGGCCGGCCCTGCACCCTCCCTCTTCTAAGCTGCCCAACAAAAGCTGCCCTTGTAGGAGCCAGGACCATCGTAATTAAAAAGGAAACATAATAAAGCCTCACTCTCAAGCCAAATCCCCGTCCCTACAGCGGACGCCCAGCCCGCCCCACACTGCCCATGGAGGACACACGGCCCCTTTGTGAGGCCTGGGCGAGGGCCACGCCTGCCCTGCCCCGCCCAGCCACTGGCCTCCCTCCCCTCCCTTCCCACACCCCCGACCCCTGATGGCCTTCAAATCCTAGCGGAGAGAGCCCAGCCTCCTCCTTACACAGGTAGGAAACTGAGGCCCCCAGAGGCAGGGCCCGCACCCAGGCCCCTGCCGCTTCAGCCCAGCTCTGTCCAGTGAGTGTCCTCTCTCCGGACTCCATGCCCCAGAGCAAAGGACCCAGATGGACAGTAAAAAGCTCTATCATGGACTCTTCTTGCCCAGTCAGGCTCAGGGAGGCCCCAACAATTAGGCGTCACCTACTCAGTGAGGCCCAGAGAGGTGTGATTTGCCTGAAGTCGGCAGGGTAGGGAGGAGGAAGACCAGGGCCCAAGTTCCAGGCCCTCCTGGCCCAGCACACAGCTCTCAGCCTGGAGTGGCCGGCTCGTCCTGAGCACGGAGCCGGGTGGCCTGGGCTCCAGGCCTTGGCATCAGGTCTCCACGCTGTAGAAGGGGTGAGGGAGGGGCACTCCAGCCCTCCCCCCGCGGCTGGAGTCAAGCCCCCTGCGGGGGGGTGGGGGGGAGGGCAGGGTATGAGAACTCCAGGAGGCTTCCAGACCTACAGGCCAGGCCTCCCGCCTCACAGCAAGGTTGACCTGATCGTGAGCCCTCAGTGAGATCAATACCGTGTCATCCCTTCTGAATTTCCAGAAGTTAGAGAGTCCCCCCCCTGAGGTCCAATTCGACATCCCCCGAATCTGCCCCCCTGTCCCCCCGCCCCGCCCTGGCTGTCTGTGTGGCCTCCGCATCAGGACTCTGCGCTTTCGCCTTTTGGCCTCATCCCAGGGTCCGCTCCCATCACCCGGGGCTCCAGCTGGAGCAGCCTCAGGTAAAACTGTGGTGCTGGCTGAGGTGGTTGGGCTCCTGCCCACCTGCCCTTTCAGGGGTCCTGTTCCTGACCCCCATCAGCCTTCCCCTCCTACTACCACCCCCAACACCCACACTCTCATTCTCCCCAGGCTGTCAGGGACCCCCACACACAGAGGTGGTCACAGCTGGCAAAGGCTTGGAGGGGGCCAGGGAGACATGACGAGCCTTCAAATGACCAGGCAGCGGGACCCCTCCCGTGGTGCCATGTCGGGGACCCATGTTAGCACACCGCCACGGTGCACATATGCAGACATCCAGATGGGCGCCTGCTTAAGCCGCGGGCGTCGGTGGGCGTGCAGAGAGGCAGGCCTGTGTTCGGGATCACTGTTTGAATGACAGAAACAAACCCCACCACTTGCTGAGCTTCCGTGCCAGGAGCTCTGTCTGTTTTGCATGTAAGCCTCCCTTCCTTACAGAGCTCTGGGGGAAACGCTCTCATTCTTTTTGTACCTCAGGAAAGGAAACTGCCCAAGGTCACGCTGCCAGCGGGTGGGAGAGCTTGACTTTAGAGTGAGGTCTGTCTGTCCCCCACACCTGCAAGGGGGTACAGAACGCTTGACAGCCCCCCATCCACCCCCTGCTGGTGTCATCAATCCTGCGCTTCACACGCTGATCCTTCAGAACGAAGCCTGGGCAGAGGCAGCGGTGCCAGTCACCACCCACCCATTCCAGCCACGTCAGCAAACTGCAGAACCTCCGAGAAGTGTGCCCGGGTAAGAGTGAGTGTGAGCGCACGTACGTGCATATACATGTGTGTACACGTGTGTGTGTTCAGGGAGGTGCTGACCAGGCCTGGCGCATGGGGCCCAGCCATGGTCTGCCATCTCCACCTGTCCCCATGATGCAGCCCCCTTGGCCAGAAGGACTGTGGAGGGGGCACCCCCGGGCACCCCGGGCAGGTAGCCGTGGCCCCCACAGGTTCTGCCCCCCAGGAGCCGGCCGGAGCAGGCGAGGATTAGATAATGCCTCTTGTAAGAACAAGGGATTGTTGCAAAGGGGAAACGAGAGTGGGGGGCCAGGCGGCCAGTTCAGATTTCTCCCGGGGTGAAAACTGAGCCCCCCGGGGAGGAGGAGCCCCACCTGCCAGGCCCTAATCCCCCTCGTTCTCACCAAAACCCCAAAGAAGGGGCCGTTCAGAGGCAGCAGATTCCTGAGACTCATTAATTCTGGATTTGCAGGAGGGACTGCCCGGGGTTCCTCCTGCAGGTGGCAGCCTGAGAGGACAGGCGGGTGCTGGTGGGGAGCGTGTGGGGCATGAGGAAAGGGGGCCCCGCCTCCAGCTGCAGGCCTCTCTGGCCACGCTGGGGCCTCCTGGGCTACAGGGGCCGAGGGATGCACCCTGGGCTTCCCCAGGGAGAAGAGTCCCCCGATGCCTGCCTCCCCCCACAGCTGTCTCTCTTTGGCCAGTTCTCAGCTGCTAAATTTTATTTTCTTCTCTTTATGAGCTGTAATTTACACACAGTAAAAGGCCCAGGTCTTACAGGATGAGTTTTAACAAGTAACCGGGTAGCCACCTGAGGAACATCCGGACCGTTTTCCTCCCCCGGAGGCTCCCTCACACCCCCCGTCTGCCCATCCCGGACCCAGGCCCCCACTGACCTGCCGTCCGTCTCCACAGATGGGGTTTGTCTCTTCAGATCCCGCTGTCTGCGCTCTGCCGTTTGTGCTCAGCAAAATGTCTGTAGATCCACCCACGTGGTCCTGTGAGGTAGCGGGTTTCCGTGGAAGATTTCACCTGAACAGAGGGTTTCCTGGTTAAAATCAGTGTGCAAACCCCAGGATCCTCCCAGACCCAAGGACTCTGAGCTACTCTGTGTCCAATCCTGTGGATTCGCCTCCGGGATGTTCTCACATCTTCAACACCCTTCCTGTCCCCACCCAGTCCCCTGCCAACCCCTCCTTCCGCCACAGCCGCCTCTGACCTACCCCCCCCCAAGACCCCCCTTACTGCTCACTCAGCCCCTGCCTCAACCCTGCCCCCTACCCCACAGCAGCCCTCCAAGTACAAGTCACTCTCCCTCTAGGCTCCTAAATGTCCCTGCATCACCCAGAGGGAAAGTGCGAGCTTCTTTGCCTGGTACCCTTGGCCTTCGGGGTCCAGCCCCTCTCCATCTCTCCATCTCCTCCATCAGCATCTGTCACACTGTGGGCTCCCACCCCCAAAACCAGTCCCGGTGGCAAGGTTGCTGTGTTCTTTCTCCCTCTTTTTCTTCTCTGTGCTTCGGCTCCCATTGTTCCCTCTGCTAGAAACACCCCACTCAGGAGCTGTCCAGATCCAGCTGAAGTATTGCTGCACCAGGAAGCCTGCCTAGCACTCCTTTGCCCCAACTGGGCCAGTGTCCCCTCCACCCCTGCCCTGCCCCCTGGCCTTCCATGCCTACCCTGCCCTGGTCTGCACCCTTCCCACACCTTGACTTCCAACTTCCAGGGACAGTGTCTTGTTCCGATCTGAACCCTGGGGCCTAAGCCAGGGCTGGCACACAATAAATCTCAGCAAAGTCCTGCCTCTGCCTCTCCCCTGACCCTCCTCAGCTCTGACCTGGCAGGCACCTGAGCACAGAGAAACTGGATTGAATTGCATTGACTCAGCCATGCGGCATTGGGGCAGAACTGAGGCCCAAGTGGGTGGGGAAGCAGGAAGGAAGGGGTCACGTCCGGTCCTCCATGGACCAGACAGATCTGGGTTCAAATCCTGCCCCAGCAGTTGCATGGCTTGACAAAGTCACTTCAACTCCCTGAGCCTCCATTTCCTCGTCTGTAAACTGGGCACGCACATAATGTCCACCTCACTGTTTGGTGTTTGTTTGTTTGTTTGTGGATCCACTGGCGTTCTGCGTGCAACCGTCTTGGCATGACGTTGCCTCTGACGGCCACTATCAAGTGGGCGGAGGGAGAGAGAACAGGGGGAAGGCAGGTACGTATCCAAATGATAACAGGTAGGGAAGGTAGTGTTCCCCCCTTCCCCCCCACCCGCTCCGGACCTGCGACCTCTTCCCACCGGCCTCCAGAATCCCATCAGACATCGAGTCCTTGCTTGTCTTCCTGGCCTCCAACACTGGCCTCCCTGCCTCCCAACTTGGTGGAGAGGACAAGAGGCTAAAGTGATCAAGTTGGACGGAACCAAGTGGAGAGAAGGTGAGGCATGAATGGTCATAGCAGCACCGCCCATGACGGACACAACATGGAAACAACCCAAACGTCCATCAACAGATGAACCGACAGCCAAAATGTGCTGTATCCGGACAATGGCCACGAAAAGGAACAAAGCACTGACTCAGGCTGCAACGTGGATGAACCTAGAACACATGATGCTGCGTGAAAGGGGCCAGGCACAGAAGACCACATATTACACAATTTCATTTATGCAGAATGTCCAGACTAGGCAAATCTATAGACAAAAAGTGAACTGGCAGCTGCTCAGGGCTGGGGTGGAGGGAGAGGCTAGGGGAGGGGTAGCTAAAGGGTATGGGGTTTCTCTTTGTGGTGACAGAAACCTTCCCAAATTGACTGTGGTGATGGGGGCACTACCTGTGAATATACTACTAAAAGCCACTACATTGTACGCTTTAAATCGGTGCATCATACGGTAAGGAAATCATAGCTCAATGAAGCTGTGTTGAAAGAGACCAGGAGAGGGCAAGAGGGCGGTGAGGGAAGAGTGTCTAGCTCAGGGAGGAAAGGACAATGTATGGGAGGGGAGGGGCAGGGGTGGAGGGCTCGG
>NW_006352194.1:4771420-4774146 GCF_000327345.1 Myotis davidii
ATTTCAAGAGACCTTACTCCGCCCCGCTCCCAACCATGCGGGGAAGGCTGCTTACAAAGGGGAAAGCTGAGGGTCAGGACATGCTGCCCGAGATCACACTGCCTGGGAACTGGGGTTTGCAATGAAAGAGACGGGCCTGGCCCAGGCATGCCCGCCTTGCCCCTCCTTGGGCTTCCCCGACACTCCAGGAATGTGAGACTGGCATCCCCAGCCTGGCATGGGCTGCCCTCGATAAGCTGGAGGATAGAAGGCGAGGCCATCGTGCTGGCACCAGCTCTACCCAGGCAGATCCACACAGGTATGGGCATCCCGGCTCAGCCTACACAGCTGCTGCCCAGCCCTGCACCCCAGGCCAGGCCCTGTCCCCACCCCGGGCCAGTCCACGCAGCTGGCAACACCTGCACCCACGGACAGGAGCCAGCCCGAGTGCCCAGGAGCCAGGGTGCAGTGATGGCTGTCAGCAAGAGGGGTCCCAGGTGTGTGAGCATCAGGAGCGCACTTGCGGGAGTTTCCCCACGTCACTCAGGGTGTGGGCATGAGGGTGTGTGAATGTGTGGGCGAGAGCGCAGGCCTGGGTGAGGACAGGTGTGCCAGACGGAGGGGGGGAGTGTACCTGGGTGTGTCCTGGTCCTGGAGAAAAGGAGGGGAGGGGTTGGCAGTGAGCACCCATGGGCGTGTAAGATGTGACGCGGGGACACCGAGTGTGAGACTGTGTCAGGGGTGTGAGACAGCCGTGTGCCTGCGAGACCTCAGAGCGCCCGGAGCACAGGAGTGACAGAGGCCCAGGATCGAGCCAGTGTGCGAGTGGGTGTGAGTGTGACAACATGAGGTAAGGATGTGTGAGTGCGGTGTGCCCTCACAGATGCCTTGGGGCCTACACACTCCTGAGTGCCCCCTCCTCCCCAAGTGGCTATCACCCTCCAGGGACTGCCCAGGCCCTTCTCCATTTCTTTTCCTCTCCCTCCGGACTACCCCTCAAGCAGTGAGCATTCAGAGGACAGACAAGCCCCTCTGGGCACCACTGCCACCTCTTACAAACTGGGAGAGCCTGTGGCCTTTGAGCCTCAGTTTATACATCTGTATAATGGAGATAAAATCACTCCTACCCTGGGAGGCTGGTGGGAGACATCCACAAGAGTAAATAACAAAATTCAGGTAAAGAATTCAGCAGCCGAATGAATGAACAAATGAATAGCTGAACAGGGGCTGGTCAGGAGCCCTCGTCCTGCCCTGCCTTTGCCCTGGCCACGCCCCCTCTAGCCAAAGCCCCAGAAAGTTCAGGGCTCCAGCCCTCGCCTGGCCTAGGCGGCTCAGGGAGGAAGGAGGCATTTGGGGTGAACACTCACCTTTCTGGATGGGCCAGGGCAGGCCTCGCAGAGCCGAGGTTCCTGGGGAGACGACGCCCAGAACCCCAGGTCTCTGCCCTGACTGGGACAGGTGGAGACCAGAGGATAGGGGGTGGATCATTACCGACGTGCATTCACTCAGCAAACCCCTTGCAGGCACCAACTCTGCCAGGGCCTGTGGCAGGCACTGAGATGTCAAAACCTCTCAGGCCTCCACCCTTGCCCTCCAGGGGTCTGGCAAGGGAGGGTGTGTGTAAACAGAGGTTTTAATCCAGCACCCTGCGATAGCATCTCAAGCCCAGAGGAAGGCCCAGCCCCAGGCCAGGGTGGTCTACGGAAGGGTTTTTGCACGATTCCTGAGTAGCACTGAGCCAGATGTTTCAGGCTGAGGCAACAGCCTGAACAAATGCCCGGTGCCGCCTGAGCACCCGTCACGGGGTGAGGAAATGACAGGAGACAAGGCTGGAGAGGCCTTCAGGCTTGGCATGCGGAGTGAAGGCCTGAGGTTGGGTCCCCGCGGTGAACTCAGACATGTCCGCAGACACTGTTGATAACTGTCACTCTCACCCCGTCCTGTCAGAGGTCTCGTGATGCACAAAATACTTTCATACCCAAGAGCTTGGTGGGTCCTTGTCGGGATCCTCTGACGGGCGTGGGGTAAGAGCCCGTTCACCCCTTTTTACTTCGGCCACTTGGGGACACAAAGGCTGACGTGAGCTCTTCTTTGCAACACAGACAGCCTTTTCTCTTCCTACACCAGTGATGGTGAACCTTTTGAGCTCGGCGTATCAGCATTTTGAAAAACCCTAACTTAACTCTGGTGCCGTGTCACACATAGAAATTTTTTTATATTTGCAACCACAGTAAAACAAAGATTTATATTTGCAACCATAGTAAAACAAAGATTTATATTTTATATATTTAAATGCCATTTAACAAAGAAAAATCAACCAAAAAAATGAGTTCGCGTGTCACCTCTGACACGTGTGTCACAGGTTCGCCATCACTGTCCTACACCCTCTCTGGAAATCATTTAGGGGCCAAGGGAGTGAAGAAGAAAGCCAATCAGCAGCTGCCTGGTGCTATGATGTGCTGGGGTCAGGGAAGAGGATGTGTGTGCCCGGGTACCTATACAATCTTTCATCCGGGCATGTGTGTGCAGGGGTCCATGCGGTGGTGTATACGCATGTGTGTGCACTCCAGCATGCCATGTGCAGGAGGGTGAGTGTACACAGGTGTGAGTGTCTATGGGTCCCCTGACCCCACCAGGCCCCCATCCCCTCATGCTCTCGCCCACCATCCCCTCTAGCGAACCCTCTCTCAAATCCTTCCCAGGCACATTGCCAGCTCCATGGGAAACTGGGGCACAAGAGAGGGTAT
>NW_006352194.1:4774223-4777376 GCF_000327345.1 Myotis davidii
GTGCCTACTGTGTGCTCAGGGGCCTGTCTCTTAACCTCTCTGGGCTCCTGCTCTCAGCTGGCTTCCGTGAATTGGAAGCCATTTGAGGAGTGTAGAGGCGCTTGTTAAATGCTGGTTGATTTTAAACCAGGATGACACCCGCCCGCATCTTCAGCCTCACAGCGTAAGGTGCCTGCGATCTAGCCTGGAAACAGCCCTGGCTACGGGGCTGCACAATCTTGGGCAGCGGCTTCCCCTCTCTGAGGCTCAGTTTCCTCATCTGCAAAATGCGAAGGAGAGTGCGTTCTTGTGTATACGCTCTTCTTCCTGAACGTTGCACAACCTTCGGTCCATCTTCCCGAAACGACAGAGAGAGCTGCTGCTGTGCCCGCTTTCCACAGGTGAGGACGCCAGCGCTCAGAGAGGTGCAAGGACTAGGCCAGGCCACACAGCTCCCGGTCTGAGGGAACTCACAGCCCACTACCCTCCACCACCTCTCAGAGTGAATTCTCCTGCACACAGCAGGGGTGCCCTAAGGGTCTGAGACCACTGGGTCCCCACATCCCAGAACCCCAGGGAGGGGGGCCTTGGCCTCAGAGGGGCTCAGGCCCCACCCTGGGAGCTGCTGGGCGGGGTGCCACGTCAGCAGGGCCCCATTAGGCCATGTCAGCCGCGTGTGGGTCAAAGCAATTACACAGCCTAATGGGGCGAAAGTGCCAAAAACACATGTATTTACAAACCAGCTACCACCCAGCCAAGCTGCAGCCCAGAATGGTTGCGAAATGCCGCCTGGCAGGCGGGCGCGGCAGTGGCTCCCAGGCCGGTGCCGGAGCCTAGACTGGCACCATCTGAGCCACGGAGGCCAAGCCAAGCAGGGTCGCTATAGCCAGGCAGGTGACCCTCAGAGGGCTGTCCCATAGGAGGGCTGGGCAGAGCCATGCCCACACTCTCAGGGTCCTTTGCCCCTTAGTTGCCCAGCCGGGAGGCCAGAGGGAGATCTTTGGACCACCTTTGAGGCTCCTTCTGCCTCCATCTCCTCAATGCCAAGTTCAGCCTCCTTTGTGGGAAGAGGAGGACAAGGGAAAGGTCACGACTTAGAATGTCCCCAGACACCCCTTGCACCAGGAACGCTTCTGGTTCTGCCGCTTGTTATGTGGCTTTGAGACAATGACTTTTCCTCCCCCTGCCTCAGTTTCCACAACCGTAAAATGGGGTAATAAGAGTACCAACCTCACAGAGTTGTTGTGAGGATGAGGTGACACAATGTGTGTGTGTGGCCTGACAACAGGTTAGCCTGGCACCCAGCCGGGGGTGAGCTGGGAAATGTCTGGCAATGGGCTCTGGGCAGGAGGAGGCCCTGGGGTGTAGCACTGGCCGATTTCCACCGTGCAAATACTCTTACCTCGACCCATTCTGAGCTACCAACATGACACCCTGCACACAAAGCTGGGATGAGATCCAAAGTGGCACACCATTACCCAGCAGAATAAACTAAATAACAGCGCAATGGGTAATTCAGAGAACAGATGATGGTAAAATAGGACAAGATGAGCTTTGAGTATTACTTTTCTTTGTAATAGAATTTGTTCAATTGCAAGCTTATGTAACTTCGTTTTTAGTGATTGCTTTGCTTAACAACCAGTTTGCAAATTCCTGTGAGTTTCACAATCAGTTCTCGTGAACTGGTCCAAGCCACCTCGGGCTCAGCACCAGTTTTATTATTCACACTGGGTCATCCACCTCCTTGCCTTTGTACCAGCCATTCCCTCCTGGCACACCCCGACTGTTTCCTCGATAATCTAGAAAATGTAATTTTGTATGTCCCTTCTCTGGAAAGACACCATCTAAGGTTCATCTGGATCTCACTGAATCCTCAGGACTCTGAGGTCGATGTTTGCAGTCCCATTCTTCAGATGAGAAAACTGAGGCTTGGCAAGGTCTGGTGGTCAAAGGGGAACCTTCCTCGGTGGAGATAGGCCATGCCCAGGAACTGCCTTCCACAGAGGCCGGGTCGATGGATGCCTTCCTGCCGCGGTTTGAATAACGTTCCACTTGCCCACTTGCCTCTTCCCCTCTGTGCTCATTATCCCGGCATTGGGCTTGCATTCTTCTGGGCTAAGCCCTTCATGGGCAGCTTAGGCGCAGGCAGCTGTGGGACGGCCCTGGGACGGACCGGGAGAGTGGGACAGATACCGGATAGGACTGAAGAGCCCTATGGAGCCCTGGGACCCACTGGGAGCAGAGCAGGAGGGGAGGGCTGTGCACAGGGAGGTGCTGCTCTGCCCACCAGCCTGGGGGAGAAGTTCTGGAGGAATGTAAGCTATGAGAGAGAAGGGGGCGGACAGGCCCAGGCAGTCTCCGCCTGGTCCCCTGGGGAAAGTGGTGGGGGAGGGAGGACAAAAGCCAGAGAAGACCCTGGAAGGGCCCTTGGCCTTCGTGGTCGCCCTGGAAGAAAACATTCCAGACCCATCCATCATGGGGGCTGGGAACCCTGGCGGTCCTAAGGGGAGAGGTGCAGCCAGTGGGCCCAGGGGTACCCAGCAAGGGTAGATCTGCCTCCCAGGCTCTACTGAGGTGGGAGGTGGCCCCGAGAAGGCAATGGGGTGTGGCAAACGGAACTGGGTTCAAATGTAGCCTAGTCACTTCCTGGATGGATGGATGATCTTGAGCGTGGAGGCTGGCAGACAGCAGGGACTCAGTGGCTATGGAATGAACAGAAATGCCCCTAAATGTGATCCCTGGGCCCCACATTATTAGGCCTCTGCCCCAGTGGTCTTTAAGACTTGGGACTGAGTCAGTTTGGGACTGCCCCCCAGCAGCCAGGCTTCTCTTTTCCAACACGGACCCAGCCTTTTGTCCTCAAACTCAGCCCTGGCACTGAGGTGCTGTGCAACCTTAAGCAGGTTTTAGCCCTCTCTGGGCCTTGCCAGTGGGCGATGGGGTGGAGAATCAGACAGGTAGGAGCTCCAGGGAATGAGCTGGAGAAGGAGCCAGAGGCAGATGAAGGGACCTCCTGCCTGGCAGAGGCTCAGGCCTGAGCAGGACGTCAGTCCCACCGCGACCTGGCAGTTTCGAAATCACTGTGACAAAACCCAGAGATGGCCCAGGAGTGCCCCCCACACGCCCGCCAGCCCTTGGGGACAGGAGGAGCTGGCTGAGTACAGACAGTCCATG
>NW_006352194.1:4777406-4779923 GCF_000327345.1 Myotis davidii
AATGGCAGGGAGTGACGAGGCTGCCCCTTGCCACCGGCCCAGCCCTATGTGCACAAAACACACACACACACACACACACACAGTCCAGCCTGGGGAGGCCATTCTAATGTCCACCAGGCCAATCCCTCCTTTTCATACTCCCTTCCAGGGGCTGGGGCCCCAGGAGCCCTCACACTGTGCTTCGTGGGGCCTTGGGTGCCCTCACAAATGCCTTAAGGGCTGCCAAGGGTGGGGGCTCTGAGAGACACAGCATCCTCCCAGCTGTCAAGGGACCAAATCCACGGTTACCCGCTTCCTATGTTGAAATCTGAGGTGCGATTTCATTAGGAGAGAAAATCTGTGCCCCAAACTCAGTGAAAGGCACCAGGCTCATCAGAGCCTCTCCGGGTTTGCGTGTGGGGGCGTTGGGAGACTACCTTTAGGATTAACTAATGCCGACTTCTCCTTAGCACCCCAGGCCTTGAGATGCTCACCCAGAATTTGAATCTTTTTATTCCTCCCCACTTATTCATGGAGCATCAGCAAGCGGGGCATGGAGCAGAGCATGTTGTCCACTTTGTCCCATCTCCCACTTCTGTCCTATCCTCCCTGCAGGTGTGTATTTCTCCCCATCTGACGAGGAAACTAAACTGCTCAGAAAGATGAGGCAACTTACCCAGAGTCACACAGCATAGTAGGGACAAAGCTAAGACAGAATCCAGGCCTGCCCTTCTCCAAACTTGGGCTCCATCTACCAGGGGACAGTCTGTGGCCTCTGCCAGTTACATATGCACCCTGCACCCTCTGTTATATAGGTACTAGAGGCCCAGTGCATGAAATTCATGCATGGGTAGGGTCCCTAGCAGCTGCTGGCTGTGGGCCGGGGCCTCCTTTCCCCCAGCCACCTGCCACACACTGGCTGGGGTAGGGCTGGCTCGGGGGAGGAGCCCTGGGTGGTTGGCTGGCCGGCCCCGCCCCCTGGTCAAACTCCTAGTCAAACTCCCAGTTGAGAGGATAATTTGCATATTAGGCTTTTATTACATAGGATGGCAAGGGCTCTACAACCAAGGCCCTTGGAGGGAATGAGCTGTTCAGCCCATCTGGGTTTGTGCGATGGTGATGGTGGTGATGACAGGGGAGGGGAAATTCTTAGTGAAGCCAGGGCCCGGAACAGCTGTGCCAGCGTGCTGTAACTGAGAAAGAAACTGGGACTCAAGTCAAGGGGACCTGGGCTCATGCCTGCACTAACATCCCCTGGCTGTGTGGCCTCAGGCAGGACACTTGCCCTCTCTGAGCCCCAGTTTCCTCAAATGTACAAGGCATGAGATGAGAATGCCCACTTCTAGCGTTGACATGAAGGTTCGGAGAGAACCACTGTGCAGAGGGACTGGCGCCCAGTAGATGCTCAGTGATGACTTTCTGTCCCCACTTTCCCTCCAGGATGTGAGCCCAGCATCACCTTTCCCTAAGCAAGTGACCTCTCTGGGCACCAAGATTACAGAGCAGGAACCTGTGCCAGCAGCATCTGTGGCACAGCTCAGCCTCTCGAGGCTGCCCAGAAAAGACCCAATAGTCACCTCAGCCTGGACCAGGCCCATATCCCCACCAGCTGGCCTGATAGGGGAGCCAGGCCAGAGCCCCCGCCGGCACTGGGAGAGGGCAGCAGGGACTCTAAGGTTACAAGCAGCCTGTCTGTGAATGGGGCTATGTTTACTCAGAGGGACTTCCTGGAATGACAGTGGCACCATCTCTGGAGTCTTCCAGGAGCTAAAGACCCTGAGCCCAGACATCCCAGAGTGGGCAAGCAGGGTGCTGCTGGTCATAGGAGCCAGCCTGCCCACTCCCTTGCTGTCGGGTCACCTCACAGTAACTGCCAGAAATGCAGCCCCTTTGGAGAAAGGTGGTGACTGGGTGAGTCTTGGCCATCATCTCTTGGATCCCCAGGGCCTAGGACTGTGTCAAGCACCCAAGAGGACTCAAGGGATGGTGAATGAGTAAATGGATGGTTGGATGGATGGATGGATGGGTGATGAATGAATGATGGATGGATGGATAATGAATGAATGATGGATGGATGGATGGATGGATGGATGATGAATGAATGAATAATGGGTGGATGGATAGATGGATAATGGATGGATGGATGGATGCACATATGGTAAAGAGTGGATCATGCAAGAGCAGATGGATAGATAGATGCATTTATGTGTGGACTAATAGACAGATGAATTTAGATTCTGAAAAGCCAAGTTGTGAGCACTTCTGCAGCAGAGGCTGCCGTACCTCACTTGTGCTCCATCAGCTGTCACCATCCCATGAGCTTCTCATACAAATACCTGTGACTCCGCCTCTGAAGCCACAGGCACATGGCCAGAGCGCCCGAAAGTCTTTATATCTATATATATAAAAGCCTAAGCGACTGTTACAACCTGTCGACCGAATGACCGCTCAACCAGTCACTATGATGCACACTGACCACCAGGGGGCAGATGCTCAATGCAGGAGATGCCACCTGGTGGTCAGTGTGCTACCATGGCC
>NW_006352194.1:4779988-4784356 GCF_000327345.1 Myotis davidii
GGGAGATGGGGAGAGAGAAACTTCAATGATGAGAGAGAACCATTGATTGGCTGCCTTCTGCACACCCACACTGGGGACTGAGCCTGCAACCCGGGCATGTGCCCTGACTGGGAGTCAAACTATAACCTCCTGGTTCATAGGCCGATGCTCAACCACTGAGCCATGCCAGCTGGATGGAACAGTCTTTAGCCAAACAGATGGAGGTGGAAGGACAAATACCCCAGTCCCTACTCCCCCTCCCCTTGCCCTTTGGAGAGACAACTCTTGGGCCTTCTCTACACTCTCCCTGAGCCCCAAATGCCCACAGCACCCACCTGCTTTTTGACATCCTTTGTTGGTTTCTTTCCTTTCCTCTCTCACTTCCCAACTCATCCACCTGTACAGAAATCACCTCCCAGGAAAACTGCATCCAAATCCTTGATTCAGGGTCGGCCTCTGGGGGACTCAACATAAGATAAGCGCTTCTGCTGCTTATGTTCTAGGACCTTGGACAAGTCGTTTTATTTCCTGTGCCTCATCTTTGAAATGGGAATAGTTATTTAACCCTCATAGCAGACCCATGTGATCGGCCCTGGGTCGGGTCTACCATGTGCCCCACTCATACTGGGTGCTGCGGGCACAGTGAGCAGAGCAGCACAGTCCCTCCCTGGAGGAATTCATCGAAGACGGTGGAGACAGTGGGGACGGGTCCAGGCCATGGGGTTGGAAGACCCAGAATCAAATTCTAGCTCTACATACATCCTCGCTGTGTGTTCCTATGCAAGCTACATTTAAAAATACATACACGCCTGCTCTGTGCCTCGGTTTACCTTTCTGTCAAGTGGCAGGAGGAACAGAACCCACCTCACTGGGTTCTTGTGTAAAGAGTGTGCGATCATGCAAGAGCAGTGGCCAGCACAGAGCCTGGCACACAGAGCTTAACAGAGGGAAGGAGGTCATGGTCATTGTCGGACAGAAGTACATAAAGCAGTGCAAACTGTGCGACTGTACCTCACAGCTCCGTTATAAAACAGAAGGATGGCATTGGTGCCCTGGGACTTCAAAGAAAGGAATCAGGTCCAAGAATGAGGCTGAGAGGAGGAATCGGGCCTTGAGCTGGCCCATCAAGGGGACTGCATGGGCCCAGAGGAAGACAGGGCGTGGCCCTTCACTATTAGCCCACACACATCTGTCCCGCCTCCTTTTCCACCGGCTTCGCCCCACAATCCATGCTCCCAGACTTTTTCAAAGGCCACTTGGCTTCCCTGGCCTTGCCGATGCTGTTCCCTTGGCAAGTGTGCCCTTCCCTCTACCTAGAGCTGAATGGAGCCTTCATGAGTAGCACCCATGAACAGGCAGAGCGTGCCAGACCAGCTGCCATGGGGTGCGGTAAGATGCAGATTCCCGGGCCCTGCCCCCTCCAATTCTGCTTCAGTCGGTCTGAAGGAGGCACAGCTAGGTTGGAGAATCACTCATTTCATTCACTGCACTCTCCATTCATATGGGGAAATAGAAGCCCAAAGAGCTGACATGTGGGACTCAAGGTGATACAGCAAAGTGCCCAGACTTCCTAGTTCCCAGTCCTGTGCTCACTAAGCTCCTGTTGACCCTGGAGGGGGCATCGGGGCAGCCCCTCTGGCGTCCTGCTTTGGGAAGCACATCTGCCAGCTCCCTGCCCCAGTCACAGAGCTCCATGAGGGGCTGCCAGGTGTGCGGCCCCAAGAAGCCTACCAGAGGCTCTGCCAGCATTTGGCAGGTGGCAAGGCCAGGGCGCGGGGGCGGAACGGGCCCAGCCTTGAGTATTTAAATATTTGCTTTCTTACAGAATGGCATTCTTTGGAATATAAGCCAATTTGTATAGAATTAGTCAGTGCCTGCACCCCCTCCCCCAGTGCGACAGGAGGAGTCCAGGAAGGAGGAATGTACCTGCAGCTTCGCCTGATGTGAATGCTCTGGCAAGTCCCAGCACAGGATCCACCGCCTGCCTGCCGTGCCCGGGACAGGGAGGGGTGTGGCAGCTGGGTGGGCGGGGATCCCAGGCGCACCTCAGGCAGCCTATGCCCCACACAAATCACAGGCCGCAGCCACCAGAAACCACCTCTGGAGCAGCGGGGTGAAGCCACTGTTTTTTCCTTCTCACAGGCACACACACACTCTGGCTGTACAAGCTCAGGGCCAGCCCTGCCCCTGGGCCCAGGCCAACTATGGACCATCCCAAGGACTACTGGGGAGGGGCACAGGGAAAGCTGTCACACCAGAGTTCTAGAAAAAGCCCCAGAGGTTATACATGAGCAAAATTCAAATCTCAACACTCCCTCCTCACTTGCTGTGCGGCCTTGGGTGAGACCCTCACTTCTCTGGGCCTCACTTTCCCCACTTGTACAATGGGTCATATAGCACAATTGTAAAGCTATTTTTGAATATGTGTCAATGCTGATGTGACTGCTGACAGGTACAGGACTCCAAAGTATTGGCACATTAACAGCAGCATCCAGACAAGTGTGTTCTGAAACCATCCTATATAATAAAAGCCTAATATGCAAATCAACCGAAGGGCGGAACAGCGGAACAACCGGTGGCTTTGATGCGCACTGACCACCAGGGGGCAGACGCTCAATGCAGGAGCTGCCCCCAGCCTGCAGGCCCCAGGCCAGCCAAGGCAGGTGTCGTCCTGCCGGTCGCCTCACAGGTCAGCCCTGATTGCCAGCCAGGCCTAGGAACCCTACCCAAGCATGAATTTCATGCACCGGGCCGCTAGTTGACATATAAACCATAGCTGCTGTTATACGGATAACAGCAGACTATTTTGATTGCCTATCTGCAATCATGCATTGAGTATGTCCTCGGACATGATGAAGTTGTACACGCATGCTGGAAGTAAGGCAGGATTACCTGGAATTCGGCAAACGAGCCAGGCTCCCTCTGGCTAGAATATATGTGTTTATGCTGAGTCCATCGACAGGCACTTAGTGGCCACCTGTGGGGTAACTTTAAGGACGTTTATTCTTGCTTCCCGGGCCTCAGTATCTCCACTTGTAAAATGAGCAGGTTAGAACACAGCTTCTGACATTCCTTCCATAGCTACCATGCTCTGCATCCACACAATCATTCATGCAAAATTCTCTTGCTACTAAGAGAAAAGATGAAAAGGAAGGAGTTCTTGAGAAGGCAATGTTTAAGCAGAAGGAATGCATGTCTGAGAGTGAGATTTCAGGTGCTAAGAATTTCAGTGTATGACTAACTGTGAAATCCAAAACCAGCAAGGGCTCTTTTCCTGGATGCCTATTCTCTATCACTAGATGGGATAAACTACTGCTAGGAGCTGCACGGCCTTGGTCAAGTTATTAAACCTCTATATCCCTGGTCTCCTTATCTGTAAATAAGGTAAAAATATTGATTTGGGGGTTAGTTATAAGTGTTAATGAATAGATTCAAATTGAGCAGGATCACTCCCTTCACAGGTATTTTTTCTCACCCCTCCTCAGGTAATTCTGCCCTTTCACATTCATTCATTCATACACTCACTCAGCACATAGCCACTGTGAATCCACTCTGCACTGGGCATGGCTCTGGGAGGGGAAAATGGGTAGGAGTGCATCAGATGAGGCCCTGCTCTCAAGGGTCGCACATTCCAGGAGGGGGAGACAGACCAAGGAAAGACAACAAAGACCAAGACACGGGGTAATATGACAGTCTGACCATGAGGCCTCTGGAAAGGTCCCTTGGGAGGGGTGACATTTGAGCTGAGTCCTGAGTTACAAGCAAGAGCAGCCATGCAAGGATCACGGGAGAACCATTCCAAGCAGAGGGAAAGTCTGTGCAAAGGTCCTGAGGCAGGGATCAGCTTGGTGAGTTTTAGGAACAGAAAGGCTCATATGGCTGGAGCTTGATGAGTAAGTGATAAAGTTAAAGAGGAAACTCCCGCCTGGCCGGTGTGGCTCAGTGGTGGAACATGGATCCATGAACCAAGATGTTACCAGTTCGATTTCCGGTCAGGGCACATGCCCAGGTTGCAGGCTTGATCCCCAGTAGGGGGCGTGCTGGAGGCAGCCGATCAATGATGTTTCTCTCTCATCCTCTCATCGATGTTTCTATCTCTCTATCCTTTTCCCTTCCTCTCTCTCTAAAAATCAATAAAAACATTTTTTTAAGAGGAAGCTCCCGTTCTTTCCAGCATCCCTTCACCATGACACTTGATAGCCCAGGGCCCAGGTCTTGGGCCGGGGGGGGAGGGGGGAGGCAGAGACCACAAGCCCCGTTGAGGAGGAAGACCAGACATTTTAATTTTTTCTGAATTTAGGAAAGCTGTTGAGACTTTTTTCCCCCAAAGGTGACAAGCACCATCCCAGGAAGGGCAAGATCCTGATGCGTCTCCTCCTAGGAGCAGGG
>NW_006352194.1:4784393-4785492 GCF_000327345.1 Myotis davidii
CGCTGGGAGCCTTTCAGGCCAAAGTCAGATCTTGAAAAGGCTCAGCCCCACGGGTGGGGATTAGACAGGCTACGGGGAAGGGCTGGGATTATGGCAAATCCCTCGCACACAAAGCCAGGCAGGACCCCCCCTGCCCTCGGTGCTGCCCCGGAAAGGCCCCTCAGCTGACCTCCACGCTGGGTGGGGCTGAGACTTTGTCCTTTCCTGCCCACCAGCATCCAGGGCTGTGGAGGTGAGCCTCTGGGCCGGAGCCCTGGGCAGTGGGAGGTCCCGACACAGACACTCCAACCTTTTTTCTTCCCACCTCACAACCCCAATGCGGGGCTGCTCGCAGGTCTGCGGGCCTGTCGCCTCTAAGGCAGTGTGCATCCGACTGCCAGATGTGATCCCCAGTGTGCACAGGTCGCCCACACGTGTCTCATTCCAAATGGAAGCATTTTTTGTGTTACTTTCTGTTGAGGTCTAATGCACAAAAGTGCATACAAATCATAACCGTACAGCTCACTGAGGTTTCCAAACTGAATACGTCCCAGATGGAGAAATCCAAGCAGCACCCAGGAAACCGCTGCCACCCCCGCCCAAGGGTAACCATTCTCTCAACATCTATCGCCACAGGTTAGTGTTGCCATTATTGTCCTGAATGGGAGTGGGTCACATGGTCTGTGCTGTCTTTGGTCTGACTTCTCTCACGCGCCATGTCTGTGAGATCCGTCCATGTGGATGCCGGTGGCTTAGTTCATGCCTTCTCATTGCTCTGTCATAGTCCACCGTGCGAATAACCTTCATCTACTGCCCATGGGCAATGGAGCAGTTTCCACCCAAGCAAATGGTGCTGTGTCCCAAATGATCCCTGAACTCAGCAGCGCCAAACAACAATAATCACGCATGATCCCCCCGTTCCTGTGGGTCAGAAATGCGACAGCAGCTGAGCTGAGGGGTTTGGGCTGA
This sequence comes from Myotis davidii, assembly GCF_000327345.1. NCBI lineage: Eukaryota > Metazoa > Chordata > Mammalia > Chiroptera > Vespertilionidae > Myotis > Myotis davidii. The sequence goes on from NW_006352194.1 coordinate 4,785,342, forward strand.
GGGTCTCTCGCCAGGTTGCGGCCTGGATGTTAGGGAGGGCTGCAGTCATCTGAAGGCTTGACTGGGGCTAGGAAGCTCCCATCTGGCCTCATAAGCCATTAAACCCCCAGGCAAGTCTCCGTTCTTTCCAGCATCCCTTCACCCATTCCTC
>NW_006352194.1:4786154-4800094 GCF_000327345.1 Myotis davidii
CACCCATGGTCCCCCCCTTCCTGTGGGTCAGAAATGCGACAGCAGCCGAGCTGAGGGGTTTGGGCTGAGGGTCTCTCGCCAGGTTGCGGCCTGGATGTTAGGGAGGGCTGCAGTCATCTGAAGGCTTGACTGGGGCTGGGATCCACTTCCAAGATGGCTCACCCACAGGGCTGTTGGCAGGAGGCCTCCGTTCCTCACCAGGTCCCCACAGGATTGCTTGAGTGTCCTCATGACATGGTAACCGGGCTCCTCTAGAGTGTCCTCATGACATGGTAACCGGACTCCTCTAGAGCGGATGACGCAGAAGAGAGCCCGGAGGAAGCTTCAATGCCTCTATAACCTAACCTCAGAACTCACACACTTCTGCCATAGTCTACTCATTAGGAGTGAGTCACTATGCCCACACTCAAAGAGAAGAGAATTAAATCGCCTCTTCTAGGGAGAAATATCAAGAACGTATGAGAATCTCTGAAAACCACCACAATAAGTGGTTTTTGCATCAAGTTCAATCTCCTGGAGACCGAGGCCACACTTCCCCGTGGTCCCCCGCAACCCCCGCCCCCCGGTTCCCTACCCACCTCCCCTGCTCAGTAGGCACCGATGAGACACAGTCAGATCCAGCCTCTGGTCTCAGCTTAGCCAAGAGCCTCTCTGAACCCCAGTTCCTCCTATAAAAAGCAGGGCTAACAGTAGTGCCCGCTTTGGGGCTATTCTAGAGATTGATTCCACCCGGAGAAGTCCCTGATCCCTGAATTCCACTTACTTTATAGTTCTTGGTGTGAGATTGAGCCAAAGGCGTTATGAGACACGGTCAGATCCAGCCTCTGGTCTCAGCTTGGCCAAGAGCCTCTCTGAACCCCAGTTCCTCCTATAAAAAGCAGGGCTAACAGTAGTGCCCGCTTTGGGGCTATTCTAGAGATTGATTCCACCCGGAGAAGTCCCTGATCCCTGAATTCCACTTACTTTATAGTTCTTGGTGTGAGATTGAGCCAAAGGCGTTTAGAAGATAGAATAAGTCGGGCAAATCTTAAGAAACCCTGATGCTTCCCTTCATCGCCGGCAGCAGGGGTGTACGGAAATGCTCAATGAGCCTGCCCGGTATCGTGCGTCCTGTCACTGAGCCGGCTGTAGAAATGAGACCCCGCACACAGGGCCCAGACTCCCTTTGGGACTCTGCTCATGCCAAGATGCCAGCGTCCACCACTCAGTGTACCCTCAACCCCCCGTGCCAGGCCCTGTGTCGATGCCGCCCATGTGTAGCAAAGCAAGAGCACAGCTTCTGTCCTCACGGAGCTTCCCTTTGGCAGAGAAGACAAACCGTAAACAAGTCCGTCTCACTTTACGTTGTGAGAACTGCTGCCAGGGCTGTGCCAGCTTAAACGGGGCGCCTGGTCTTGCCCAGGTGGGGAGGGGAGGGGAAGGCTCCCTGGAGCTGGACTCTGAGAGGGGGAGCTCAGGGAGGGGACAGGCCACCGGCACCAAGAAGAGGCCACACGGCTAGAATTCAGATAGCGACTGTCATTGACGTGCCTCCCAGGGCGGAGGGCAGCAGGACACAGACCCACGGCTGTCAGGTTGGGCACTGTCTCCCCTGGCCCATCCTCAGAGGCTCCTGAGTATCACAATGGGTCACTCCTCCCCAACCATGCAAGGGCTCACCCTCCCATCCGATTTGCTCCTCCTGTGTCACCATCCTCTTCACCCAGCTCTCGGGGACTGACCATGAGAGGGTAGAATGAGAATTTCAACCAGTTTGACTCCAAGCACCTCTGCCAGGCAGTGGAGGGAGACATTGCCATAAATAGACTCCTCACCCTGGCCCACTCTCTGGCCCACTTACTACTGTTATTATGTTAGGTGTCAGGCACAATTATTAATTATTATGTTATTGTCCATACAAACAACACTATATATATATATATGACACTATGTGTGTATATATATATATATATACACACACACACATACACATACGTATATACTAGAGGCCCGGTGCATGAAATTCATGCACTCAGCCTAAGTGGCAGGGTCCCTCAGCCCAGCCTGTGTCCCTCGCACAGTCTAGGACCCCAAGGGGTCCTTAGCACTACTGCAGAGGTGGGACAGGCTCCTGCCGCCGCTGCTGCACTTGCCAGCAGTGAGCCCGGCTTCTGGCTAAGTGGCACACCCCCTGTGGGAGCACACTGACCACCAGGGGACAGCTCCTGCATTGAGCATCTGCCCCCTAGTGGTCAGTGTGTGTCATAGCGACTGGTCATTCTGCCATTCAATTTGCATATTAGCCTTTTATTATATAGGATATATACAGATATATATATGATTACCTTTAATCCTCACAATAGCCTGGAGATGGGGGTATTATCTAACTCCATCTTTCAGATGGAGAAACCAAGGCTCAGGGAGACAAATCATTTGTTCAAGGTCACATCATTGAGTCAAGCCCAGGTTCATTTGCTTCAAAGCATCCATCTCTCTCTCTCTCTCTCTCTCTCTCTCTCTCTCTCTCTCTCTCTCTCTCTCTCTCTCTCTCTCTCTCTCTCTCTCTCTCTCTCTCTCTCTCTCTCTCTCTCTCTCTCTCTCTCTCTCTCTCACACACACACACACACACTCACTTGTGCGCCCACATATATCACTGCTGCCATCACTTCGACAGGCTGCTGTATTACCGAGCACTTACTCTATGTACCTAATCTCATTTACTCCTCACCACAGCCCTGTGAGGAAGACTGCGGCATCACTGCGGCTTTGCTGATGGAGAAAATGAGGCCCCGGGAGGGGGGTGGGGGTTACTCAGCGGAGCCGGGGTTTAAATGCAGGTCCTTCGGACCGTGCTGAGAGGCTGCTTGTGAGGGATCAGTAGCCTCAGCTGATGCCACACACCAGGAGCCTTCACACCCACATCTACGCCACCTGGGGCGTGGAGCCCCCAAGTGGGGCCCCTCATTACCTCTCCTCCGCATCTCGTGGAGACTGGCTGGGATCCCCAAGACCCTTCACCTATTGACCCAGCCTTACCATACCTGGCCTCTGGGGTTCTGTCTGGCCAGGAGTCCCCCACCCTCGGGTTCCCGGGCCCCCAGGCTCTTCTTCTTTTCTTCTTTCACTCTGAGCCAAGCAAGTTAAAAACATGCCAAAAATGAGCCCCCTCTCGCTTTAGTGCACTCACATAATGTGTGGCAAAGAAGGCTGCATTAATCGGTCGGGACCCACATTTTTCAGTGACATTAATCTCTAGCCGGAAAAGCCTCCCTGGATGGTTCTTTTCAGTCTGAAGGCACTTAACGTTGGCCAGGGGAGCAGAAGGGGCCCGCCTGGAATTCCTCTCTCACTCCCAAACACCACACCCACCAACCCAGCCCAGCCAGCTACCCTGGTTATGGCTGGGTGGGTGAGATGCCTGCAGGGGATGTGGGGGACAGAGGGAGGGCGGGTGGTGAGTGAGCCGTGGGTGTGCCGCGGTGTGTATGCATGAAGGTGAGAAAGGCTGAGTTTCAGCCGTTGCTTGTTCTGTGAGCAGAGCATCTACGTTCACGCCCCCACGTCTGCTCGCTCAGAGAAGTGCGTCCGTGTCGTGTGAGCCAGGGCATGCCCACCAGCGACTGAGACACCTGTGTGTGTGTGTGGGGTGGGGGGGGAGGTAGCAATTGAAAGTGTGCACCTGTGTGTTCGTGAGCACCAGTCAAAGGTGAGCATGGTGCAATACGCACCCATTAAAGAATGTGTGTGCAGCCCTAGCCGGTTTGGCTCAGTGGATAGAGCGTTGGCCTGCAGACCAAAGGGTCCCGGGTTCGATTCCGGTCAAGGGCACGTACCCTGGTTGCAGGATCTTCCCCGGCCCAGGCCCTGACCAGGGCTTGTGTAGGAGGCAACCAATCGATGGGTTTCTCTTACATCGATGTTTCTCTCTGTCTTTCCCTCTCTCTTCCACTCTCCCTAAAATTCAATGGGAAAATATCCTCGGGTGAGGATTAACAACAACAACAAAAAAGAATGTGTGCAGAAAAAGCTGCAACTCTGCCATGAGGGGAACTTTAGGTGAAAGTGTGATTTCTGGGTGCACACGTTGCAGTGAGCAGGACTGCAAGCACGTGCTTGCTGGAGCACACCAGTGACTGTGAGCTGGCGCGGGTCCGTCTGACTCTGAGTGCGCACAGTGTGGCTAAGGTCATGGTCATGTCTGGGGTAAGTCAGCGGGAGTCAGAGCCCCTCATAGATGCACACAATGCATTTTGAGAGACCTAGTTGAAACACTAAATACGTGCTGGCCATTGTGTCAGGCAGCAGGGAGACCGTGAGGAATAAGGGTGTAGTGTCCTGGAGCCTGCTTGAACCCACTCACAGGAGATGATTGCACATCTCTTTCAAACTCCGCATTCAGCAACTTCACATTGGTAGCTTGCAATTGATCATGGTGGAAGCATTTACACCATGGAAATGGGCAGATGCCAAATCAGGCCCTTCTTTATCCAAAGAGCCTGTTGTTAAACGTTACCACCACACCACTAAATAAGACAGTCTATCCCCAGTCTAACAGGATCCTACACATGTTGATGTTCTTGTACATGAATGAACATGTTTGTGGGTGTACCTATGTACCCCGAAGTAGCTCTGAAGTTGTGCGTGACCAGCACACAAGATTAGCAAACAGATTCAGAGAATCGGAGAGAGAGGCGGGCTGAGGAAGGCAGAAGGACACTGGTTTTGCAATACTGCAAGGGATAGAGCCCTTGCTATCCCAATGGCTGTTTGTGAAATTATCCAAAAGTAAAAACAACCCATAAAGGTGTTTTTTTCTTATCCAAAGAAAAACACTTTAACCCATCAGCATGAAAACTGCCACAATCCTCTCTCAACATGGAGCAGTGTCCACCCAAACTAGCAGGGTCACATGGCTGCAAACAGTGGCGCTGGGTCCTGAACCCCGGCTTTCTGGCTCCAGAGCCCACACTCCTAGCTTTGCTGGCTAGAAGAGAGTCCAGAAGACAGAGCAGGCATGGCCAGAGCGGGGAGAGGGAGACACGAAGGTGTGAGCTGGGTCATGCAAGCCAAGAGGAAAAAGTTTTGAGAAGCAAATGACCTTCAACTTCAAGACCTACCAGAAAGGTGTCTTCCCCCCATTTTACACAGGAGGACCCAGAGGCTCCGGGAAGCCAGTGTCAAACCCAAGAGAGTCTGCGGTCAAACATCCAGAAGGGGGCTGGGGCAAGAAGGAAGACTCCAGAGCCTTCTTCTTAGCTTCCCAAAGCTCCCACACAGCCCCAAGTCCTCTGACCTCCTCTGACCTCGGTTACCAGCTCAGCTGCCCAGTCACACTGACAGTCACCCCCAAGCCAGGCAGGACCCAGCCTCGGGAGGCCTCTTTGGGAACAGCAGCCCCAGCCGGCTCCCAGGAAGCCCAGGAGCCAGTGGCACTGGGGAGAGGCCATCGAGACCCCATCTCCTGGCCGTCCCACTCCCCTCGGCCGCATTGATCTCCCAGTGGGATGACATCAAGGGATGCTTTTCATAGGAGGCCGGGAGGCCTTGGGAGCTGCCCGGGCCGCGCCAGTGCCGGGTTATTAATCACCCGGTTGAGCAGCCACAGCCATGGCAACCGGATCCTGGAGCACGTTAGGCACACCCGCCTTTCATCTCTGCCCATGGCCGCTCTGCGTGGGCTCTGCGTGCATCTTAACTGCGGGCCCCAGGGAACCAGGCAGGCGTGGGGGCGGGGGGGCAGGTATCTGTGCATGGGCCCCTCGGAGTGTCACAGTGTACAGGTGTATTGATACACACATGTATGCATGCACAGGTGTGTGTGTGTGTGTGTGTGTGATGGCACGTCTGTCCACATATGTGTGAGGCAAAGAGCACTGGCTTTGGAATCAGACAGATCTGCACTCAAGCTCAGACCCCACCTTTTTCTAACTGGGTCGTCATGGGTGAGTTAACCTCTAGAGCAGCCGTGGGCAAACTACGGCCCGCGGGCCGGATCCAGCCCGTTCGGCTGTTCTATCCGGCCCGCGGAGCCGAAAGAGCGGAGGGTTCTCTTGCTCCCCCTCCGCTCCTTCACCAGCAGCAGTGTTAACATGGCAACGTCAGGAAACACGGCCGCAGCTCCTTCTTCTGAGTCCAGTTTAAGAACCCATTGTGGCCCTCGAGTCAAAAAGTTTGCCCACCCCTGCTCTAGAGCCTCCATTTCTCCCCCGATACACTGGGGATCACAGTAGTTCAGTAGCTACCACACATGCTAGTGGGGAGCAGGTAACACTACTCACATGGGTGTGTCTGGAACACAGTGCGTGTTTAATAAACATACATTCTTACTCCTGCGGCACGTTGGTGGGTGTGTACATTTGCGTGGTAGGCGGGATTCTAAGAATGACCCCCAATAACCCTGCATTACCCACCACCCTGTGAGTGTGGGCAGAGCCTGAGAATATGATGAGATCTGTTGCAGCATAGGGCAAAAGCGAGATTATCCAAGTGGCCAAACCTAATCACAAGAGTCCTTTGAAAGCAGCGTTTTCTCCAGCTGCTGGGCAGAAGTCAGAGCAGTTGTTAAGTAGAAGGGGGACTGACACAGAGGAGCAGACTGTTCTGTTGCTGAGTTGAAGGGGGGCACACATGAGTGGCTGCCAGGAGCTAAGAGAGCCCCCCACCAATAGCCAGCAAGAAGGTGGGGATCTCAGTCCCCAACTGCAAGGAACCGACTTCAACCAACAGCCTGATGAGCATGGAAGTGGATGCTCTCGAGAGCTGCTGGATAGAAGGCCAGCCCGTCTGAGGCCTCGATTTCAGCCTCATGAGTCTTAAGCAGCCCAGCCCCTCCTGACCTCTGGCTGCTCAGGTGAAGGCACCGTTAGTAGGATGTTGCCAGCTCTGAGAACATCCAGGGAGACCCCCGGGGCCCTGGTATTCACAGTGACACACACATATCTGCTTTGGGCTCTGCGGGATACCTACTCTAGTCTCCAGTCCCAAACTGTTTTAAACAGAGGGGACAAAAAGTGAGGTCTTAGAGCAGGCTGAGAGACGCACCCTTGGGGAGTCTGACTGAGATCTGTGGGGACTCCTAGCAAGTCATTGACCTGCTCTAAGCCTCAGTTTGCTCATCTGAACGATGGGATACCAGCCTTAGCACCACCTTCATCTCAAGGATGATTTGATTAAATAATTAATCAAAAGAAAGAGAGGTGGTGGCCTACCCTCTGAGTATCAGTCTCAGGCCTGCTGGCCAAGTTCAACTTACACCGGGGCCTCCCCCTGGCCAGCCCTCCCTCCCCAGCCCTCTTCAATACTCAGTTCCATGGCTGTCGGCTCACCTCCCCAAATCTTTTCAATCACCTCCTCCTCTCTAACCCCACTGCCCTGCCTACGGTCCAGCGCCTGCAACTTGCCTGGATGACCACACAGCCTCCTCCTTGCATCCCTACCTCCAGCCTCACCCCCTACCCACAGCCTACCCAGGGCTCCCATTGCCCTAGAGGCAAAATCTAAACTCTACTCTGAAAATGTAGAATCATTTTCAGTTTTGCCAAAAACAACAAAAATTATTTTTTCTTTTTTATTTCCCTGGTGCTCGTAAATTTGAGCCGTTTTGCATATTTCTTCCCCTGCTCCCTTCTTACCCAGATAACTCCTGCTCACCTTTACATTTCTTAATTATTCCAGTTTATTAAAGGTACCATGTGCACCTGGTTCAAAATTGAAAAGGTATAAAAAGGCAGACACTAGAAGGTCACTTCCCCTCCAGCCACTATCCGTAGCCATCTGTTCGCCACTCCAACAAAAGCCCCTCTTCCTAGCTTTTGGTGTGTGCACCCAGATTTATTCTAGGTAAACAATGGCAAATACATATACATGCTCTTTTTAAAGCAGGTAATAGAATACCATACTTCTCTTTTTTTTCTTTTTTGTTCCAGCTAACAATCAGTATGTCATGGCAATTGTCAGTCTTGGTATATAAAGAGCTGCTTCCTTTCTTGTTGATGGTTTTATAATGTTCCGCTAGAGCAGAATATATAACCCCTCTCTTCCCAGTAGACTCAGGCTGTTTCCCCTCTCTTTCTATCACAAACCACATGTCACTGAAACATCATTTCACATGCATGTGAGTTTATTTCTGGAAAAAGCTCCTTGAAAAAAGATTGTTGGGTCAAAGGCAAAGATGTTGCCAAATTGCTTTCCACCGAGGTGGTAACAATTTGCATGTCTACCCACATTTTATCAGCATTCCTGTTTCCCTATACACTCATCAGCCCAGTGGTTTGTCCAATTTCATGATTTTTATCTGCTGGGTGAAAATGGTATCACACTGTAGTTTTAATAGGCAGTTTTCTTATTTTGAGTAGGGTTGTCATCTTTTCATAGTTTTCCTTCTCCATGAGTGGTCTGTCCATATACTTCATCTATTTAGCAATTAAGTTGTCAGCAGTTTGTTAGTGATTTACAAGAGCTCTTTTTATACGAAGGAATTTATATGGGCCGATTTAACTAATTTAAATCACTTAAATAATTCTTTAAATGCTTGGTAGAATCCCTTTGCAAAACCATCTGTGTCTACTAATTTTTTTAGGAGTAACTATTTCTATTTCTTCTATTGTTTATTGATCTATTGATAGATGTACTTCCAGATACATTTTTAACATTTTTTTAAATACATATTTTTATTGATTTCAGAGAGAGAGGGAGAGAGAGAAAGAAACATCAATGATGGGAGAGAATCACTGATAGGCTGCCTCCTGCACATCCCACATTGGGGATCAAGCCCACAACCGGGATAAGTGCCCTGACCAGAAATCGAACTGTGACCTCCAGGTTCATAGGTCAACGCTCAACCACTGAGCGATGCCGGCCAGGCTTGGTTATTTCTTCATAACCATTTCTTATTTTATAAATATGTGTCATTTCCATTTTACTGGATTAGATTATTTAATATCTTATCTATTTTACTTGGCTTTTTTTGTAATGATCCTTACTAATTCTAGTATTTTTCTTATTGCTCATTCATTAATATCCACTTTTATCTTTATAATGTGTCCCTTGTGATTTCTTCAGGTTTGTTTTATTGCCATGTTTCTAACTTCTTGGATTGGACACCTAATTTATGAATTCCCAATCTTTATTATATATTAATAAAAGTAGTTAGAGGCATGACCTTCCCATTGAGCTCTGCTTCAGTAGGAGTCCGTAGTTCTGACATCGAGCGTTATTACTATCTCAGGTCTCCAGATCGCTGCCATCTATTTTTATTTTCTTTTTGATGCAAGATATGTTTAAGAGAGAGTAGTAAACTTCACCTTTGGTTGTTAACTTCTTGTCGTATTGAATTGTGAACTGTAACTGTTAAAAGTAATGACAGAATTTATGTATTTCTTCTTCTTCCCTTCTCCCCTCCATGACCCAAATTTATTAATTTTTATTTTTTAAAAAAATATATATTTTTATTGATTTCAGAGAGAAAGGGAGAGAGAGAAAAAAAATCCTTAATGAGAGGGAATCATTGATTGGCTGCCTCCCGCATGCCCCACACCCGGAGATCAAGCCCGCCACCCAGGCATGTGCCCTGGCTGGGAATCGAACCATGACCTTCTGGTTCACAGATCAATGCTCAACTACTGAGCCGTGCTGGCTGGGCTAGTTTATATTCCTTAATGTTTATCTTTATATCTATAACGTAATTAAATCTATTACTGTATTTTTCATATTTAAATTATACCTTTTACCCTCTGGCTATAAAAGTTAAGGAAATCTGTGTATTTACATTTACTTTGTACAGAACTTTTGTTCCCTGAGTTCTTACGTATTTAAAAAGTGAAATTGTTTCTCTAGAGCCCAGCTTGGGAAAGGTTGGTGTAGTGCCAAATGCCTTATCATACTTATGAGGAAACCGAGGTCGAAATAGGAACAATGGCCCAGGTCACGCCGGCCTGTGCCAGGGACTGAGCCAGGACACGAACCCACGTGGCCGGCTGCCCTGGCCGGGGCTTTCCCCTCAGCTGGCTCCCACCTCTGCCTTCCTGCTTTCTCGATCAGGGGTGGGAAGGTAGCATTGGGCCTCTGCTGGGCAGGGGAGACCTTTCCTGCACGCTCACCTGGGCTTCGGATGGAAGTGACCGGCAGAATTCTCTCCCTTCCCCAGAGGACAGCAGCCGAGGCCGAGAGGCCTGGTGACACATCCTCCGGAGAGGGGGGGGAAGTGTGAGCTCATCCGTGGGGCAGATGGGTGGGGCGAGGGGCTCCACCTGTTCCTGATGATCTCTCTAATCCAGCCCCATAATTATCCTTTATTAACGGAGGTCGCAGCCACCGTTCCATGCTGAAAGGAAGGCGTCAGGAGTGAAGACACGGGGATCAAACACTGGTCACATTTTCCAGAGCCACAACCAAAATAACCTCCCCAGGGAAGGCTGAGCTTCTGTCTCAGCCCATCCCAGTGCCCAGCATGGGAGCTCCCGGACCCCGATGCCCCGGCCAGGCCCAGCGACCCCTACCAGACTCCCGCAGCCCACCCGCCTTTGTTCCTTCAAACATCTCCTAAGAGCACCATTTACACAAGGCCTTATACGAGGCTTTGCAGACATACAAGTAAATTACACGTGGCCCTGCCCTCCCCAGCTCAGCATCTAGAAGGAAGGACAGGTACCCCGGGGACTGCCACACGGGCTGCTTAATGGTGACAGGTGGCTGGGAGGGCAGAGGTGGGTCCCAGGCCAGCCTCAGGGATGGGGTTGTGGGAGCGCCTTCATGAAGGGAGAGACATCAGAGCCCAGGGGACAAGGCGAGGAAAGGACATTCTGAAGAAGGAACGACCATGACGTACGAGGGCAAAGTTGAACAGAGGTTCAGTGTGGCCAGAGCAAAGGTTGGCGGTGGGAAGGGGTGGGGTTGGGTGGGGCTGCAGGGGTGGGCGGGCTGCACGGGGCGGATTGTGCTCTCGGAAGATCCTCTGGGCTGCAGAGCAGATTGGCTGTGGGGATGGTGGGAGCAGGGAGTAGGGGGGACACCTGTAAGGGCCCGGGTGAGAAATGGGGAGTTTGGGGCCTGAGCAGTAACAACGTGTAGAGAAGAGAGCCAGAGCAGGGCATTCGGCAACGGCGACACAACCGCCGGCTTTCGTGACCATATTGTCCCTCGGGCACATGGCCAGACAAGAAATCAGCATGGTCCTCAGGCCATTTGCGACCCTGACTCCATCCACCACCCTCTGTTCAGCCTGGCACTGGATCTATGGGTAACCAGAGGACATCGGGCCACACTCCCCACCCAGAGGCCCTCATAACCCAGGGACATGAGGTGTAGGGACAGGAAATCTAAGCTCAGGGCTCGCTGGCCTTCCCAGCCCACCCACCTACCCTGCCCCCTTCCCTCCTTTCTCCCAGCACCACCCCCACCAAACAAGCCTGTTCACTGCTTCACTGGTTCTTCCTAACCAACCTGACCTTGCCCATTTCTTGTCCGCGTCCAAGTCCTTCCGAAAAGCCTCGCTTGAGGCCCCGCTGCCAGGAAGCCCGCGTCCCCAGTGACCACGGCCTCGTGTCTCCTCCCTCGGCCTCTCGGCAGGTCTCTGTGTCTGTCTGTCCATTTCTGCCTCCCTTGTCAACTGGGCCCTCCCTCTCAGTGTGAGTCTCAGCTTGGAGTCCTCCTCTTGGGTCTTCCCTACCAGTCTCTGGGTGTGTCCCTCTCCGCTTTTCCTCTCTCACTCTGCACCTAATCCCCTTCTCGGAACTCACACATCGCATGATCCCTTCACCTGAACAACACTGTGAGCTGAGTCTCAGCCAGGCCAATGGAAATGAGAGGGCACTGGCCCTCTCATCCTTCCCCGCGGCTCACGCTCCAGCTGACAAGGTGGGCAGCATGAGCCAGCGGAAGTGCTAGAAGGGGGATCAGAGAGATGGAAGGGTGCAGGCTGGGCTCTGAGAGGTACCAATCGCAGCGGAGCCCCAACACTTCATTCCCACATCCCCCAAAGGGGCAGGCACTGGGACCCAGGGTCAGAGATAAGGGGCACTCTCTCCCTGCCCTCCAGGAGTTCACCGCCTCGACGGGGAGGTGAGCAGTAAACTGGGTGGCCTGCGCTCTGAGTGGCCGTTCACATGGGGGATTAGAGGTGCTGAAGGCTGCAGGAGGTGCTCTGAACTCAGGCAGGCATGCCTTGACCCACCAGCTGGCCTTAGCAAGTCCCTCCACTTCTCTGATCCTCAGCTTCAGCATCTGTATAATGGGTATCTCATAACATAATTCCCTTGAGATTCATAAATGTGAAATATGCAATATAGGAGCCAGTGTATGTAAAGTGGCTTAGCACAGAGCGCTGCGGAGGACGTGTTCAGTAAGTGGCACATGTTGTCATTTTTTATTGTTCTTTTCCATTTCAGCTGTGGAGTAGTCGTAAGAGCCATGGGCTAGGCTTTAAGAGGCCCACTTCTGTCTCAGTCCTGCCACTGCCTGGATCGTAACCCTGGGCGATTCCCTGTCTTTCCCTGGCACGTTTTCCAGAACCATGAAGCAGGAGTTAAGACTAAGCTTCCTTTCTGCCTTGACCCCTAAGATTTGAAGGGCAGGCTGCCCTCTCACTTGCCCATCTTCTCTCCCCCTCCTCTGCCCCTCCCACCCTTCCCTCCAGCCACCATGGCCTCCTTGCTCTTCCTCCAACTCCCCAGCCACACTCTGGTCTCAAAGCTTTTGCATTCGCTGGTCCCTCTTCCCAGAATCCCCTCCTGTCCGCTTCCCATATCCACACTCTCCCGCTCTCACTTCCTCCAGGCCTCTATGCGAATGTCCCCTCCTCTTCTCCGGGCCCCACCCTCTTCTCTGACTTTCTCCTCATCCTACTTTATTTCCCTTTGTAGTGCCATCAACACCTGGTGTGTGGTATACGACCCGGTGGTTCGTTGGCATTCCATCTCAACTCACTGGATGCCAACTCCATGGACAGGACAGTGTCTGTTTGGCCTATAGCTGTGCCCCATGACCCTACACAGTGCCCAGCCACTGTCAATACACACGAGTCAATCACACAATGCGCACAGTCAGTCCACAGTCAGTCCAGGCATGAGGACTAGGTGCACAATACACACGTGAGAACTACGGAGAAGTGCTGTGGGTGGGACCAGGGGAGAGAAGCCTACAGAACCCCCTCAATGCCAACTCCTGGCCGCACAGCACTCTGGGACTCGCCCGCTGAGACCTCTCACAGCCTGGAAAAGCACAAAGCTTTCCTCCCTCCGTCCCTGCTGGGCACAGGCCCCCTGCCCTTGGGGTCATGGACCTGAGACGGCCACCCCCGGCCCCAAAGCCCTCAGATGTTTCCCCGTCAGAGCCATGGAGGAGGGGATGGTAGTCTTGGGCTCCGTCCTTTGTCCCAGGCCCCAGCAGAATTTAATTCCAAGGTTCAAAGCGCCTTTGCCCCTTCCCAGATAAAAGGCTGCTCAGCCAGAGAGATGAGCTGGTTAATAAAGGACGGGAGGGGGGCCCTGGACAGGCAGGCCCACCACCGCTCTCTGCCCACACCCTCTGCCAGTGAATGCTCTCAGACCTCTGCCGCCGTTCCGGCCCGCTGCCCCACAAGAAAAGCCCATTAATTTAACACTAATAGGATTTTCAATTTGTCACAATCCATGGAGATCCTGGGGAGGCGGGGAGGGGGAGGGCGGGATCATAAGAAGTCTGTATTAAAGGAAATCTCTGCAGAGAAACTGGCCTGGACCCTAGACAGTCCCCTACCACTCTCGGGCCTTCGGGTGAACCACAGCCCCTCCTGGCCTCAGTTTCCTCAACATTAATAAGACCAATTTCAAAAGGTGGCCGGCTATACGGAGCAAATGAGGTTATGAAGGACTAGCATGCAGCAAATGCTGCCTGGCTGGTAGTTGGCGCTCTGTAACTACTCCCCCTCCTGTCTCGGCCTCTCTCCCAGATCTGCCCCAGGTAGCACTGGCTACACAGGCTGGATA
>NW_006352194.1:4800112-4850030 GCF_000327345.1 Myotis davidii
ATCCTCAGTGGATCAGCGTCCTGAATTCCTCGTTGTTCAAGGAGAGCCAACGATTTGGAGCCTCCAAACACAGCGGCCCAATGGGAAGGCCCCAGCCTGTGCCAACCAGCTGCGTCTCCGTTACAGCTAAGAACACAGCACACCAGCTGCCGAGCCCGGTTCTCCAGGCGAATTCCTCCCGGATCAGGAGGTGGCCAGACAGCGCGGCCCACGTCTGTGCCGCCCCCGGCCACGTGCTCAGCTCGGCGCTTCTCCGCGGTCTGAAAGTGAGGGGCACCCTGGGTCTGGGGACAGGAGCTGGGGGTGCAGTTGACAAGAGACGGAGGCCAGCATGCTGGGAGCACTGCCTCCAGGGAGCCCAGAGCCAGCGGACCAGCACACCTGGCCAGGCCCCATGCCTGGCTCGGAGCCATGCACCCTGGGTTTGCTGCTACTGCTGCCACCATCCAGGGGAGAAAGGTGGGAAGGAGGCCTCAGGGTGCAACACCCACCCACCCCAACCTCCTGACCCCCACCCCCAGGTCTGGCTCTGGGCAGCTGCTTCCTTAGCTAAGCCCTCATACAGACTGGACAGGCTGGGGCAGGGTGCTCCAGCCAGCACTGCCTGTGGTCCCTGTTAGCTTCGCCTCCACCAGAGGTGAAAGGAGACAGCAGGGAGGCAGAAATGAGGGTGATTTCAGTTACTCTGTATTTCAGTCACCACACACCTGCTCAGGTGCAGAGAGAATCATAGATCTTGTGAATACAAGAAAGTGGAGAAGCAGCTTGGCACCTGCTCATTTGAATGGTTGAGGGAGAAAGCTTGTTGGGGATCCCACACGGGGGAATGGTAGTGAGCCTTCATGAACCAGTGTGAATGAGCCCAAAGATGCTGGAATGAATGAATGTGGGTTCTGGGGCCCGGAATGCTGGGAGTGGGGAGGTGGGTGCCAGAGGTAAGATTCTAGAAGGAAACGCTGTCCGAGCGCCACAGTGTAGGCTGCGGGATGTCACCGGGGGTTTCGGGTAGAATCACAGAGGAAGCTGAGAGAACAGGCGGCCTGCCTGAGACAGACAGAGACGGTGCAACGGATGAGCACGGCAGGGAGAGGACCCCCACCCATGGACCCAGTTGGCCCCATGAACTCGTCAGAACATCTTTGCTTGGACCTGAGTTTAACCCTTGGCTCAAGCAGCGAGTGGCCAGTTCTGCTCACAAGCGGGAAATGGGGCCCTGGGAGGCAGTGGCAGCATGTGCCCAGGCAGGAAAGGAACCCCGTCACTATACCCAAGAGTCCCTGGAGGCGTCCCCCCAAGGCAGCACTCAGAGTGCCCGTCACTCCTCCACTGGGGCTCCCTGAATTGCCAGCTCTCACATCAAGAATGCTCCTCAGGCCCGGCCAGTGTGGCTCAGTGGTTGCGCATCAACCTGTGAACCAGGAGGTCACGGTTCGATTCTCGGTCAGAGCACATGCTTGGGTTGCAGGCTTGATCCCCAGTAGGGAATGTACAGGAGGCAGCCGATCAATGATTCTCTGTCATCATTGATGTTTCTATGTCTCTCTCCCTCTCCCTTCTTCTCCGAAATAAATAAAAATATTTTAAAGAAAGAAAAAAATGCTCCTTAGGCTCCACCCAGCTCCCAGCCACACTTCAAGCTGGCTTGTGAGCCGAGGTGAGATGCTCACTCTTCTGCTTTCCGTTCGCTGGGTGAAAGGTGAAGGAGGAGAAGAGTTAAGACGGGTTCTGCCCTATGGAGGGTGACTGTCCCCTAGAAAAGAGCTTGGTGAGCCACACTCAGGACGAGGAGAGCAGTCTGTCCCTGTAATGAGGAAATGGTGCCATTTATTTCGTTAGAAGACATTTTAAGAAGGGACGGAAGCTATGAATCGGGAGATCTGTCATTCATTCATTCATTCATTCATATAAACACCGTTTACTGAGCTCTGACCTTAAGTCAGACCCCACTCCAGGCCACAGCGGAGAACCAGAAGCAGCCTTTCCTCCAGGATCCAACAAGCAAGCAGGAGCCTTCCATAGTGACAGAGGCTCCGCCAGAGGCCACAGGGGCCTGGAAGGCACACAGAAGCGGGCCAGGCTGGGCGGACAAGGAACCTTCTAGCAGACGTGGCCTCTAAGCCATCGCTTGAAAGTTGGGACAGAGGCAGCCAAGGAGAGTGAAGGTAGACAGGGATCAAGAGGGATCAAAGGCACAGGGCACCTTCCTCCTTGCCTCCCTCACTTCTTAACCACCATGCAATGCTGCTGCCAAACGAATGAATGAATGAGTAAACAAGTAAATAAATAAAGCGGAGGGGATGCCGACATACATATTACACCCCAAAACATCCAAATGCCTAAGAAAGAAAATCCGTGCGGACAGTTAGCATTTTCCATCAGGTGGAGCCACGCCTCTGGCCATCTCTGCACGGAATGGAATGACCCAGGACGCCGACTTCTGATCGCTTCAGCCAACCCCGGGAGGAGACGGTGGTTCTGCCCTCACCTGCTGACCTCTGCTCCCACCTGCAATTCCCTTCCACTCGAAGGCTGGGCACCGTCCCATTCATTTGCTCATTCAACAACATCTCTTGATCTCTGACCACGTGCCAGGTATGTGGAGTGATCACTGACATATAAGCCAGCCTTGGTGCTGCCCCCTGGACG
This sequence comes from Myotis davidii, assembly GCF_000327345.1. Classification (NCBI taxonomy): domain Eukaryota; kingdom Metazoa; phylum Chordata; class Mammalia; order Chiroptera; family Vespertilionidae; genus Myotis; species Myotis davidii. The sequence continues at coordinate 4,802,759 of NW_006352194.1, forward strand.
TGCCCACCCACCTCTGCCGGCCTCCACGATCACAGCAGGGACCTGGAAGTCCCTGGGTGGGTGCCGGGCTCTCGGAGCCTTCCCAGTAAGCCACCAGTCAAGGGCAGGACCGGGCCTGCGGAGGAACATTCCTCCCTGCTCTCCCGCCCAAACTCGTGGCCAAAGGCAAGGCACACGCATGGCTGAAATCCCATCAATGGAACCGGGCCAACTGGCTGCCACTTGCTTATTTGGCTTGGAACAGGAAATACATTTTTCTACTATTTATACTGCTGACCTCAGGAATAAACTAATTACGGCTGCGAAGCTGCATTCCCACAGTGTCAGGCTCACATCTGTAACTCCCGATTGGGACCGAAGCAGAAGGTGCCAGATGGCTGGGAGGTCTGGGGGCTCTGGCCAAGTGGACACTCCTGCCCTGCTCCCTAAATCTTCAGGGGATACATTTCTCCTGGATAGTCAAACCAAGAAGAGGTTTGCCTGCTTGAGCTAATCACTTCTCTAGGGCTCGGTTTCTTGGCCTGCACAGTGGAGGTATAGCGATGTTGAGCTCAAGGGACTATCATTTAGAGAAAATGACACCACATCTAAGAAAAGCTTTGTGTAAATGTGATTACCCCAGAAGACCCATAAGCCTGAACCGCCCAGCCCAGAGGCCAGTTTGGCTCAGACAGGCCCCACATCTGGACCAGCAGCGGCAGCATCCAGATGTGCTGAAGAGGATCCCACTGCAGTCTGCATGTCCTCATGCATGAAAGCAGGCCTCTGCCTCTGAGACCACTGCCCACAGCAACCAGATCAACCGTGCAGACCAGTTATTTGGACACAGGCAGGCAGGCCAGGCGTCTGGAAATAGAGGCTGAAAGAATGAATGGATGGATGGATGGATGGATGGATGGGTGGATGGATAACGATGCCTAGGTCATAATATCATTTTAACTGATTTTTAAAATATATTTATTTATTTCAGAGGGAAAGTGAGAGGGAGAGAGAAAGAAAGAAACATCAATGATGAGAGTATCATTGATCTGCTGCCTCCTGCACAATCGGGGGGATCGAGCCCACAACCCGGGCATGTGCCCTGATTGGGAATCAAACCGTGACTTCCTGGTTCATAGATTGACACTCAACCACTGAGCCACACCAGCCAGGCTAACTGGTTTTTTAAAGAATTTACTGAAATGAATGACTGGTTGGCTAGAGGTTAGCAAACTTATCTGTAAAGGACTGGATAATAAATATTTTGGGCCATAAAATTTCTGTCACAACTACTCAACTGCTATCACAATGTAATACCAGCCATAGATAATACATAAATAAAGGGTCTTAGCTGTGTTTCAATAAAACTTTATTTACACAACAGATAGTTTATGGATTTGGCCAACAAGCCAACAATAGTTACTATGTAACTTCAACAGGGTCCTTGATTCTTCCTTACCCCTTCATCTGATGCGTCCCTGGGTGCTCTCAGTTCTTCCTTTCAATAGCGTCCCCTCCTTCTCGTACCATAGCTATTGCCCTGGTCCGGCTCCATTGCCCCCCACCTAGACACCCCAACAACTTGCCACATTACCCTCTCTCCCCTCCAGTCCATCTTCTACCCAGAAGCAAGACAGAGCGATCTAAATCACAAATCTCACCATGTTATTCTCCTTTCCTGGCTCCCACCATCCTGACCACATCATCTTTCATGCTCTGGGTCCCACTGTCCAACCTCATCACTCACTGCCCTCCTCAACTCCCAGTCTCAGCTCTAGCAGACGGACACGCCAGGCCCGATCTTTTCTATGCAAAGAAAACTCCTCCCTCCTCTTGCCCTGGCCAATTCCTGTTCACCCTCCAGGTCTCAGGTCAGATGTCACCACCCTGAGAGCCTTCCCAGGTGCTCCCGCTCACCCCTGACATGAAGCGATCACTGTTGTAGCACAGCCACGTGCTCCAAAACCCAGCTCCCTTGCGTCCTAGACACACAGCTGGTCTGATATTGGCAAAATATGCAAATAGATCAGTGGGACAGAATAGAGAACCAAAAAATGGACACACATACATGTAGTTAACTGATCTGTGACAAACGACCATAGGCAATGGAGAAAGGATAGTTCTTTTCAACAAATAGTGCTGGAACAACTGGACATCTATATCCAAAAAAAAAGAAAAAGAAGAAAGAATCTAGACAAAAACCTTATACATTAAAAAAAATTAACTCAAAATGAATCATAGACCTAAATGTAAAAAGAAAAACTAAAATACTTCTAGAAGATAACATGAGAAAATCAGGTGGCCTTGGGTTAAGAGAATAAAAAGCCAAGCCACAGACAGGAAGGAAATATCTGCAAACACATGTCGGATAGAAGACTTATAGCCAAAACATACAGAGAACTCAAAATAAATAAATAAATAGATAGATAAATAGATAAATAAATAACAAGAAAACAAAAACTCCAATTTAAAAGGTGGTGAAAGATCTGAACAGACACCTCACCCTGGAGATATACAGATGGCAAATATGCATATGAAAAGATGTTCACATCATACGACATTAGGGAATTGTAAGTTAAAACAACAATAAAACATCACTACACACTTGTTAAAAGGGCTGAAATCCACAACACCGACAATACCAAGTCCTGGTGAGGATGTGGAGCAACAGAGTCACTCGCTGCTGGTGGGAACGCAGAGTGGTGCAGCCGCTGTGGAGGTCAGTGTGGCCATTTCTTACAAAGCTCAACATAGTCTGCCATACAAGCCAGCAATCGTGCTCCTCAATGTTCACCCAAATGAGCTGTAAACTCTGCCTCCACAAAAACCCGCACACAGATGATTTTAGCGACTTTGTTCATAACTGCTCCAAAGTGGAAGCAACCAAGAAGTTTCCTCGAAAGGTGAACAGATAAACAAAATGTGCTACATCCATATGTGAAATGTTATTTAACAATAAAAAGAAATTAGCATCAGGTCATGAAAGGACATGGAGGAGCCCTAGCTGGTTTGGGTCAGTGGATAGAGCGTTGGCCTGTGGACTGAAGGGTCCCAGGTTCAACCCCAGTCATGGGCACATGCCCAGGTTACTGGCTCGATCCCCAGTGGGGTGGCATGCAGGAGGCAGCCGATCAATGATTCTCTCATCATTGATGTTTCTGTCTCTCCCTCTCCCTCTCCCTCCTCTCTGAAATCAATAAAAAATATATTAAAAAAGAAAAGACATGTAGGAAACTTAAATGCATATTGCTAAGTGAAAGAAGCCAGTCTGAATGAATGTATGACTTTCTGGAAAAAGGCAAAATCACAGAGACAGTGAAAAGATCAGTGGTTGCCAGGGCTTCCTATGGCTGGGGAAGGGGAGAGAAGGGTAATGAGTAGGTGAGGCACAGGGGGGTTTAGGGCAGTGAAACTATTCTGTGTTATACTGTAACAGTGGATACATGACATCATGCATTTGTCAAAACCCATAGAACTGTCAAGGGTGAGCCCTAATGAAAACTATACACATTAGTTAATAATAGCATATCAATAATATATCAATTATAACAAATGTACCACACTAAAGCAAGATGTTAATTTTAAAAAGGAGGTGTGTGTGTGTGTGTGTGTTGAGGACTGTGTATGAGAACTCTCTACTATTGCTCAATTTTTATGTAAACCTACAACTGTTCTAGTGATCATTAATTTAAAAGAAAGGCCCTACATGGACAGATTATTGTTACTCCTGTTTTATAGAGATTATTATCACCTCGTTTTAAGGAGGGATATTATATTTACCCTCTTTTACTGAAGAGGGCATTAAAGCTTAAGGAAGTTGCTTGCATCATTCAAAATCACGCAGCAGACAAGGGGCAGGGTCAAGTTTCGATTAATAGATAGATGGCCAGAAACCCGTCTGGGCGTGGTGCCCAGACCTACCAGTGCCTAGAACAGACACACGAACATTTGAGTCCCTGCTCAGCTACCTCCCACCCACGTCCCTGCATCATGGCCCCTCTGGTGGACCCGAGTATGGACATGCAGCCCCCACACTGAGCCTGCTCTGGGTGCAGCCATCACTCAGATCTGTCTGCTCACCATTCCTCACCTTCTACATGCAGGAAACCCAGGAGGTGTCTGGGATAGTCATCCCAGTCAAGCTGATTCAGGACCAAGTGGGAAGTTGTAGAACAGAAAGGTAGCCTCGGGTGGGGATATGACCCTTGCCTTCAGTTGCCATGGCACCAAACAGACTAGAAATACAGGGTGTGGGTACAAGCCTGTGCTGCCACCACTACTTCTTCTAGCACAGGAAGCCCATGGTTGAATGCGATCTCCAAAGGCGTTGGTTCCAACCAGCACCTTCCATCATGATCAGGACCAAAGGGCCCGAGTTCATGGGGAGGTGACATCTGCCAAGGGAACTGCCAAGATCACCCTTGGAGGGAAACGAGGGGTGGAGCAGAGGGTAGTTGTCCCGAGTGTTGACTGTGAAGCTAATCTTGGGCAAGTGGGAAGTGCCTAGGACAACTGGCAAACCCCACTGAGCTGCTACCCTGGGAAGCCCTGCTATAAACTGAATGTTTATTACACACACACACACACACACACACACACACACACCGAATTGATATGTTGAAGCTTTAATCCCAATGTGATGGTATTTGGAGGTGGGACCTCTGGGAGATAATTAGGTCATGAGGGTGGAACCCTCATGAGTGGGATTAGTGCCCTTATAAAAAGTGATACAAAGACATAGACACAGACAATAGGGTGATAGAGGCCTGGGGGAGGGGGTCGGAGAGGTCAATGGGAGAAAAAGGGGACTTATGTAACACTGTCAACAATAAGAATTTTTTTAAAAGAAATAAAAGTGAAACAGAGAGATTTCTGTCTCCTCCACACGAAGGCACAGCAAAAGATAGCCCTCTGCAAACCAGGAAGCAGCCATTCTGGCACCCTGATCTCTGACTTCTCAGCCTCCAGAACTGAGAGAAATCAGCGCCTGCTGCTTCAGCCACACACTCTGCGGTATAGTTATGAGAGCCCCCTGAACCAAGACGAGTCTGAGAGCCATCAGGGATGGAGGAAGCATGTCCATGTGATTCCTGGTCCGAGAACCACAGCGCAGCCTGGAAGCGGGAAGAACTGTGACCACAGACCTTGGGCCAGCCCAGGGACGGCCTTCTGACTGAGAATAAAAAAGCAGGGAAGAATCTGAGAACATGGTAAAGGACTCTTATTTGGCTCTAAGAAGGCTTTTCTTCTGGATCCCTGACCTGAGCTCCTTGCCTGATCCGTTTACAAACGCCTTTCTTCCCCATAATCTTGTTTAAACTCTCAGCAGCCCTGCGACATGGGTGTTTCTGTCCCCATTTGACAGACGAGGCGACCAAGGCTCAGAGAGCTGAAACCGCCCTGTGCTCACAGTCACAGGGGAACTGGCGACCCAGGACTCCTCCTCAGACCTGCTGGCCCCACCCCTTACCTCTTCTCCCCCAGTCACACGTACCAATTGTATAGGAAACCTTGGCAAATTTTCCCCCAAAGGAATGTTGTCCTTCAGCTCCACTCCCACAGGGGCCCAGTGCGGCCCGTCCCTTCCCAACATCACCATGATTGATGAGGGAGGGTGGCTCCCTCTACCACCCTGAGTCACGGTTACCCTCCACAGAACAGCCCAGGCAGCCCTGGGTGGGGCCGCTGAGAATGACCCACGGCCGAAGGAGGAGGCTGTGTCTCCCCCGCTGCCTGTCGGTCCTAAGGCCAGCGGCCCTTAAAGGAGAAAACTGGATGGGGTAGGGCTGTGGCTTAGGGTCCCAGCGCTATAATAAGAGTCAAGAGCCTTAAAATGCTCCTATCTTTGACTCAATAATTTCATTTCTGGCTTAGGATTAGATAGCTGGCTTCTGGAATACCAACTCATACGTGACTTTCTACTCAGTGAAATGTATGTCTATAAACTTTTTGAAAGAACATGAAAACTTATATCCTAGCATTAAGTATTAAATGGAATACTTAATTGCCCACTAAGTATAAATGCAACTATGTAAACTAAATGTATAGAAAACAGACCAGCCGAACCGGTTTGGCTCAGTGGATAGAGCGTCGGCCTGCGAACTCAAGGGTCCCAGGTTCGATTCCGGTCAAGGGCATGTACCTTGGTTGCGGGCACATCCCCACTGCGGCGCGTGCAGAAGGCAGCCGATCGATGTTTCTCTCTCATCGATGTTTCTGACTCTCTGTCCCTCTCCCTTCTTCTCTGTAAAAAATCAATAAAATATATTTTAAAAAAAAAAAAAGAAAACAGACCATGTAGTTAGCCCTGATGGGTCTGGGCATGAAATAAGTATAAAATAAATAACTGTTGTCTACATTTCCAACTTTTCTGCCTTATCACCTCTATGAAAGAAAATATAAAAATCAACTTTATTTTTTAAAATAAAATATGATGGGTCAGAAGATTCAGTATCAATTCTCCTCAAATTGGTGTGGAAATTCAATGAAATCACAATAAAAGTCTTAGCAGAGCACTTTGTGTATACACTGAGTGGCCAGATCATTATGACCGGCCAGATTATTATGACCACTCCATCAGTACTTCATTGACACTTCCAAAAATACTGAATATTGAAAACTTCCTAAGCAAATACTCTCAAGGTTTTATTATTATTATTATTTGCATACTAATTCACTTCATTGTACTAATGGGGTGGTCATAATAATCTGGCCGGTCATAATAATCTGGCCACTCAGTGTATATGTGTGTGAAAGGTGACAAAATGATCCTAAAATTTGTTTGGAAATGCAAAGAACCAAGAATAGCCAAGTCAAATGTGAAGAACAAGCTAGAGGACTTGAACTCCTTGATATAATCGAGGGAATGTCTGTGTCCCCCAAAAATTCATATGTTGAAATCTAACGCCCAGTGTGATGGTGTTAGGAAGCAGGACCTTTGGGGGGTGATCAGATAATGAGAGTGGAGCCCTCATGAATGGCATTAGTTCCTTATAAAAGAGACCCCAGAAAGCACCCCGTCCCTCCCACCACATGAGGACGCAGTGATGAGACAGCCATCTTTGGACCAGAAAGTCGGCCTGTGCCCTGATCTTGGGCTTCCCAGCCTCCAGAATGGTGAGGGGAAAATCTCTGTTTTATAAGCCATCCGATCTATGGCAATTTTGTTCAAGTAGCCTGAAAAGATAAGACACTAGCACATACCATGACTATTGTTAATCTATAGCAATTGAGACAGGTTAGTATGGGTACCAGGATAGACAAACCGATAGGATAAAGTCCAAACAGACCCACACATGCAGTCCGGCTGGGCGGGGCAATGAGGAAGCAGTGGTCTCCAGTTACTCACTCTAATTACGCAGGTCTATGGCCTCATGGGGCTCCAATTACTCTCAAACCAAGCTCAGCACCCTAGGGGCCAACCAGCATATCCACCATCCAGTGCAAACCTCAGGAAGCACCCACTATGTGTACCCAGCACCCCAGGGGAGAGAGGCCAAGATGCCACACATGTGATCGTACCTTTGAGAAAACCCTCTGGCCTCTGCATCCCTCCTGGCTCCTCCCCCAAGACAATGGGAGCTAGGTAACATGAATGAAAGCACCAGGCCAGTGCTTGGCACTCAGTAGGCACTTTGTGGGCACTCACCTCTTTACTGTGAGGAACACCTCACCTGACAAGTGCAAAGAAGTGGCTGCATCTGTCCAGAGGGAAATAGGCCCAGAATATGATGGGGCCAGAGGATGCGTCAGTGTCCCAAACACTGTTTCATCTGAGCCCCTCCTCCCCCCGGCCCTGTGCTCTGATGGGAACGACTCTGAGTAGAATCCAGGCACTTGGGGCTGAGTCCTGGCTCTGCCGCCAATTCCATTTGAGACTTTGGGCCTCTGTGTCCCCGGTGGTAGAAAAAGAGGTTTGGACTAGGTGCGTGTGAACTCCTACAGCCCTTCGGCCTCTATTCAAGGCACATGCACTGGTGCCTTGCTCTGTGCAGGCTCTGAGCCTGAGGATCCCACGAGGCTGGGGGGGATCCTCTAGCAACGTGTGCTGGGGGCACACACTTGGTCAGTCTCGGAGGACTTCCTGGAGGAGGTGATGCCTGTGCTGATTCTCACAGGATGAGAAGGGGTTGGGCAGGTAGAAGATTGAGGATTCCAGCTTGTGGCACAGAGCAGTCACAATCAGACTAGTATAATTTAGAGAAAGCACCATGGCAACCCCCTGCCGGGAGGACCAGAGGGAATGCCCGGAGTCCACAGAACTATTAGGGGCAGGTGGTGGGATCCAGGTGACCTGTGGACATCCCGGGCTGGAGCTCATTACAGAATGACCTGGACTGGGGCTGAGACTCCTCAGGCTGCAGCTGGGGTCCAAGGCCCTGGGAGCAGATACGACTACCAAGAAAGCACATCAGAGGGGAACAGCCAGCAGGAAAGTAAGGCGGGAGGACACCAGCATTCCCCAGCCAAGAGCAGTAGAAAAGGTGCATCCAGGGACAGCACACGGTCCTCCCTGCTCAGGAAGACAAGAGCCTCAAGGGTCTGTTCCCCATGTCTCCCCCCAGCTCAGCAGAGTGCACATGGCAGCTGCTCAACAAATGTCTGGGTTTGTAACAATCCTTTAACTCAGTGGCTCTCAACCTTCTGGCCCTTTAGATACAGTTCCTCATGTTGTGACCCAACCATAAAATTATGTTTGTTGCTACTTCATAACTGTAATGTTGCTACTGTTATGAATCGTCATGTAAATATCTGCTATGCAGGATGGTCTTAGGCAATCCCTGTGAAAGGGTTGTTCGACCGCCAGAGGGGTCGCGACCCACAGGTTGAGAACCGCTGCTTTAACGTAAGAGATTAAGGAACCCCAGGAGAGGTGGGGAGGGTAAAGCCCAAAAACAGAGAGGAACCTCCAACATCAGCGCTGCCCAGAGGTCAAGGCCATTGGGTTTGCCCCGGGAAAGTTCTCGGTAAACTTGACGGGTTGGGGTGTGGGGGCAACAGACCGCAGCGGGGTGAAGAGTGCAAGACATGGAGACAGCAAGTGCAGAAAACTGTCTCTAGACCTTTTGATGGAAAACAGATGAGGAGGAGGGAGAAGGGGGTAATGCAACAGAGTGAAGGAGGTGGGGAGAGGGGGCAGAGCAGTAGCTGGAAGAGGTGTGGGGGCAAGGGAAGGTTTAAATTCCAAATTGGTTACTTGCTGGGTGACCTCAGATGAGTCGTCACCTCTCTGAGCCTCAGTTTCCTCAACTGTCAAATGGAGGGAAATGGCCTCACTCTACGTTATTCGGAGCACTGAATGCGTGAACCATGCAAAGCATCTCGCACGGCGCCCAGCACGCCACAGGCCCCCAGAGAACGTGTCTTTGTCACCCTCCCACCTGAGCCCCACGCCAGCTCAGGAGTAGCGGGACACTCTCATTATCAAGTCATTACCCCCATTTCTATACAAAGAGACTAAGTCACAAAAAGACAGTCTCTCTCTGCCTTCTCAGTCCCGGCCCCGCAAACACACAGAACACCAGTTCCTCACTGCCGCACGGAAGTAAGTATCGGGAGTAGGGCCTTGAACAAGAAACATCTGTTGATTAAATGAATGCGAGAGGCCGAGATAAAACCAAAGGAAGGCTGCCCTGGCCTGATGGCAACAGTGCCACGGAATCAAAAGAGGGACCCCCAGACGATAGCCAATCAGAGCCAGGCATTTGGGTCTTGGAGGCCAATCAGAGCCAGGCATAGGAACCACCTAGTCCAGAGGTTCTCACGTCGAGGTATCCCTCGGGTTGACCCGTAGAGCCTGTTAAAACTCCGATTCCTAGATCTCACCCCCAACCTATTAAATAAAAATATCATTGGGACGAGTCCAGGAGTCTGCACTTTCAACAGGACGCCCAGGTGACGCCGAGGCAGATGGCCCGTGGGCCACACTTTGAAAGAGACAACTGGGCTGTGCCCTTATTTGATAGAGGAGAGGACCCAGGTCCAAATAAGGGAAGACCTCAGAGTGAGATCACATGGCCAAGCCTTACAGGGACCGACTGATAACCCGGGAGCCCAGGCTCCAGGCCACAGTTACCCCGGGGGCCTGCAGGTGCCCTAAGGGTGGGAGGCAGGGAAAGGAACAACAGAGCGGAAGGAAGAAGAGAAAGGACAGGATAAGGGGTCACACCTAAGCCAAGCAAGGTCCAAGAAGTGAAGCCAATTGCCCAAGACCTCGCAGCCGCTCTGTCAGGATGTAAACCCAGATCTGTCTGATGCTGGAGTCGACTCCCTGACCAGCCGGGCACACTACGTCCCAGAGAAGCTAGAACAAGAAGAGGGCGAGGAGAGCAGCAGGCCGCAGCAGAGGGTCTTGCAGATGCCCCAGGAGAGGGAGCAGTTGCCTTCTCTGCCTGCCCAAGTGGCCAAGCCAGGCTGGCTGGTGTGGGCGGGGAGCGCCTACCAGTCCTGGTGCCCTGTGGTTGCCATGCCGACCCCCAGGCTGTGTTTGCGGATGTTGTATTTGATTTCACACGTTTGGAACTCTAATTACGTCATTTCGCAACACAGGGTTGCCATGACAGCTGGCCCCACGTTCCCTGGGTGGCTCACACCTTGGGGGAGGAGGAGGGGCCCGTTGGCACCCCCCACAAACCTCAACTCCGAAGCCCCTTGAAGGGAGGAGGCCGGGAATGTGGGTTTGGGAAGCACTCGTGGAATCAGTCAACATCTATATTTCACAATGGGGAAATCGGGGTCTGGGTGGTGAGCACGTTCTTCCTGACCCCCACGCCAGCGCACTCCCCACGCTCCTTTTGATGAAGTCTTTGCACACCTGGCTGCCCATGGGCCGAGGGCCTGACAGCTGGCACCCAGCAACCAGCCTGGCCATCTGCCCTCCCTGGCTCTCGGGGCCTGGGTTTACAGACTCATGCACACATGGCAAGTGGGGAGGTGGGGCAGAGCGGCTCAGCACACCAGCTTCGGTGGCAAATCTGGGTTCAGATGTTGGCTTCCCAGGAACCAAGCACAGGACGGTTAACTGCTTAGTGCATAGAGTGCCTGTTACCGAGTGGGTGTAATAAATAGTGGGGTTCCTTCTCTCTCTCTCTCTCTCTCTCTCTCTCTCTCTCTCTCTCTCTCTCTCTCTCTCTCTCTCTCTCTCTCTCTCTCTCTCGTTGTTGTTTTGGTCATTGCCCTGTCATTGTATCTAAGTTCTGGACTCAGTTCTGGAGATTGGTCTACTGCCCCAATGCCACCAACCTGCTCTGCTCTGTGACTTTGGGCAACTAACTTTCCCTCTCTGATCCTCTAAACTAGTAATTTGATGATTTTTTTCCCCAGTGCTCACTCCCTCGCCATTAAACTCTCCATCCCTTACCCCTAAATTCCAATTATTTAGCTTCTTAACGGCTGGCTTCCATCTATTGGGTACAGTCCAATAGAGAGGCTGCGGGACTTGGTTTGAAACCTCAGAGTCAGCTCCCTCTCTCACTAGCTGTGCGAAGAGAGCAAATCCACCCATGGTCAGAGGTCTGTCTTCCTTATCTGTAAACTGGGCTCACGACCCTTCCCCACCTCTGTGCCTCAGGCTCCCTGAGAGGGTGCAAAGCCTCCCACAGGGACAGGGGATGTTTTCATCATTAGGCACTGTCACAGCCAGCCCTGCAAAGGGTCTGTCCCCCAAAACCTGAGACAGACAGCTATGTAAATTCTCACTTTTTAGATGAGGGAAATGAGCCCGAAAGGTGACAGGAATTGTCTGAAATCTGACAGATGATAAATGATAGATAGATAGATAGATAGATAGATAGATAGATAGATAGATAATAGATAATAGTTAGTAGATAGATAGATACCAAAATATATGAGTTGTTGCTGCAGAAAAGGGACGTGCCCTTGGGGCAGCTGGCACAGCCCAGGGCTTCCTGGGATGACCAGGGAGATTGGTCTACTGCCCCAATGCCACCCATTTCTCCCCCCACCTCCACAGCCCTGGGTACTTCCACAGACCGGAGCCAGGACCAACACAAGCTGTTTCCCCTCGATGTCACCTCCAACCTGTGGGCAGCTGATTGGCTGGAAAAACCAAACACTGCCGCATGTAAGGGAGACATCCTCAGGGTATGTGCCCATTCAGCCCAGTCCAACCCACCAAGGCTTTCTGGAGCCAGCCTTTGACCAGACGCAGAGCACAAGCTTAGGAATCTGCCTGGCCTGGGTTCAAATCCTCACTCCCCCAATGCCGCACTGCGTGCCCCCAGCCCATTGGCTGCCTGAGCTGCAGCCGCCTCATCTAAAGAGTGGGGGTGATGATGCACATCTCACAGTCATCAATCAGGAAGGTGAAAGGACATGGCAGGTGCGAGAGGGCCTGGCACAAAGCTGCCCACTACATGTCCACGCCTGCCTTGCTTCCAGGCAGCCAGCCCCCGTTGGAGGCTGGGGAACAGGAGTACCGAGGCCACAGTCCCTGCCACCAAGGGGGCTCTTTACCAGCTCACCAAAGAGGAAAAGGTAATCCCCATGAAAGAACTGAAGAAGACAGGCTCCAAACAAATGCTGAAATGGTGCGTCCAATGAGTTGTGAGAGATTGTGAGCTCAGAGAAGGAGGATGTCACTGTGGGCTAGAGAAGTCCGGGAGGACTTCCTGGAGGAAGGGGTAGGGAGGAGTTGAAGGATTGCCTGAAGACAGAAATGCATGCAAATAATCACAGAATAACATGATGTGCACAGTAACAGATGTAGATGACAAGCAGTGATATGGAGGCCAGAAGAGACGTGCCGTGATGGTGTCACGGAGGAGGAGACTCTGGAGCAGTGTTTTCAAGGAGGAATGGGCTGTGTGTGCAAAGGAGAGAAGGAGGGGGTGTCATTGCGAGCGCGCAGGCAGAGGGAACAGCACCTGCAAAGGCACAGAGGTATGAAACAGCCAAGGGGCACTTGAGGAATTACTGAACCAAAAACAGGTGAGTGTTGGCTAGAAACACAGATGGGGCAGATCAGGGAGAGTCTTGAAGGCCAGGCTTAGAATTAGTCTCACAGGCAATTGGGAGCCGGGAGGGTTCTGTGGGAAGATCTGACATGACCAGCTTTGAAGTTTATAAAAACCATTCTGAGTGCCCTCAGCGTTCCCAGATCTGTCTCCTGCTTCAACAGTGTTTGAACAGAACAGACCCAGGGACGCCCCTTCTTCCAGCCTCCGGCCACTCTCCTGCCCCTTATCCAGTCACCACCTGCAGAACCCCCTCCGGGACCAGCGAACACACCGGTTTCCTTCTGCCTTAACTCCTTATTGCCGAACAACCGTGAGCTCCCACATCCGTCAGAATTACTCCACCGAGGTGGAGACTGCGGCCAACCGCCCGGCCAGCCTGCCCCTGCGGGCCTCCCGCACCTACCTCTCTGGGCTTCTATTTCGCCCCTGAGGTCGTGGCTCTCGAGGGCGTGGGCCACCTCTTCCCCGAGTTGGCGGAGAAGACGCACGAGGGCGCTGAGCATCTCAAAGGAAGGCTGGGCTGGGCCAGTGTCTCTTCGAAAGGCTCACCCTCCAGCACAGCTAGGAGCCCTTGGAGCCCAGAGGCCTTGAGGGGCCCCTCTGCATCCCCTGGTGTCTGGCTTTTACCTGAGCCTCTCCCCAACTACTGGCCATTCTTTTAACCACCCTGAAGCCCTCTCCCATGCATTGGACCAAATGAAACAATAAAGCTTTTTGCAGAAAATAAAAATAAACACTTTGTTTAAGAGGGGCTTGGGCTGTGGGTGCTGAGAGGAATATTGAAGGCAGAGACCAGAGCAGTGGTCCCACTGAGAATCAAAAGCCACGAAGGAGACAATGGATTTGAGACCGTTTAGGAAGTAACACTGATAAATCTTTTCTTTTAATTGTGGTAAAATATATGTAACATAGAATTGACACTTTAAGCATTACAGTGTTGTGGCATTAAGTATATTCATACTGTTGTGTGACCATCACCACCCTCCATCTCTATAACTTTTCCATCTTCCACAACTGAAACTCTGCACCCATTAACTGCTAACTCCCCACTCCCCATCCCAGCCCCTGGCGGCCACCACTCCACTTTCTGTCTCTATGAGTTTTATTACTGTAGCTACAGCAGGTCCTTGAATAACATAATTTCATTCAAAGTCATTTCATTCTAACATTGATGAGAAAGCAGGGGGAAAAAAGAAAAAAAAAAAGCCTGATACCTGATGGGGCCACTGTCTGTGTGGCTTGTTCTCCCATGTCTGTGTGGGTTTTCTCCAGGGACTCCGGTTTCCTCCCACACCCCAACGCTCTGCATGTGAGGTGAATCCGTGTGTCTAAATTGTCAGTCTGAGTGATGTGGGGGTGTCAGGACATGCAAGGGCATCCTGTCCAGGGCGGAGTCCCACCTTGTGGCCTGAGCTGCAGGGAGAGGCTCCAGCCACCCAGAACTGGAAAACAATGTTAGCAAATAATGATCTTACTTGTTTTCCTTAATCTTTCTTAAATGTATTCTCACATTTATTTTAATGTTTAATATTAGAAGTGTTTGGGGTCTTTATTTTAATATATTTTTATTGATTTCAGAGAGGAAGGGAGAGGGAGAGAGAGATAGAAATATCAATAATGAGAGAGAATCATTGATCAGCTGCCTCCTGCTTGCCCCACACTGGGGGATCGAGCCCGCAACCCAGGCACGTGCCCTGACCAGGAACTGAACCGTGACCTCATGGTTCATAGGTCAAAGCTCAACTACTGAGCTACACCTGCTGGGCTAGGGTCTTTATTTAGAAGTTTGGTGATGTTTCTGTGGCCAGAAACATGTTGTAGGAACTTCTTGCTTATATCAATGAGCCTATGGTAAATTGGTCACATTATAGTCATTTCTTTTAAGGTTGCCATATCTAAGAACCTATTGATGACATTAGTGAGGACTGACCTCATTTAAGTGGAACCCTACAATTCCACTTGTCCTTTTGTGACTGGCTTATTTCACTTAGCGCAGGCTCATCCATGTTTGTAGCATGTTTCAAGGCTGAATGTGAATGGAGATACCACATTTGCTTATCCATTCATCTGCCCATAGACAGTTGGGTTGCTCCCACCTTTTGTCTATTGTGAATAATGCTGCTATGAACACAGGTGGACAAATATCTCATTGAGACTCTGCTTTCAATTCTTCGGGGCATATACTTGTAAGTGGGACTGCTGGATCATATGGTGATTCTGTGCTTCACTTTTTGAGGAATCACCATCCTACCTTCCACAGGCTGCACCGTTTCACATTCCCACCCAGCAAGGCACAAGGGTCCAATGTCTCCACATCTTTGCCAACACTTGCTATTTCTGTTTTGTTTTGTTTTTATAACAGCCATCAACCTAATGGGTGTGAAATGGTAAATTGCTAGATCTTGACGAATGATTGCATATGAGGAGCTGAGGAGGTAAGCAGGGGAAGGCAAAAAGGAGAATGACTCCTGGGTGTACAACTTGGCCAACCAAGTGGATGAAGATTGACCCGCTGAGCTGGGAGGGAAAACTGCATGAGGAAACACTTGCAGGCCATTGAGCTTGAGGGTTCTGTGGGACATCCTGGTTGAGTACTGGAGTCTGTGGGTCTGGGAGGGTCTGTGCTGCAGACTGGAAGTCACCATTTTATGATGTTAAATTGTGATTAAGAATAAAATTACTTAGGAATATGGGATACAGAAAAAAAAGGGGAGGCCCAGAAAAGAAGCCTGGGGGTCCCTATATTTTAGGAGCAGGATAATGAGCACCCACAAATGGAGAGAGAGGAGGAGCGTCTGGGAGGCAGAAGGAAAGCCAGGAAACCATTCTGAAGTTGCACAATCTAGGATCAGACTTTGCTGCAAGCAACGGAAAACCCAAGTGAATGGCTTCATCAAAATACCGTTTCTGTTTTATCCTACATAAAGGAAGTATGGAGGCAGGCGGCCCATCATCACCAGAGCCTCCAGATTTTCTATCTCTTGCTCTGCTAGTCTTAGTCCTAATTTCCACATTCAAGGTCACTTCATGGTCACAAGATGGAAGTTGCAGCTCTAGCCATCATATCCATGTTCCAACAGCTAAAAGGGAGAAGCAAAAGCAGACTTGACTCCTAGCTGAGGCTGCCCAGAGCTTTCACTTACACCTCACTGGCCACCCCAGGTGCAAGGGAAATTGGGAAATGTGGCCTTTTGGCAGATCACACTGTCTTCCCGAAGATCTTGGTTCTGTGAATAACAAACCAGGAAAGAATGTCTGTAGGGGAGGAACTTCCCAGAAGGGGAAAATGGTAGGAGGCGTTAGCTAAGGTGTAAAGGGTTAACCATTGAACTTGGCAATGATGTCATTGGTATACTTCGGTAAGATGATGAGGGAGGGAGATGGCAGTGAAGGGGGAAATGAAGGCATGTTAGGTGACCACCCTTGGAAAGTCCCCCAGCAAGGGACGAGCTTGGTACCTAGAGAGAAGACACCAGTTCGAGGGAAGTTTGGGATCCATTATTTAAGGTGTGAAGACAGACCTAACAGGTCACGAGGGCTGAGCCAGAGAAAGGAGGTGAAGGGCTGGAGGAGAATGGGGATAGTGAAGGTGTGAGGTCCCAGGAAAGATGAGAGGGAACAGGATCCAGAAGAGAGTGGAGGGAGCAGCCACGCACCAGGCAGGAGGCTTCAGCCTGGGGACCAGAAGACAGAATCTGTGCCGAGACTGGACAGGTGGGGCTGGGAAACCAAAGGTGTTCCCACCACCTGGGAGCCATGATGAGGTAACAGGCAAGGCCACCTTGTCTGTGCGAGGGGTGGAGGCAGCGAAGCCCGGTGATGAAGGCCGGGCCAGGTGATGAGGCCTGGTGAGAGGACCACTGACAACAAGAAAAAGGCTGGAAGGGAGGTGCTGAGGGCCTGGCTGAGCCTGAAAACAGTGGGTCTGCGGTGACCATGACCCACTGGGCAATGATTTTCTTCAGTGATGCTCAACTGAGCAAGCAGCGGAGAGAGGAAGGTGGGGTGATCGAGACCAGGGGTTTGGAGGCAGACAGAGCCTGGGGAGGGAGAGGGAGCACTCAGGAAAATTGCACCAGGGTCTCAGGGCGGGTACGGCGGACAGGACATGGTCACCGTCAAGGAGGAGAGCTCGGAATTCGGGTTTCAGCGGGGGCAGGGTCACACAGAGTGACTGAACGTGAACTGAACCCAGGCCTTTGCTCCAGCCACTCAGGCCTGCGCCGGTCTCTTCCCCTCTCTAGGCCTCCGTTTCAGCTCCAGCTGAACCTTAGCTGCAACCCATGCAGGTTTGGGGACTACACCAAAGTTCTTGGGGTGAGAGGTTCCCCTCCCCCGGCCCTGCCCCGTTAACTGAGTCACCTCCAAAATGACACACTTTAAGAATTCCTCCAACCCTGTGTGAAGCCCTCAGAGGGCTGAGTCACAGGAAAGGTGGAGACTGGGAGGAAGCTGGTGACGGATGCAGGTGAAATCAGGGTGCCCCCAGGGCCATCCCACAGGTGCCCTCCTTCACAAAGGCTGCCTCACACCCACCTTGGTAACCCGCCTGTGTGGTGCGGCCACAACAAACCCTCTAGGGTGAATTGTCCTCAACACCAACCGCTCATTCCCCACCTACTTCCTGTGTCCATCCCACTCCCCTGCACTCACTACACGCTGCTGCTCCTTGTCCCTCTCCTGCTCTGAAGTCTTCCATGCCTCCCCATTGCTTATAGAAAAAAAATCCAGTTCTTGCCTTCCAGGCCAGGCCCTTTGTGACTCAAACCCGTTGCCCTCGGCAGCAACACCATCCACAAGTCCTCCACGCCAATCTCATGCTTCTCAGCTCCAGGCCTGGGTCGTGCCATTCCCCCACCCACCCCCATCGACGGGAATGCCCTTTCCTCTCTGCCAGTCCACCCTGTACAGCAAAACCAAGACCCCAATGCCTCCATGTCCTCCAGGTTCACTGTGGCCTTCACTTCAAAATAACATCGTTCAAAACCCCAGGCCCCAGGCCGCGGGAAGCCCAATGCCCTTCTTGATATCCCTGAGACCTCCCACGGAAGCTTCCAGTTCCAATCTCTTTTGACCCCTAGTTCTGCTCTTGGCCTGAGCCGCGTCTCCATTGCACCCTGCTGTCTGCAGGCCCCTCTCGGCTCCTGTGTGCAGCCTCTGCCTGGCTGCCTCATCCCCAAGTCCCAGGTCCAAGGCTGTGTGTGCAATAGACCTGACGGAAGATTGGGGGCCGGAGAGATATTTCTGGACCTAACCAGCAGCAACATCAAAGTGAGCATTTCACTTACTGTTCAGAACATTCTGAGGCCCTTCCCTGGCTCTGGCTGCCCCATGTTCCTAAGTCCCTCTCTACTGAGGAACCCTTGTCCAACCCCACTCTGCTCAGAGTCCTGAGCCTCCCAAAGCCCCTCTCCAGCGACAGAGATAACTCCCAAATTCCCGTTCCTCATTGTACAGACCCATGCCCTTCACCTTGTGGTGACCGTGTCCTTCTGGACCAGGCCCGGTGGAGGGTGGGGCGGGGAGATCCTGCCCTTCCACAGCCAAAAAGGGCCTTACAAGGGGTTCTCCGAAGCAGAAGTGCAGCTCTATCCCAAGCAAGGAGCAGCTACCTTCACTCTTCTAAGTAGCAACATTTTTTTGTTTTCACAGAATGAAACTTCAGCATCAGGAGCAGGACCACCAAGTCCAAGGTCATCATTTAACAGATGGGAGATTGATTGAGATCCAGAGGTCAAGATCCCACTCAAAGCCGAAACCGGTTTGACTCAGTGGATAGAGCGTCGGCCTGCGGACTGAAGGGTTCCAGGTTCGATTCCGGTCAAGGGCATGTACCTGGGTTGCGGGCACATCCCCAGTAGGAGATGTGCAGGAGGCAGCTGATCAATGTTTCTCTCTCATCGATGTTTCTAACTCTCTATCTCTCTCCCTTCTTCTCTGTAAAAAATCAATAAAATATATTTTTTAAAAAAAAGATCCCACTCAAAGAAAGCCCATCAATTAGTGCCCACCCTGGGGCAGAACCTAGATCTCTGCATCCGGGTCTGGGCCTTTCTACTCCCCACACCTCCTGCTGTCCCCCATCCAGCACAAAGAGGGGAGATGGTGGGGAGGGAGTTGACAATAACTGAGCACCTGCTAGGTGCCACACACATACTGTACTTTCTGTCATTTAATCCTCGTGTCTACTCTTGAAATTATCCCCATTTTACAGATGAGCAAACTGATGCCCAAGGAGGAAGCCTGTAGTCAGGTGCCCGGGGCCCATCAGCTCAGAACTGGAATTACAGCCAAGGCAACTCTTCAGAGAATTTACCCAGCTTGGTCTGCAGTCAGATTTTTATTCTTCGTAACAATAAAAGCAAACGTTGGTGCCCTCTTTGCTTGTGCCAGGCGTCAGTATCAGCATTTTACATGATTCACCCTTGTTTCATATTCACAGTAATCCCAGGAAGCATACGGGATTATTCCCATTTTACAGACATGGAAACTGAGGCTCGGAGAGGTGAGGTGATCTGCCCAAGCCCTCACAGCTGATCAGTGACAGAGGTATATTCAAAACTAGAACCACCTGGCTCCAAGCCAATGTTCTTTCCACTCCCCTTTCCCCAAGGCCCCCTCACCCCTTTCAGCTGGGAAGGATAGGTGTGGGCATCAAGGCCTGTGCCAACCTCTCTCCCCTGCTTCCTACCAGCACCTGTCCCCCCACATACACACTTATGGATTCACTTTGGCACATGGCATGGGTTCTGGTCCTGGTGCCAGCCCAAAAGGCGCAGTCCCTCCTTACCTCCCCTGTACCTCTCCATCCCCACTCCCAGGTCTCAACAAAAAAGTTAAGCTGGGGCTTGGAGGCCCCTCTGGGCAAAGTCCTGGCTGCCAGGCCCAGTCTGCTCCTCACCTGCCGTTCACTCAGGACAACCTTTGTGTCTCATCCAAGGCCAAGATGGGCATTCCCCTCCTCCAGGCACCTCCACCACAACCCTCCCCTCCCCACTGGGGCTCTGGCTCTCAGCTCCTTCTAGCTGCAGCTGAAGAGGCACTGGGTTCCTCTACACCGGGAGTTTGGGGTGACATTTGTGTTTGAGGGATGTCTTCCTTAGAACTCCTTGATTGTCAGCAACAGAATCCAATTTGGCTTCTTTATTCTTGGAGGCTGCGGAGAGCTTACAGGGTGGAGGGCAGGATGAAGAACCAGGAGGAGGAGGGCTTGGTCTGTCCAGCAGCCTCAGCAACATCTCAGTACGTCCCACTGGGTCTGTCTGAACCCATCCCTGGGGCTGAAGGAAAGCAATGGCTTAGGCAGGTCACATGCTTCACCTCAAGAGGGAGGGGCCTCATACAAAACAGTAGACTAACCGTGGGCAGGGGAAGATCCCCAGGGATCCTGGGTGCGAGACGATCAAAACCCAACCCATGGCCTCTGCAGCGGGCCTCAGGCATTGTGTCTTCCATGCATGTAGATGGAGGCTTCTCTGGCTTGGCTCACAACCTAAGGGCCCACGTAAAGGTATGGAGATGAGACAGTGAGAGTGCTGAGTGCTCAGGTCTGGAGGCAAGGGAGGAAGGGCAGGGGAGGAGGCTGGAGGGTTAGACCAGGCAGGGCCTGGCTGAGAAGAGCCTAGAACATCAGGCCATAAAACTGGCCTCTTGTTAAGACTGAGCAGGCACCTCCTCCCTCCCGGGGTCCAGCCACCCAGTACCCAGCCCACCCCACTAAAGGGGACCCTCCTGAGCAGTGCTCCTGCCTGGGCCCCAGACACTCTCCCAAGGAACTGCCCAGCATCCAAGTTCAGACGCCCTGCTTGGGGGGCCTCCATCTGGATGCAACAGGGAAGAACAGACCAGCAAAGAGATAAGCAAAGAGATGAGCAAAGAGAGCCACGCAGCTGAGACACAGGCCCACATGCATCTGGCCAGCCTGTCTGCAGGAGGCAGGAAGCGGAGTTCTCAGCGGAGATGAAAAGACAATAATAGTGATTTTTAAAGGCTCTTTATAAAGGCGAAACTGAGCTGGACAACAGAATAATCTCTGCTTTTTTAGCTAGGTAAACACATATGACTTTGTTCTTATTTTTAACTCAATGAAAATGAGTCATGGCCTGGGGGGCCACAGATTCATTTGGTTGATGTGTTAACAATCACCAGCCCCAAATCTCCCTGCGATTTATCTGCGCAAATGCCCACATGTCTCTGTATACCTCTCATCTCGGGGTCAGGTCTGTCCGAGATGCCTGTGGCCTGTAAATGTGCTACTGAGCCGTATACACCTGGCCTGTTAGGGCAGGACAGGTAGGCCTTGGGGTCTGGAGTGAGGGGGATTTGGGTGGGTTTTGAGGAGGGGCCTTAGGACATATCTATACTAATAAAAGAGTAATATGCTAATTAGACCGGGAGACCTTTCAGAGACCTTCCGGACAAAGCTGGGGGCTTGGCTGGCCCGCAAACCATCCCCAAATGGCCTTCAGCCCCTCACCCATGCCAGCACCGCCCCCCAGCAGGGACCCCCACCCTGATGGGGGCATGGCCAGCCTGCAAACCCCTGGGAGCCCCTCGCCCAGGCCAGTCCCATCCCCCAGCGGGTTCCCCCCACACCAATCGGGGTGTGGCCAGCCTGCAAAACACCCCAGACCCCTCGCCCAGGCCAGCCCCACCCCCCAAGGGGACCCCTACCCTGATCCAGGACCCCCTTCAGGTCAGAGCAGCCGGCCCCCACCCATGTACCAGGCCTCTATCTATACTAATAAAGGGTTAATATGCTAATTAGACCAGACATCCTTCTGGACAAAGCCACAGTGGCAGGGCCAAGGCGGAGGCAGTTAGAGGGATCAGGCCAGCAGGGGAGAGCAGTTAGGGAGCTCAGGCCAGCAGGCAGGTGAGCAATTAGGAGCCAGGGGTCCTGATTGCAAGAGGGATGTCTGACTAAACTGGCAGTTGGACATCCCCCAAGGGGTCCCGGATTAGAGAGGGTGCAGGCCGGGCTGAGGGACACCCCCCTCCCTTGCACAAATTTCATGCACTGGGCCTCCAGTCTAGAGAAGATAAACAGCCAGAGAGCAACCTGGACTCAAATCCCATCTCCATTTACAAGCCATAAAGCCTTGGCCAAATCACTTCACCTCTCTGAGCCTCCGCTTCCTTGTCTATAACGTGGAGATAACAACACTGACCCCTCAAAATTGTGAAAATTAAGAAATCAGATATAAATGCAGCTAGCATAGTGCAGCACATAGAGGAGGCACACAGAAATGCCCACTTTCCTCTTCTCTCTCAGTCCCACCAGTTGATTGAATTCCTTCTCTTGTCTTACCCAGAAGGACCCCAGCCCCATCCTTGAAGCCTGCAGTCCCTTATAAGGTGACTACAGGAGCAACGCTCACTGGGTGGGTTTCACCAGCCTCAGACAGGGACACCTCCCGGGGCCCAGACTAGAGCCCACGGCATAAGGTGTCCTGGCTGCTGCCAGGTGATGACCTGCCCTGAGTCATGGCAACAAACAAAGCTCGCAGCATCCTCGGCAACGGCCCCAGCACCAGGTGAGCCCATTTATCTTCGGCATCTTGGCCCAGCAGCACCCTCCTGATGAAGACCCGAGTCTGAACATGCTCGGCCTTGTAGGAAGCAGAGCCGCTGGGCTCCACTCCCTGGGCAGGGCCACGTGGGGCTTCAGAGAGGCTGGAGGCTATGACAGATGGCAAAGGGCTCCATTCTTCCATTCATTCAACGAGTGTCTGATGCAGCTTGCTCACCCTCTGCCCACTCCTTCCTTCTTTTTCATCAGGGCCAGAACTCAGCCCCAGGCCCCTTCTCCTCTTACTCACCTGCCAGGGGTCACAAACGCTGGGCCCTGGGCCAGATCCAGGCTGCAGATGGGTGCTGTGGAGAAAAGCGTGGGCTCTGGAGCAGACTCCATGGGTATGCTCCTTGGTCTGGCACTTTCTAGCTATACGTGAGTTACAGAACCTCCGTTTCCTCATCTGCAAAATAGACAAAAATACCTCATAGAGTTGTGAGGATAAGGCCCTTAACAGCCCAAAGTAAGTACTCCCCCATTTTTCCTTTTTTTAAAAAAGTTCAGCCAACATCTCAAAATAAGGGGGTTTCACAGAAAAATCTAGATTTCTGGCTTTCCTTGAAAAATCAAAAGATTTGGGAAAGCACACTCCTGCAAGGCACCAAGAGGCATTCCTTTTGGACCGGTGGTTCTCCACCTTGGCTGTACCTTAGAATCAAGTTAGAACCAGCTGGGCAGCTATTAAAGTATTTTGCTGCCTGGGCCCCACTCTAGACCAATTAACTCAGATTCTGCAGGGGTGGGGTCCGGGGATCCCATGTTGTAGAAGTGCCCTGGGCAATTCAAGTGGGCAGCTGCTTTAGCCACTAGCTCTTCATCATTTCACTGTGGTTTAATTAGAGAACAATATTGGGTCCCTGTCCTTTTAAAAGTGGGGAATAGTCGCCCTAACCGGTTTGGCTCAGTGGATAGAGCATCGGCCTGTGGACCAAAGAGTCCTGGGTTTGATTCCGATCAAGGGCACATACCTCAGTTGCAGACTTCTCCCCAGCCAGGGCCCTGGTCAGGGCTCAGGCAAGAGGCAACCAATCACTGTGTTTCTCTCACATCGATGTTTCTCTCTGTCTTTCCCTCTCTTCCACTCTCCCTAAAAATCATGGGAAAATATCCCTGGGTGAGGATTTTTTTTAAAAAGTGGGAAATAGAATCCAGCCGCAGAAAGCCACAGGATCTCTTTCACACCTGACCAACATAGCTCATGCATGTGCCCAGCAGGCTCCCCAGCACAGCAGCCTGGGACCCTGGTCTCTCCCCTCTCCTTGGCCAGCTTCATCCTCACGGCACCTCGAGACGGTCCATTTCCAAGTCCTCATCTCTGATCCAGCCCCTCTCACCTCAAGGAGCCCTCCTCAACCTGCCAGGCAGAGCTGGTGTCTGCCTCCTCTATGTCCCAGAGCACAATGTGCCTCTCCCTGTGCTCACACCAAGACGGTATTCATTCCTTCGGGCTCTGCTTCCCACGAGACTAGGAGTTTCTAAAGAATGGGGTCCTATCTGGAACCCCAAGACCTAGGTTAGCTTCTTGACCTCACAGCCTCCTCCACCATCACCACCACCACCCCACTTTGCACACGCCCCGCACGGCCTCTCAGCCTCTCTCCGCCTCTCCATTGGGCTCCCATTCCTGCCGCCCCTTCCTTGGCCTCCCTGCACCTCTAAGCTCAGACATGGGATCTGACTCGGCCCCTTCAAGTCTTCCCGCTGAGTCACAGTGAAAGTCTGGCCCGGGATTGGCTGCCATTGGGTCCGGAGCCCATCCTTATCCCATCAGCTGTAGCCGGGCCAGTGCTTCCCATTGGTGCCCACCTCACGCAGGGGACTCATCTTAGAGTTGCCAGATTTAGCAAATAAAAACATAGGACTTCTAGTTCAATGTGAAGTGCAGATAAGTAATGACTAGTGTTTTGGTATATGTACGATTCGTGCAACATTTGGGACATACTAATACCAAGTGTATCTGAACTTCAGGGGGAGGGGGTCATAAGATGCAAACATGGGCCCCTTGAGCAGAGGGGGAGGGCGAGAAAGCTTCAAGGGGGTTGTGGCCACTGCAGGCACAGTGACTGCCATACACTTTCCCTTGGGGGCGCTCAGGGTCCCCATGTGGGCACCCTCTGAGACCCCACTTCCCTCTGCTCTCTTCCTTCTCCCCTTCTTCAGCTCCTCCCCAGTCACCTCTCACATCTCCAGGCTCCCACTCCATCCAGTGTCAGCTCGCATGCACGTGCCCGCCTCCTCCTCTTCGGGAACTAACCTGTCCAGGGCGACCTCGGAGGAAGTCTGGGGTGGGGTTGCCTGAAGAAGTACAGGACACTCAGTTAAATACAAAGTTCAGATACACGAGGAAGCGGGTAGGAGGGAGGGAGAGAGACAGAGAGAGAGGAACATCGATGTGAGACACATTGTTTGGTTGCCTCCCACACGCACCCGAGCAGGACTGGGGATGGAGCGTCCAAAATCAATGGGAAAAAATATCCTCAGGTGAGGATCAACAAATAAAGAAATAAATGTGAATTTGGGAATTCCTTGAAACTGTTGTATATTCTATGCGTCACTTCGGCATCATTATATATGTCTGTATCTAGCCTGCAGACAATGTCTGATGCCTGACCATGCTCTATGGCAGTGATGGCGAACCTTCTGAGCTCGGCGTGTCAGCATTTTGAAAAACCCTAACTTAACTCTGGTGCCGTGTCACATATAGAAATTTTTTGATCTTTGCAACCATAGTAAGACAAAGACTTATATTTTTGATATTTATTTTATATATTTAAATGCCATTTAACAAAAAAAAATCAACCAAAAAAATGAGTTCGCGTGTCACCTCTGACACGCGTGTCATAGGTTCGCCATCACTGCACTGTGGCTTTGAGGACCCTTCACAGTTACCCATTCTGCCTTCCCAAGAATGGGCGCATCGAGCGCATAGTCAGAACCTGGTGGGAAATCACCCAGCCTTCATGTGATCATTCTCAACAAATGTCAGACGCCTCTCCCACCTTGTCACAGCCCCTGCAGAAAGTTCATCATTGAGGACCCTGGTTGCAAGCAACAGAAATGGCCCTCGCTAGCTTCAGCCACTGGGAGCTCACAGGGGCCATAGGGGGCTGGAGCACCAGGCTGGGGAACCAAGGACATTGCCAAGGTGAGAGAGTGGAAGATACAACGTTGGGTTCACAACCGGAAGATATGGTAAGATCCCGACTTAGGGATGGATGGATCAGCCTCTTCAGATCCAGACTCTACTCCAGTAACAGAGCTTCTGTTTGCCCACCTCTGGCTAGGGAAGGTGGGACCCCGGAGGTCTTTCCAGGGCAGGAAACCAGAGTGCCGGCCTACGGGGAGTGGGTGCCGGCAGCGAGTTATTCCCTACAGAGATGCCACACCCTGCAGGTCAAGGGGCACCTCTTCAATCAGGAGCGTGGTGGTCAATTATTTTGCTGTGAGAGTTGCCACCACTTTTTTTTCTTTTTAGTTATTCTGGAAGCATTCACTTGGATTTTCCCCTGCTCTGGTTTTCTTTATGTTTCCATAATCTTTCGACTCCTGGGTGGTCTGGTTTCCGACAGGCAGCAGCGTCAGCTGGTTCTCACAGAGTCCATGTGCTCATGGAGGAAATGTGGCCTGAGCGATGTCACCCCACCCACGGAAAGGAAGTGACAGCTACACAAGGTGGGGAAATGTATGGCTTGTATCCGTAAGAATGATTTTGGTTACTAGGAACAGAAAACCCAATTCAAACAGCCGTAAATAATAAAGTCAATTTATTGGCTCACTTAAAAAAAAAAGAAAAGTCCTTCAGGAAAGGCTTGATCCAGCAGCTCACCAGTGCCAACAAGGGCCCAGTTTCTTTCTTGCCTTACCTTTTTGAAGGCTGGCTTCCCTCACACCTGCCAGTGGTTCCAAAGACAAAGATCACCTCACTGTGCTCAGTAGAATATCAGAGAACCATCTTGGTCCCAGAATTCCTAGCAAAAGTCCTGAGATTCACTCTGATGTGACAGGTCTGGGTCACATGCCCAACCCTAAACCAATCACTGAGCCAGGGGTTGAAATGTATTTATTGACTGAGTTCACTCCTGCCTAGCATCAGAAGGGGTCAGCCCCTGGAACTATATGGCACCCCAAACCAAAACCAAGGCCATCTGGGAGGGCAGGGGGATACTGAGAAAGCCACCCACACAGGCCCACTGCACTGGGCAGCTGCTGACACTGGAGTCAGTTGATGAATTATCATTGCAGCTCCCACGATGAGCTGCATTAAGCATTTCACCTGCATGAGTTAATGTGGTTTAACAAATCATCACAGAGCCCTGGGAGGTGGCCTTTTAATCTTATTTTGTGGAGAAGCATACAGGTTAAATGAAGCGACTTGAAGCATCAAAGTTGTCATGAGTCAGAGGCAAGATATGAACCTGAAATCTACCTGATTCCAAAATCCATTCTCCTAATCTCTGCCTCACCTGCCTCTCAATCGTGTGAAAAGCACTGCTGGGGACACCAAGAAAGACAGCCCAGTGATTCAACAGGCTTTAACTGAGCACCTACTATGTGTCAGGCATCCTTTCAGGCTCTGAGTACTCAGAGGTTATTGAGGTAAAATTTCTACCTTCCGTGAGGCTCATGGCCTAGAAGGAAGACAGCCACACACCTATAATGACGACCTAGCGAGAAAGACTAATTACTCCTGTATTGGGCACTTCATATACATTATTTTGTTGACTTCTTTTTTTAAAAAAATTATTTTTTAATATACTTTTTATTTCAGAGAGGAAGGCAGAGGGAGAGATAAAAACGTCTGTGATGAGAGAGAATCATTGATCGGCTGCCTCCTGCACGCCCCACACTGGGGATTGAGCCCGAAACCTGGGCACATGGCCTGACCGGGGATCAAGCAGTGACCTCCTGGTTCATAGGTCGACGCTCAACCACTGAGCCATACTGGCTGGGCCTCGTTGAATTCTTAAACACGCTCTGGGTCTTTGAATTAACAGAGGGACAGTGAGGTGAGGTCACTCAGCTGTTTGGGCAACTCCACCTGGTCTCCCTTTCTGGGAGCTGTGACGGTCAGATCACCGGGAAGGCAGCCATGAAAAGTACAGGCCCACGCAGAACTCAAGGCCTGCAGGAGGGGCGGTGCACTGTGATGGGCGGGTGGAGAAGCCTTCCCGGGGAGAAGTGTTGCTCAGCCGTGGAGACTATGGTACAAAGGCAAGGCGTCCTGACTGGCCCTGGTGCCAGCCACTCCCCCCACGTGGTCTGGGGATTTGTGTTTGCAAGATTCCCACCTCTCGGAATTCCCACCCCAGAATCCCGAACAGGGAAACCTGCTCCGCTCTCTCGGTATCACTCCAAGCCCCACGTTAGCGCTAAGAGAACTGTAATAGCTGCCACCTACAGCCCCTTCTCGGTGCCAACGCTTCATCACCCTGCAAGTTAGGGATTGCAGACATTTTACAGGCAAGGCAGCTGAGGTTAGAGACAGAGTTCAGAGGTCAGGGGTCAGAAATCAACCTCCAGGCCTGACTCCAGAGTCCGGGCGTGCCCTGAGACTCCCCAGGCTCCCCACCCTGCTTCCCACAGCCTGGCTGTGAGGGGTAAAGGCTGGTGTCCTTCCCGCGTCACCCTCCCTCCGCTTTTCCCTAACCAGCCCTCTCACTGGGGCTCCGAGCTGTGGACTTTCTAGGACCCTCACCCACATTGTGGGTGTCCCCTCAGCAGGGAGCTGGGTTCCCAAAGCCTCTCTCAACCCACCACTCATTTCTCAAAAGTCCTCATGGGGGAGATAAAGGCGGAGAGAAACCCGTAGAGGAAAAGAGCATGGGTTTCGGAGACGCGTAGACCCGGGTGTGAATCCAGGCTCGGCCACTTACATGCTGTGTGACTTGAGCAAGTCCTGTCTCTGAGCCTCAGTTTCCAGAGCTGTTAAATGGGAGCCAATACCCCCCACCATGTAGGTTGCTGTGCAACCCAGAACCCCACAAGCCATCCTTCGAGCATTTCTCTCTTCCCACCCCTCCCCCATCCAATCGAGTACCAAATTCATCTATTTTATCTCCAAAATATATTTCAAATGTATCCATCTCTCTCTGTGGCCTATGTCACTTCCCTCATCCAAACCACCATCACCTCCTGCCTGGACTACCACTGTAGCCTGCTCTCCCGATGCTTCCTGGTCCCTTCAATCGTTCTCCAAGGTGTGGCCAGAAAGACCCTTATAGAACATGTATTCAATGACGCCACCCCCAGTTACAACTCTCCAATGGCCTCCTTTGGCTCTCAAGCAGACTCCAAATTCCTTTCTGCTACCCACAGAGGCCCATAGGAGCTGACACTGTCTCCCTACCTATTGACCTCTTGCCCTCTGCCTAGGGATCTCTGCACCCAACCTCATGGCTACTCTGTTCCCTCTGCCATTAACACTCTTCCCCATCCTAAGCCTGTTAACTCCTGCTTACGCCTCACATCTCTGTTCCAAGGCCACTTCTTCGGGGAAGCCTTCCTTGATCTCTCAGACTAGCTCAGATTCTCCCACTTACTGATCTCACCTTGTACTTGTCCTTCGTTGCAGCCATCACACTTACAATCACATAAGTATTGGTTGAGTCGGTCCTTGGGTGTCTGTCTTCTCAGTCATGGACACACTGTTTTTGCCTCCTCCTCAGAACAACCTTCTCCTTACACACACACACACACACACACACGCACACACCCCTAATGGCCTCAGAGGTGGGTCCCAATAAGATAATGATAGAGGAGGGGGGCTGCAGGGACATGGGATGGGGCAGGCATCCTCTGTGCCCCATGCAGGATGCCCAGGTGAGAATGAAGCCCTCAGACAGAGAACGTAGAACCAAGAGACAGAGAGGGAGCAGCTGAGCCTGAACACCTGCCTCTGCCTGGAGTCAGTGGTGCCTGAACGTCCTCCCAGTGATGATACCGCCCCACCACCATGTTTTGCTTTGTTTTGCTTTGCTTAAGCTGTTTCCCCTTGCAAACTACAGAGGACAGGAGGCCAGTGCAACCGTCCTGGACTGCAACTGCGTCTGACTCTGAGTTTGACTTCTTCGGTGCTGCACCCCAGGCCTAGCTCACAGCTGCTCCAAGACCTCCTGCTGGGTGAACAAATGAAATGGAATGGACAGCCCAGTATGGGATCAGAAAGGAGTCGAGATTCCTAAGAAACGCCATGTCCTCTTTCTCGCCCGTCACGTGGGGGCTGCCAGCTTGGCCAGAGCAGAGCCTCCCTGATGTCCCGACTCCAGGACCCCTCCCTGGGGAAGCGGGGCCGGCTTCTGTGCCAGCAGGCTCCTCTGGGGCCCCTCCTTCACTTTCTGGAATATTCCAGAGCTGACCCATCACCCAGGTGCATACCCAAGTAGCCAAGGCAACTGTTTACCCTCTGCCCTTAGAAACCACCTCCGGTCTGTGGCAGTGGGCACCCCACACAGCTGTCCTCTGCCCACAGCCTGGCCGAATAAGCAAGGGTGTTTCCTGCTAGGGGTTGGCATGGCCAGGCTGGGTTTCCTACCCCTCCGTGCCATCACCCCCCTCCACTGCTCCCCGTCCACCCCAGCTCCTCACAGCCCCAGCAGGCCACACACTCACCATCTGGTCTGCCTTGGGGGCCAAGGGGAGAGGAAAGAGCATTCACCTCCTTCTGCTCCCCCGACCCACTGCCCACGGCTTCAGCCAACACCAGGCCGATGGTGGAGGACCACCCTTGGGCTCTGGAGTCAGAGAGGCCTGGGCCCAGCTCCCCCTCTCCACTTGCAGCTCTGTGGCCTCTAGCAGAGCACACGTGGCCTCTATGAGCCTCAGTTTCTCCGTGTGCAACATGAGGATAGTCGCTGTCACCACCCGGTGGGCTGTGTGACAATGAGATCAGCATCGTGCCTGGCACGTGACTCAACACTGACCGGCTGAGGAGCCCTGGCCACGGGCTCGGGCGTCGTGAGGGGACACTGAGGGCTTCACTCCTTACCTGAGGGGACAAGAGGGCTCAGCCCTTTCCCGAGAGGACACGGGCTAGGGAGAGCTCTGCCCTGCCCAGTGGTGAGTCCTGCCTTTGGGGGCCACCTTCTCTTAGTCACCGATTGGAAGGGAGCCACGGGGTTTGAGCTGATGCTGCACTTGTGTAACCAAAACCCTGTATTAACGTGACTGGTGGTTATGTAGCGAGGCTCTGGGAGGTCCGATGGTGGCTTTGGGGTCTGACGGGCTCCCAAGTTGTCCCTCAACACTGCTGACACCCTGGTGGCCCTAGTCCTGCCGAGTGACTGGGACCTGTCCTGACCTCTTCAGGAGTCTTTGGAGCCCCATCACCCCATCACCACTCTAGACACAGGCCTGCGTCAGCACGCACACCCACCCAATGCCCCAGAGTTTTGCTGTTTCCTAAAAATGGGTTCCCTGGACCTGTGAGCACTGGTCTTAAAGTCGGCGATTGGGGATGTTCCACTGGCTGTGTGGCCTCGGGCGAGTCACCTCACCTCTCTGAGTGTCAGGACGGGGAAAACATGACCTAACCCCCTGGACACCGTGAGGATTAAACACGGAAACTAAGGAAGTTCTGGACGGGCCAGCAGGCCCTAAATAAATGATGAACATACGTGGCAAGGAAGTGACACATTTACATTCCTCTTCCCACCCCTTCCCTCGTTTGCTTTCTAAGGAGGGTGCAGGCTGGAAACGGAGGAACCAGGGGAGAAGTCAGGAGAGGGGGAGCCAGGCACAGGCCCGAGCGGCCCTGGGAACAAGATTGAGTTTTGCGGCCCCTCAGCAAGAGTGCGTCTGACGGCTCCAGCCTCAGCCTGCCCCCCACCCTTCCCCCCTGGGCTCAGTGTGTGGATACCCGAGCCCACACGTGCAAACTCTGTCCGCGGCCACCTCGGCCTAGCGGTGCTCACACCTGCCGTGCAGAATGGCCCAGAGAGGCAGCCCACGGGGACCCCGGCAGCGGGCGCGGGGCTCTGGGCCTTCCAGCGTCTGCAGGGTGGTCTCCGGAGGGGATGTGGGTGGGCACATCACCCTGGGAGATGGAGTGCGGGCAAAAGAGGAGCAGGCAGAGTCCAGTGTCAAGGCCAGGGCCTAGGTCTAAGAGCAGTTAGGAAATGACTGAATCCCTGCTCTGGAGACAGAGAGAACAGAAGAATCTAAACCAGTGGTTCTCAATCTTCCTAATGCCGCGACCCTTTAATACAGTTCCTCATGTTGTGGTGACCCCCAATTTCATTGTTACAAATTGAACATAATTAAAGCATAGTGATTAATCACAAAAACAATATGTAATTATATATGTGTTTTCCGATGGTCTTAGGCGACCCCTGTGAAAGGGTCGTTCGGCCCCCAAAGGGGTCGTGACCCACAGGTTGAGAACTGCTAATCTAAACAAAGAATTCTAAGAAAGCAGGATCTGTGGCACAAATGCCTGTGCCGGGATCAGCCTGGCTTCTCTTGGGGGTTCACCTCCCGGCACCTCAACTGAGCTCCTACACCCGCTCCTGCACAGCCCCCTCCCAAGGCCTTCAAGGAAGGGTGTTCAGGGAGCCGCGCCCAAAGCTAAGCACCAGTTATGCCACGCTCTGTGCCCCCTGGAGGCCCAGGGTCCTGGGCCAATGTTTCCCAAGGGATGTTTCCCAGTGTTTCCGGATTCCTACTCACCCCACACCCACCCAATCAGGTCCATCCCTGGGGGCAGGGGGCCCCAAGTCAGCACAGTTAACAAGCGCCCCGGGGCTCTGATGTGCCTTGCGGCTTGAGACCCACTGTTGGAGGGAAGACGCCCCACTCAGGCATCTACTCAGCAAGCTTTTGTTGAGCACCTACTGTGTGCCTGACACCGTTTCAGGCACTGAGGATACATCTGTGAACAGACACAACCCCTGACCTCAGAGCTGACATGGGGAGACAGCAGGATAAACAAATCTATGACAAAATAGCTCCGACAGTGGTAAATACTGTTAGGAGACTAACACAGAGAGGGAGTGGTCAGGGAAGGCCTCTTGGAGGAGGTGGCATCTGAGCTGAGACCTAAAGGACTCAAAGGCAGGCCTGTCTGCGCCCACACCCTGACCGCTGTGGTGCTGCCTCTCTCGGTCTGGTCGGCCTCCTGATTCTGAGGGGCCAGGAAAAGCCCACGTGATGGTGGAAAGAAGGCCAGGCTTCCTCCCGTGAGAGAAAAACCCTCCCAGGCTAAGCCTGGAGGGAAGTGGTGATAGAATGCCCGCCACATATAAATAGGCCCGCCGCTCCGGGGTCGCCCTGGAAACCTGCGGTCAATTTGGACTTTGCTTAGGGCCGAGCTCCCTGCCACCAGGAGCCCAAAACGGCTGAACAAACTTCGAGCTTCACATGGGGCCGGCCCTCGATGAGTTCAAGGCCGGAGCACTTCTCCAAAGTCAAAACCGCAACAGGAAAGGCACCGAAAGCCTTCTGAGGAGGCCCGGCCTGGCGCAGGGCTCTGGTCAGCCCTCCCAAAGGCCGTCGTGGACGAGGAAGAGGGGAGTCCAGCAACATCCCCTCGCTCCCAAGTCTCCCCCCTGCCCTGGTGCCAATGTGCCTGAAATCCCACCGTGGGGACTGGGGCTGTAGGGTAAGCATCGCCCAGCGTCTCGCTCCTGGAGGAAACCCTACGGGTAGTCCCTGACCTGGGGCGTGGGGAGGAGGGACGCTGTGGTTTAGTTGTGCTGACTCTGTCCCGCATTTTCCTGGACAGCCCTGACTTCAGGTCATCCGCTCCCATCTCCCACGGAACCAACTAGTGTCTTGTTGGGAAAGAGGACGGTCCTAGTGGTTATCCAGAGGAAGTGGCCCCGGGCAGGGAGTCTGGAGCCCAGGTTCTTGGTTCTGGCTCTGCCACTTGGCAAGTCTCTCTTCCTGTCCCTAAAAGGGAGACTTAACAGAGGGGACTGTGGCCTCAATCAAGTGCAGGGGCCCTCGGGCTAATTCTCTTCTCCCACCAGAGGGAGGGAGATGGGCTCCAGCATGAAGGTGGCGGTGGCCCTGGTGAGGAGCTGGGAGGGGAGGGAAGGGCTGTGGGAGGAAGGATGAGGTGTTGGGAAGTGACCTGCTGACTCCCTGGTGTCGCCACCACCTGCTGCCCACTAGCCCACTTCACTTCCTGCTCCTTCCTTTGGCCCTTGGGCCCCCAGGGACCTTGACCCAGTTGCCCCAGAGCAGACCTGAGCCCACACTCAACAGGGTGTCAGCCAAAGCCACACCCCAGGGCAAGGCAAGTCTCCTGGGGGATTGAGGAGAGACTTCGCCGGAGCTGCTGGGGCCCTCACACTGAACCTCGGCCGGAGAAATGAGCAGCACAGAGGCCTGGGCACTGTCTGTGCAGAAAGAGCACGGGAGTTGGGTGGACAGGACCAGGGCTGGAATCTCCGTCCTTCATGCACTGTATGACCTTGGCCCCGCTGAGCCTCATTTGTACCATCTGCAGAATGGGCCTAATGGTCCCAAAGAGCCTATGGGAGACTCCCAAGAAATCATGGACCTGCTCTGCCCACTTCAGTGCCTGGCACACAGGAAGAGTTTTAGAAAAGAATAATTCCCTTCTTCTAACAAATGTTCATTGAGTTGTGCTTTTGCTCCTAGTCCCAGCATTTAACTCAGTCTAAGTTTCCTCCACAAGAGAAACTGGACTTAGTTCAAAATTACAATCACCCACGTCACCCCCACTCCTGCCACCAAATTTCTGCACATTTGTGAGTGAGGGACTGCCCAGTGCCTGGTACTACCACCATTGGTAGTAAGTACAGTTTATTGCACACCTACCCCATGCATGGTACTTTACACACTTACACTATCCCCTCACCTTCTCACAACAGCCCTATAAGCTGAGGGAGCTCCCACTCTACAGATGGAAAACCGAGGCTCAAGGGCCACACAGAGGTGGAAAGGGAGTCAAGCCCAGGACTCACCACGAGGCTACCCTGCCTCCCCAAACTGAGGGAACCTCTGCGCTCTCAGCACTTCAACAATAGCTACTGGGGAGACCCTGGAGGAATCAGCAGAGGCCCAAGGGGCTCCCTACCCAACCAACATTTAACAATTTCACTAAAACTCAATGTTCCCTACATTAAGGCTCCTCCTCCTTTTTTTCAAAAAAGAGCTGGGTTTCAAGGTAGACCCTACAGCTGCTCTGAACTCTGGAGGAGCCAAGAGTGGGGCTGGGATGCTGGGAGCACATTTCTAGGGTGATCACTTTTCCAAGCCCAACATGGACTCATGAGGCCTTCCAAGGACAAGGTCCCCAGGTACGTGAACTTGGGGACATTTGGAGAAGTCAGGGTCTTGGGGCCACTGCTGGCAAATTTCCATGGCACTTCAGCGCTCTCTGGAAAAATGCATTTGTGCCTTTATTTTTTTATTTTATTTTTTTTTATTGATTTCAGAGAGGAAGGGAGAGGGAGAGAGAGATGGAAACATCAATGATGAGAGAGAATCACTGATTGGCTGCCTCCTGCACGCCCACTCTGGGGATCGAGCCCGCAACCTGGGCATGTTCCCTGACCAGGAATTGAACTGTGATCTCCCGGTTCATAGGTCAACCCTCAACCACTGAGTCACCTCGGCTGGGCCAGTTGTGCCTTTTGACTGCGACTCAGTCAACACATTTTCGGGCCAGCTGTGGTGATCAGGGCTCTGTGAGCCTCTCTAGCCCCCTGGACACCCTGGTGGGGCTGGGAGCTGGTCAGGGAAGGCTTCCTGGAGGAGAGAGGGCTGGGCAGGCCCTGTGGACAGAGAGGATTCAGGCAAGCAGAGAGAAGGGCGGGGCGTGTCTTCTCCAAAGAGGCATCCTGCCACCACAGAGGAGGTTGGTCAAGTGACCTGAGTTTGAATCCTTGGATAGACTATTTGAATCCTTGGACGGATGGATGGATGGATGGATGGACGGATGGATGGATGGATGGACTGCGGACTCAAGGAAAAAATAAAAGAAGGGGGGAAGAATGATCCATTCATCCCCAGGCTGCAGTCTCATGCTGGCCCATTTCCCCAGCACCCCATCCCCAAACCTATCAGTCGGATACACAGGGTTATGTCACAGTAACAGACAACTCCAAACCTCAGTGTCTTAAGCAGCAAAGGTTTAGTTCTTGTTCTTGTTCACAGCACGTGCTTGTGAGTTGGCAGGGGCTCTGCTCCACAGTGTCCTCACTCAGGACCCAGGCCACCACCATCTTGCTAGTTACTGGCTGCTGTCACATGTCATTGGCCAAAGCCACCCCTAAATTCAAGGAGTGGGCAGGGCACTCCTACCGCAGATCTGGAACGAGGAGAACCCTAACATCTGTGAACAGCCCTGACGCTGCCACGTGCCCCCACTCCAGCTGCCTGGGAGCACTGTCCCCTGAGTCAGTGAGACAGGGATTGGGTCGGAAGGGAAAACAGAGAATAAGGGCCTTGGCCCATCTCCTCAACCCAGGGATCCCAGAGGCCTTTTCCTCCTCAGTTCCGGGGCCTGCACTGTGGGTGCTGACTTCAGGATCAGCCATGAGCTCAAGTCTCCCTGTCCCGGTCCTGCCTGAGACAGGCCCTTGCTTCCAACTGTGGCCCCCAGTGCCCAAGGACTGGCACCCTCAGGAGAAATACGGGGCGTCCACAATGAAATGCTCCCTGGAGGTTGTCATGTGCAGAGAGACACTGAGGCTCAGAGAGAGGGAGCAGTCCCCGTGGCCCAGCTTTTGTAAAAGGCAGAGCTGCGTGTCCAGAGGTCTGTATGCGTCCCTCTGACCCTCACTGCAGGCAGGCACCTTCAGAATGGGACATGGGTTGCCTTAACCGGTTTGGCTCAGTCGATAGAGCGTCGGCCTGCGGACTCAAGGGTCTCAGGTTCAATTCCGGTCAAGGGCATGTACCTTAGTTTCGGGCACATCCCCAGTGGGGAGTGTGCAGGAGGCAGCTGATCGATGTTTCTCTCTCATCGATGTTTCTGGCTCTCTATCCCTCTCCCTTCTTCTCTGTAAAAAAATCAATAAAATATATTTTTAAAAAAAGAAAAAGTTTTAAAAAAAAATCCAAGACTTAAACAAAAGACCTCTCCCGCTGGGTCAGAGCCCCTTCCCATATGTAGGGGAAGCACTAGGTTTGAAGTCAGGCACGTTCCAAGCCCTGCCCCACCACGTAGGTCCCACCTGAGGGTCCTTGGGCAAGTCACTTCACCTCACTGAACCTCAGTTCCCCAATCTGTGAAATGGGGCCAATGATAACTGCCCGGTGTAGTTCGCTGGGTTCTGGGAAGATGTGGGACTGTTTCTTCCATCACGACCTGGCATATAGATGTGTACAAGGAGTGCACATCATCCCCGTCTCCCCAGCCATCCCATCAGCCCTGGGTCCCCAGAGGCCAGCACGAGTCCTGCACAGAGAAGCGCTTAGGTGATGTTTTGATGAACTGAATTGTTTTGTTCTTGATTCATTGCAGCAGGAGCCTGCCAACCAAGAGCCAGCACTGTGAGTGTGTGGGTGACAAAATCCCTCAGTCAGGGCGGAACCCAAATACATCCACTAAAGATGCAGAACAGCAGGTCCCAAGCCATGCTCCCTGCGAGATGTCCGTCTGTGTGCCCCCCACCAGGCTGTGAGCTCCCTAGATGTAGGGGCTCAGGACCTGGCACATGGCTGATCCTCACTGACTATATATTGACTGAAGGAAGGCTCTTCTGGATCCCAGATCTGTTCCTTCAGGCAGCTCCTTCTCTCTGAGTCTCAGTTTCTCTATCTGTAAAATGGGGAGGTTGGGTAAATAAACTGAGTTAACGATGAACTTAGATAACCTTGTTTGCAGAATCCCTGGATCATCACAGGCCAGCAATGGCTGCTATCATCGCCGTTATCATCACTGCTAAGTGCTCTAGAGACGAGGGAGATCGCTCAGAGATCCCTAGGGGATCCAGACTTGCCCCCATATTTTCTATATGAGGAATTCGAGACTCAAAGAAAAGAGAGAACTCCCCTACCTCCACCAGAACCTAGGATATTTGACCCTGGGAGAGAGCGTTTCCTGAGTGCCTGCAGTGTGAGCGTCTACAGTGCCAGGAGTGACGCCTCCCTTGCCTCAGCGTGTCATCCCCACCTTACAGGTGAGGAACCGAGGCTC
This sequence comes from Myotis davidii, assembly GCF_000327345.1. Classification (NCBI taxonomy): domain Eukaryota; kingdom Metazoa; phylum Chordata; class Mammalia; order Chiroptera; family Vespertilionidae; genus Myotis; species Myotis davidii. The sequence continues at coordinate 4,840,398 of NW_006352194.1, forward strand.
CCAGAGGTCATGAGACTTGCCTGACATCCACAGCCAGTGAGCGAAGGAGCACCTCCCGCCCCTCCCCAGGGCCTCAGCCTCAGGCCTCAGTCCCCGCTCCACCCCCAGGAGGCTAGGATCTGAGCAGCGCCATGGCCACCCTCGGCTGCTCCCGGAAGTGCCCCGTGTCTGCACCTTGATCTCCACGCCCACGATGCCAGGAAACCCCAGCAGGGCGGCCGAGCCGAAGGGTATTTATAGCGGACATGTAGAAAACTGCCACCCCCATCTGTTTACCCAACAACGCTCCTCTAGCCGGACACTCTCAACCCCGCCAGCCACAGACAGACCCTCACCGCCGCCTCATCTATTTTTTCCTCCCCACTTAATTTTGCATCATTCCAGCTTCCAAAATAAACTTCTCCAAACCAGCCGGACTCATTCTGGCCCAGAATCCCTAACGGAGAGCCCCCTACAGCCACAGCCCCCACTTCAGCCCATAGGGCAGAGCCACCAAACCCGACCCCGCCCTTGGCCTTGATTTAGCAGCAGCTGCTCCTGCCCCGGCGGCTCCTGACACTCCAGGGCCGGGATGTCTGTATCTGTGTGGATGCCGGCGGGGCATCTGTGTGCACGGTTCCTGGCTGGAGGCCGAGGGTACTGCCCCCCTAACTGCTCCCTCACACATACACGTACATATATGCAGACAGTCACACACACACACACACACACACACACACACACACACACACACAGCCCCTCCCAAATTAACGAAAAATGCTGTCCTTGGAGTGCTAAGGTGGTTTCCCAGGGAGAGATGAGCTCAGATGGGAGACAGGGAGCTAAATGCCATTGGGGGTTGCCATGGGATACAGTTTTATAAAAGCACTTGCAGAGCAGATGGAAGGAGGCTAAATAAAGTTGCCCTGGCCCCTGCTGACTCCTTCCAGCTTCATCGTAGGACCCGCCGGCCACTCTGAACTTCTTCCTTCCTCAGGCAGGCCATGCCATCCACCTCCAGGCCTAGAACACCCACTTGGTCTCTCATCATTTGCCAAGCTAACCTGGCCAACCCTGCAGGCCTGAACTTCGATACCACTTCTGCCAGGAAGTCTCCCCTGACTCGCCAGGAAGTCTTGCCAGCATTGTCCACCTCCAAGGCCACTCCCAGGGCAGAATGGAGTCCCCACAATTCCCTGTGGGCTCCTCAGCCCAGCCCCGGGCCCCGCACACACAGGCAAACCAGCTCCCTCATCCCCGCGAGAAAGCACTCCTTCACCTCAGGGTCTGAGAGTCGTCTATTCATCTCCCTGTGGCAGAAACCAGGGACATCCCGACCATTCCAGGCTCACAATTCCAACTCTGTGTTTGCTCCCTTGAGTTGTGGGTTTTTCAGGCTAACAACTCAAAAGACCATTTATTTCTTTTGAGTTTTTTGCAAGGAGTGAGAATAGGAAAGAAACTAATGCTTGTCAAGTATATCTGTTCCCATTTAAAAGAAAGGGACTCGTGGGCCCATTTTTTGGATGAAGAAACTGAGGCTTAGAGAATTGTACATCATTTATTCACCCAGCACTGCGTATGTGCCAGGCACACAGTAGCACCAGGAACACAGCAGTGAGCAAAACGGGCATGACCCCCCATCTCCTGGAGGTCATAACCCATGGCAGTGGTCGGCAAACCGCGGCTCGCGAGCCACATGTGGCTCGCGAGCCGCAGTTTGTCGAGCCACAGTTTGCCGACCACTGACCCATGGGAAGAAACACATTATTTTACAAATAACTACTTAATAAACATTTTGATGAGGTTGACAGGGCTTCCAAGAAAAAGTCCAGGGGGCTGAGGGAGAATACGGAACCAGAAGCCCAAGGAACCTTCTGGGACGTGGCAGGTAAAGGGCAGGTTGAGGGGCATCCCCGGGCCGTAAATAGCATGTGCAAAGGCCTGGAAGGGAGATGAGGGGAGATGGAAGAGAGAAGGAAACAGGTAGAGAGAAGATGAAGGGGCGATGAGAGGGAGACGGAAGGGAGATGGAGGGACACCGAAGATGGTTTCTGAAAGCCAGACAGCCAGGGAAGGACATGCCTGGGTCAGGTTTCGAGGCTAGCTGACCTCAAGGCCTTTGCGGTGCCTCTGCAATACGAGGGCAGTTACGGCTGAAGGAAAACAGCCCTGGTGCTGCCTCCATTATCGCCTCCTGTCCAGAAAGTTGGTTTTCAGACATAAGCAATACAAACGGATTAACATCACCCAGTCTACTTGGGAATGCCTAAGAATATTAACTCCTCTCCTAAAACATCTTAGCAACCCATCTTTGTAAAGGTTCTACTAAAAACAAGTCAAGAAAATACACATTCAAGGGCTATTTAGCGCCTACGCAGTGATCCTTAGCTGTCGATTAAATTCCCTGTGACCATGACCTTAACAGAATGCCCCTTCTCATTGATCTTGAATATTTCTTTACAGGTCAGACCTTTTTTTCTGAGGCTCCAGGGTTACACCTGTCCGAGGCCTTGTGGGTCAGGTGAATTACCTTCGAGGAAAAGTCAAGTTCACGCTGCCCATCCCCAAGTTCCCTTCAGGCCAGTGCGCTGCTACAGAGCGCTGCCAGGGGCAGGGGATGGGCCTCACCGGCCCTCCCCACCTGAGGAGTTGGTTGCCCAGACTGAGACCTAAGAGCAGCTTCATTGCAGGCTCAGATTCAAACTTCTGGCGCCAGGCATAGCGCTCAGGAGGCGGTCACGTTCCCCAGGCGCCTCTTTGCTTCCGAAGGAGCTAGCATCTCTTCTACATCAAGCCATTCTCGAGGTTCCGGCAGAATGCTCAGCACAGAAGTGTTTCACCACAGCTCCCTGACCCTGGAAGGAAAGCACAAGCTCCCAACTGAGTCCGTGAATCGGGGTCGGGCCACAGAGGAGCAGAGAAGAGGAGGAAGGTGCAGAGGAATCAGCTTCCAGGATTTGACCCAGAGGGGAAACGTGGGCAAGGACAGGCGTCCCGTTGGGGACCAGAACCCAGACATGACGTTGGGTTGGGGGACAAGACCACAGACCTGCCGCCAGGGTGCACCGGGGATGCCAGGACAGTGGGCAAAGGTGAATGAATGTTCTCTTCCCTGGCCAGTGAGGACCCCCATCCTTCAGGTGCGTGGAGAAGGTATGCACAACTCCTTTTGGGACTGGGGGCAGGAGATTAGAACCACTTCTGGATGAAGTGATTAGCACTTCAAGTGCAGGATTTAGAATCCTAGAATCACAGGATATTCATGGTTGCTCTTCTCCCCGGCACTAGAAGAGACTTGAGAGAAGGGAAGTTAAGAGATTCCAGGGTTCCCGGTAGAGAAAATGGGCTGCACCTAAAGCAGGAAAGACTGCAGCTAGACATGAGGTGGAACTGCCTGACCGTCCAACTGAGAATACCCTGGAATGAACTCCTGAAGGCAATTCTTCAGCCCTGAGACCGGAATGTAGACAGACCTGCCCAGACGGGTGAGGCCCAATCAGAAGGACCCAGCCTTCCTGACTCTGAAACCCCTCCTTCGTAGCAGAAGATTCTATAATGGGTGTGCTTGTAGCATAGGTTGATGATAACACAACAAAAGCCACCATAAATCTAAAAGTGCTTTTCAATAACTCTGCATTTCATTCACCACAGATCATCTTACAAGCATTGGGAAATTAACTGTCCAACCCAGCACTATCTAAGAAGTCATCTGGCACCCTCCAAAAAAAAACAACAAAATAAAAATTGAATCTGAATCTATTCAGACTTTAAAGACATGAAATACGGGAACAGAGGAACACTTTAACTAATAGCACAAACAGCCAACGCAGAATGGGGATCCTCTACAGATCAACCCCCCTGGTGTCTGCAATGATCAAGGGCATAAGAAAGCCGCAGGTGAGGGAGAGAGGGGCAGGCCCTAGGGCAATGGTTCTTAACCTGTGGGTAGCGACCCCTTTGGCAGTCGAACAACCCTTTCACAGGGGTCGCCTAAGACCATCCTGCATATCAGATATTTACATTACGATTAATAACAGTGGCAACATTACAGTTATGAAGTAGCAACAAAAATTATTTTATGGTTGGGTCACAACATGAGGAACTGTATTTAAAGGGCCAGAAGGTTGAGAACCACTGCCCTAGGGTCAGAGATATTAAGAGACATAACAACCAAATGCCATAGGCGGACCTTGTTTGAGTCCTGATTGGACAAACAACCTGTAAACACACATTTTTTTAAAACCATTGGGGACATTTGATTAGAATGTTAGCATTAATCTCATTAGATGGGATAACAGCATGATGATTATGTAAGAAAATTTCTGCCTTTTAGACAGTGGTGGGGAAGTTTAACAACTAGTTCCCTGGGATGTGATTTGGAGGGGAGCCCTGGTTTGTCGCGTTTGCTGATTTCCGTGGTGTCAATACTCCCACCATGACCGATTTCAAGCTACCAACGTGACGTCCCTGGCATCAGAATTAAAAAGAAATGAGCACCGTCAGCTCTTAGCAGCCGGAGCCGGCTGGCTCCCGCACACCCTGGTTTCAGAGATCGACACGGAAGTACATGTGGGTGACAGGAGATACCGGGAATGTGTTTTGAAATAAACCAGTAAAGAAAAAGAGAAACAAACAAAAAAGAGTAGATGAAGCAAATGGGACAGAATATTGATAATTGCGGAGTCTGGGTGATGTGCACAGGGGAGGTTATTATACTACTACTTTCTTCTATTGTGTGTATTTGAACATTTTGATAATAAAAAATTCTAAACTATGATCAATTTATTTAAACATAGGTGGGAGAGCTTTATTCCAAGGATTCCAGGTGAACGCATTGATTCTGGGTCCCTACCCTCACTCCACAAGCCCCTGGGGGTCTGACCAGGAAGCATGGGAACCATAGGCATTGGCATCACCTGCCTAAACCCATCAACCAGCCCATCAAACAGGTCATAACCAGGGTTTCTCCATGGACCCTGCGCTAGGCTCAGGGTGGTGAGTCCCAAAAGTGACAAGTGACAGGGGTGCTGGCTGTACCGCCTGCTAACATTGTGAGCTTGGGCGACTTATCCCAAATCTCTGAGCCTCTACTTCCTCATTCGCAAAATAAGGTATTAATAATTTATGGTGAGGACAAAATTCGACATGTGGGCAGAGCAGCTGATGCTGTCCCTGGCACAGAGGATGCTCGGGAAATATTGGCTCTGCTGGGGGTGCAGGGACATGAGTGAGCTGTTAAAGATGTATGGAGGTCGCTCCTCTTTGCCCAAGAATGTGGGTGCCCTGTTGCCAAATCCCCCCATTTTTTAAGAGGAACCGGGGATCCAGCTTCTTATGTGGATCTCCCGGTCCTAAAATGTTGTCCACAAATTCATACATTTAAAAACATTGGGCGGGCCAAGCAAAACACACCTGCAGACTACCGGAGTATAGTTTAAAGTTCTGTTTTAACCCTAAAACAAGAGGAAGCGCTAACATCCCTGAAGCCGGGCCCATGCTTAGAAGCCTTGACACACATTACCACATCGACTCCTCACAATATCTCTTACAATCCCCATTGCACAGATGAGCACACTGAGGCTCAGAGAAGCGAAGGGATCTGGCAGGGCTGGGAGCAGAGGTCTTCCTGAGAACGTGAGGTTCTCCTTCGTCCCCACTCTACATTCCTAGTAGGGTCTTTGGGGAGCACGCACCAGGCCCAGAGACAGCAGGAAGCTGCCCAGGGCTGCACGAACATGCACGGCTTGCTGAGCTTGGTCGGATCCTGTCTGCTTCTTGTTCGGGGCCCCGGGGTGGACAGATCCATCCAGCTGAGCCCAAATGGTGTGGGGGCCATGATGGCAGGAGGAACCCTCTGCTTTCTAGGTCCTTGAACTGTGCGTGTATAGGCTTAAGAATGTCCTAGACCCCAAACCCTCACTTCTCCACCTCGAAAGTCGGGGAAGTTGGACTGGAAATCCCAGTCGCCTGCTGCCCCAGACGATCCCTTCCTGGGCACCTCTGAGGTTGGGCTGGAGACACGTCCACACGTGGCTCTAGACCTGCTGGCCGAGAGCTGGTGATCACTTAGATGCCCTACATGTGATTCTTTCTCATTGAAATGGCGTGGCTCGATGGTTGGGCATCGACCCATGAACCTGGAGGTCACGCACGGTTCGATTCCCACTCGGGGCACAGGCCCCAGTTGCGGGCTCAATCCCCAGTGTGGGGCGTGCAGGAGGCAGCTGATCAATGATTCTCTCATCACTGATGTTTCTAAATCTTCCTCTCCCTTCCTCTCTGAAATCAATAAAAAAAAAATTTTTTTTTCCAAATGTGGCCAGTTTTCCCTGCCTTGATAAATTTTCAGTATTACAAAAAAGAAAGGTCTCACTTCAAAAGTGAGCCACTCAGAAAATTAAGAGATTGTTTCCTTCAACCAAGGACTAGGAATAAGCAAGATGAGTTCAGACTCCATTATGTGGGGGGCACTCCATGCTCTGGGAACAGAAGGGGGTACAGAGAAGAGAGTACCCCTCTCTTGAGGTACTTACAGTCACTTCCAGACAAGCCTAGAGAAACCCCAGGACCTTCCCCTTCTTGACCCAGACATTAGACCAGTGGTTCTCAACCTTCCCAATGCCGCGACCCTTTAATACAGTTCCTCATGTTGTGGTGACCCCCAACCATAAAATTATTTTCGTTGCTACTTCTCACTGTAATTTTGCTACTGTTATGAATCGTCATGTAAATATCTGATATGCAGGATGTATTTTCATTGTTACAAATTGAACATAATTAAAGCATAGTGATTAATCACAAAAACAATATGTAATTATGTATGTGTTTTCCGATGGCCTTAGGCGACCCCTCTGAAAGGGTTGTTTGGCCCCCAAAGGGGTTGCGACCCGCAGGTTGAGAACCGCTGCATTAGACTCTTGTCTACTGAACAGTATATATAGTGGGTGATGCTCACTCCTTCTTCCCAGCCCTGGCTGTGCCGCTTACTAGCGGTGTGACTGTGGGCAATCCATTATACCGCCCTATGCCTCAGTTTCTCCATAAGGAAAATGGAGATGCTGACAGTGGTGCCTGTGTTATAGGGTTGTTGATAGATCTCCAAGCACTTTAGCACAGCCTGGGCTTCGGCCCCTTAAATAACAGCAGAATCTACTTCCCGGGGCCGTGGCCAGGATTAAATGACTTAATATAAGCAAAGCGCCTGGAACCGTGGCTGGCACAGGGGAGCACTAGGCACCCATTTGTCATTATGCCGTGTGATTACATATGGAAGTGCTGTTGACAATTGAACTTTTTAATTAATTTGCATTTGTATCTTCACAATTCAACTGTCCCTGAAAGTTAGAAGAACATTTCCTCAAAGAGACTTTCACATTAAGACTTTCCACTGACTCAGACCGCAGGGCTCCTCCTCCTCCTCCTCCTTATCACGATCAGGGTGGGCCTCTCTGGCCCTGGGCCTCAGTTCCCGCCCTCCCTCGCTGGCTCCGCTCACTCCAGCTCCCAGGGCTCAGACCCCCGGCTTCGTGTGTGTCTCCCAGCCGCCCCTGGAGAAGGTGAGGCAGGTAACGTTGTCCTCAGCTGGTGGATACAGACACTGGGCATCCAGCAGCTCCCCAACAGTCAGGGGGCACGTGCTGTGGGAGAGAGGCTCAAGCCCAAACACCTGACCCCGGGGCACAGGGCCGCATGGGGGCCAAGGACCTGGCTCTGGGGTCTGGGGTCCACCACCTTCCTTGAGCAAGTCCTTTGCTTCCTTTTCTCATCCGTAAATGGGGGGAATACCCGTACCTTCTCCCAGGATGTGTTTCGAGTCGTGAATGAGGGGCAGCATGTACAGCACTTCGAACACCGCCTGGCGTCCTCGTTTGCCAGGCACAGTCCTGCTTCGTGCCTGATGGCCCAGCAAATCTCCCAGAGTCCCCCGTCACGCTTAGAAATGTCCTGGTTTGGGAGGAAATTATATGGCCACCTAAAATAGCTGCCTATTGCCATTTAAATTATTATCAGTATTATTATTAGTAGTATCTGCCCTACCACAGAGAGATGCCAGGAAGCAAATACATGGGCTCAAAACAGCTCAGTAATTTAGTACCACCCTTCAGTGAGTGTGGCCCCTGCCCTGGGACCACGCAGTCTGGCCCTCCTCCAGCTAAACTCTCATCACAGGAAACACCGTGGGGCCGAAGGGACGTGCCCACCTGGAGCCTAGGCCCCCTCCTGCAGACCACAATCTGGGTACCCAGGACCCTGGGATTGCCTGCCCAGATGGCCAGGACCTGGATGGGTCTTTTCCACAGGGACCTGAAGATTCATCCCTGAGGGCAGGCTGCGCCACTAGGACTCGGTCCTGGGCAGCCCTCGGGGGCAGGTGCGGTGTAGACAGAGCTAGCATGCACAGACTGAGGTGTCCACATGTGTGTGCACAGGCCCCTTGCAGAGCAGGCCCGAGGCGGGGGGGGGGGGAGCTCCACTATTCTCCAGCGCAGGGTCCGAGGAGTCTGGGAATGCCACACTCAGAGCTGGTCTTCCAGGTTGTTATGAAAGTGTGCTTGTCAAGGGAGGAGAATAGAACATATTTTATTTCACATTTTGTTAGCTTGATTTATAACTTGCAAATATTTAGACATATGGTATGTGAGCCTCCATCTGTGCTCTTGCTCAGCCCCACAAATCCCTGCCACCTTCTGCCCACTCTCAACACCAAGTGTTTACTGAGCCCCTCCTCGGTGCTGAGCCCAGGGACTCCAGGAGCGGAGAGCACCCTCCCAGCACCCAAACACAACCATCCACATGGGATCAAACCTCATGCTACTAAAACAGTGAGGGGCCCCTGGCTGGGGGGGAGAGGAGGTGCTGCGAGTAGGCCTGGCTTACGGCTCTGTCCCCAAGCCCTAGTGAGGTGGGGCACCTCCATGCCCGTCTCTGGGTCTGAGTTTCTCCATTTAGACAAGAGGTCCCTCCAGGTCTGAGCAGCTGTAAGGACTCAGCAGAGGCATGGTGAGGAGGGACACAGAATCAGATCAGGGACCTGGTCATAGGTTACCTGAGGCTGGGCAAATGACTCTTACCAGCTATTAAGGCGTGGAATCCAACACTCCACACTATCAGGGCACAAGCGGTAGCCCATTCCATTTCAATCATTCATTCCACAAACATTGCGGCCACCTACTCTGTGCCAGGCGCTGAGCTTGGGGCAGAAGCTGTTGGACTGGGAAGGGTAAATAAAACAAGCGTCCCGAAAGCAAAAACGCAAAGCACGACTTGATGAGTGCTAAAAGCAATAATAATAAAATTTAAAAAGACCTTCCTTCCGCTCCTTCCGCCCTCACAACCCCTGGGTCTAATGTTTATTTCTTGGATGAGAAAACGGAGGCCCAGAGAGGTGAGGGACTTGCTCAAGACCCTGTAGCTTAGGGCGCGCCCAGCTCCTAGGCTAGCCAGAGTCCAGGTTTCGGATTCCCGCAGTCTCGGGCCACTGTCCCAAGCTGCCCGAAGCCGGGGAGGCCCCGTCCAGCTCCCTCCAGCTCCCGGAAGGCTGAGGGAGGTGAGCGCCAGGGAGGGGCTGGGCCAGAGGACGCGCTGGCCGGGAGACAAGGAGGGGCCTGGCCGGTGGGGAGGTCCGGCGACCCCGAACTTTCGGGTGCGCGG
>NW_006352194.1:4850834-4864802 GCF_000327345.1 Myotis davidii
ACCCCGGGATGGGGCTGTCGGGCGCGGGGTGCCGCCCGGGCCGAGCTGACAGGTCCCCGAAGAAGTCCATCGCCGCCAAGGACTCCGGGTCCTCGTAGCAGGTTAATCCTGAGACGTCCAGGATCGAGCTCCGCGCGCCGCGCTGCGGGCTGGGCTGGAGGCGTGCAGAGACCTGTTCCCGCTTGGGGGGCGGGAGCCAGGGAGAGACGAAGGGAAGGGACCAGGACCCAGGGCCTCCGAGAGCCCGTGGCCGGCGCTGGCCAGCCTTGGTCCTCCCCGGGGCAGGAAGAAACAACTGGAGCCCGTAAGGACGACAACCGCCCCCCACTTCTTGGTGTCTCGCCTGGTGATGGCTGGTGTCTGTCCTCTTGCGAAGGCCTGACTCCCTGTGAAGGGACAGAAGTGCGGGGTGTCTAAAGGGATGAGCCTGGCTGAGTGAGTTCACAGGGGAGCAAGAGGACCCCGACTCCTCCATCCCCCTCAGTGACTACTCCCCAGGCTCCAGGTTTAACCCTGGCCCAGAGCGCTGCCCCCATCTTCTGTGGGCAGCCGGTGGGGAGCTGGGCTCCAGTATTGATCTGAAAAGCATGAGGTGGGAAGGGGGTTAGCCAACAGTGTAGCTGGGGTTTCCATGGAGACGGCGGGAGAGGAAAAAATTCTCTCTGCATCAAGACCAGAGAACAAATATCTCCCGTGAAATTGCCCCCAGTGTGCAGTGGCTGTTGCTATGAGGTCATTGCGGCCAGTCCGGGCCCTGCAGGCGGGAAGAGAGTGTTCGTTGGGGTCCGAGCCACCCAGGGCTTGGGGGACGGAGGTGATGTGGAATTCTCCCAGCTGTTGGGAGCGAGGACGCTGAGGCCGCCTGAAGTGGCTGCAGAGCTTTTGTTTTTCTTGGAGCTTTAATTTGATTAACACTTCAGGGGTAGTGGCACAGTGTACAGAAACCATGTCCTCCCACTGCCCCCCTGCAGACCAGCCCCCTGAGTGGGTCTGAATCACAGAGCTGAGGTGGGGAGCCGACTTGGACTTGGGGGAGCCTCGGGTCCCTGGAGCTGAGTCTTGAAAGCATTGGCTCCGAGCTGGGGCTCCACAGTGAGCGTGCGCATCGGGAAGAGTGAGGACCGGGTCTGACCGCCCAGCATAGTCACCAAAGGGCAGAGAGAGAAGGGGTGATTCCAGGGTCTGACCCAGGCCTTCGGGGGAAAGAATGACATCCACTGTGGAAAGTCCTTGAAGAGCATCTAGTGTTTGGGCTCAATTTACAGATGAGAAAACTGAGGCCGCAGGAGCTAGGAACTGAACCCAGGTGCTCTGACTCCCAGGCCGTGACATAGCCCCTTCTCTGGAGCCGTTCCAGGGTTGAACCAGTGTGTCCCAGGTGGTGTCACATCAAAGCCCAAAATCCCGGCCCCAGCTTTGGGTCACGCAAACCACGGGGAATTCCAACAGCTCAGTTCTGGTGCTGGCGCCGTGGGGGGCGGGGTGAGGAGGGCGGCCTGGAGGGAGAAGCAAGGTTGGCAAACCTGTTCTCTGCGACAGTGATGGTTCAGGTTGCCACAGAGCGGTCTCTGGATGACCCCGCTCACGCCTGCTCCACCCTGGGCTTCGGGCCTCGAGCCAAGGGTCTCTGTTCAACCCCAGGCAGAAGGAGCGGGGGCTCCCCAGGACCCGAACCCCACCAGAGAGGCTGTGATGGAGAAGAGATCTCTGGGCACATCCAAGACTGGGTCACCTGCCTTGAATTTATCACCCTCCATCGCTGGACTTCTAGGAGCTTGGGGTCTAGGGAGAAAGACAAGATACAGGCAAAACCACGAATGGGTGGGGCAGTGTATGTGCTGCTGCTGGCCCAGGAAAGGGCTCCGTGAGAGCCAGAGCAGTCACGAAGTGGGGCACTTGGCCTGGAGGTTAGAATCGTGACAATAAGAATAATATTTACAATAGCACCTACTGTACTCTCTCAACCCTGAAACATTTGAATCCCATTTCACAGATGAGACAGTTGGGGATCACAGAGGTAATTGCCCAGAGTCACCTAGCTCCTGGACAGCAGAAGGAGCTGATACAAAAGCTGCTTCTAGAAGGAAAAGCTTCAGGCAGGCAGGCATGGTGGCTGGCACCGTCCTTCAAGTGTGAGCCACGCCGGCGGTGGCTCTCAGAGGGGCAAGGCCTGGCTGGCCACCCCCATCCTGGTACCTGGAGTTGGGCATCAGTCCCCGGCGGCTGGCTGGCCGGTGCAGGAGCCGGTGCTGTGTGTTGTCTCCGAAGGCCTGGCAGGGAGGCCAGGTGTCCCGCTGCGTGCAGCTGTCGGACAGGAGGAAGCCTGGAGCGGGGAGGCTCCGCAGCCTGCGGCCTGGGCGAGCCCGGAGAAGCTGAAAGCTGTTGATTAGGCTTGTGTCTGGCACCCGGAGTGAGCTGACAGCTTGTGGCAGCTCCCACCACTGAGGGAGGGAGGGATGGACGGACGGATGAAAACAGTCCACCGGCGGATGGCCTGGACTCTGCCACAGAGTTGGGCTCAGAAGTGTCTCTAACTGTTCCCCCCGAGCAACAGGGCTGTGCTGGGAGTTGGGACACTGGGGTTCCAGTCCCAGCTCCGGAGGCCTTGGATGGGTCTCTTCCATCCTCTGGGCTGCAGTCCTCAGCAGAGGACTGAACCCCAAGTGGAAGTACTGGGAAGAGTCGGAGAACAGACGCTGAGGTTTCACTATTGTGGATTTACTGGGGGAAAGCAGTGGTGCACTGAGCCGGGGCCCTAGCCGAGACCTGCTAAGCGAGGGCAGGGAGCCCATGCTGCACTCAAAGACAGTCCAGCAGAGCGGCTCAGAACGGGGTCTCTAAGATGACAGGTAGCCCACAGTTCCTTCCCGGTTCTGCCACTGACCAGCTGAGTGACCTTGGACAGCTTACTCCACCTCTCTGAGCCTCCGGTTCCTCATCTGCACAATGGCACCCACGCTCGGGGGTTTGTGAGGCAAGAGCGAGGCCACGCATGCAGTGTCTGAGCACTGCGCCAGGCACACCAAAAGCAATGGCCTGGCTGCTGCTGGGAGCTGAGGGCTGCTGTCAGTGAGATGGGAGTCGTGTCCCTATTTACAGGGACAATGGAGACAACAGGCCTTCAGGCTACTGCTCCCAAGCCCTGTTTACCCCAGGCTATTCTGCCGGGGTCCTGTGATGTTACATAAGACACTGCGGTGGGAGTTTAGGCTGCCACCGTCCTGTTCTTCGACCAGGGCCCCTGCAAGAGTCTCGGAGGATGAGGGAGGCCCAGCCAGGCTAACAGGCAAGTCCTGCTGGCCGGAGGAGTTGTGGCTGGGACAGGCATTCAGTGCCGCCGGGGGAGGCATCACGTGGCTCAACTGGATCTGACTCCCCACAGGTGCGCACCTCCCAGCCAAGCTCCGAGCATCTGCTTGCCCGGCGGGCTATGTGATTCCCTTGGCCATGGGCAGAGTGAGGCCTGGCACTCCAGGCGCAGCTCGCTGGGCCAGGTGTGCACAGAACCAGCCCAGGTGTCAGTGCCAGCCCCACAGGTAAAGGTGTGGCCTGTCTCCCCCGAGTCTCCCGCAGGGAAGGATACCTCTCTCCCTTCTAAATAGTAAAAACCTGTCCCCTTGGAGCTCCTCTTAAGGCAGCGGTTCTCAACCTGTGTGTTGCGACCCCTTTGGCGATCAAACGACCCTTTCACAGGGGTCGTCTAAGACCATCCTGCATATCAAATATTTACATTACGATTCATAACAGTAGCAACATTACAGTTATGAAGTAGCAACGAAAATAATTTTAATGGTTGGGTCACAACATGAGGAACTGTATTTAAAGGGCCAGAAGGTTGAGAACCACTGTCTTAAGGGCTCTGGGAATTGAGTCGCAATCACCGCAGCCCTTTACAGCTGACACTGGGATTTCTCAAGTCACCCCATTGATATTTAGGGCCTGTCCTGTGCATTGTAGGATATTCAGCGGCATCCCCGGCCTCTACCCACTCAGAAGCCGGTAGGAACCCCTCACTCAGATGACAACCAAAAATGTCTCCAGACATTGCCCACTGTCCCCAGCAGAGCACGATCACCCCTGATTGAGAATCAGGGGTTGACAAAGCACTTTCACACGCATGACCCTCACATCACCTCTTCCCCTGCCCTGTTCAGCGGAAGGAGACTGTATTCTTTTCAGTCCCACTTCGGAGGCCAGAGGAGCAGTGACTTCCCCAAGGTCATTCTGCAAGTCAGAAGCAGGACTTCAACTTGACTGACTCTCACATGTTCAGACCTCCGGGTCCTTCATCCCCTGCCTCTATCCCCGCAACTATTCTGTATCATCTGCAGCTACCACCCGGCAGTGTGGCTGCTGCTCCTGCGAGGTTATAAACATCTGGGGGCCTAGGTGTGGCATAAGCACTGCCCGGCGCCCTCGGAGCTCCTGACACGCATCTGACGTGCCGTCGGGGCTCGGTCACCATGTGATGGGTAAAGGAAAGAAGGGCTTGTTCCCTCCAGAGCGCTTTCAGCTGTGGTCAGATGGTGCCCGGTCTTCAGAGACCTCGAGAAGCAGGGAGGTTCCGCTCCACTGGCCTGAGCCTCAGGTGATGCTAAGATGTGCCAAAGTGGGTGTCAGGAAGTGTGGCTGTCACCCAGCAGATCTGCTGCCCTGGCCTCAGCTCCCCAGCGAGGGCACGCCCCTCGGTGCCAGGCTAGCCCGGTCTCCCCCTCGCCCTCCACGGCAGGGCCCCCCGGGACCAGGCTCTGCCCCTGGGGTTTGCTCAGGCGGCAGTCACAACCCAGCTGTCTGCTATGGCTTCACTTTCTTCCCTCAACCCTGGATTAGCAATTGAGCAACTCAGCAAGCATCTGACAAGACGGTGCTCCCCAAACCTGTTGAAACTCGCCCAACTCGGGCCCCGTGGGTGCGTTTGGAAAGCTGAGCATTTACACCAAGCCTCCTCCCCTCGTTCCTCCCTCTGGGAAGAAAGGCTTGGCCTGAGCCAACCTGGCACAGAGCTGGCCAGGGAACCACCAACGAGGGCGACAGCTGCACGCCCCTGGCCCCTCCAGTCACCCCCACTCCAAACACGCCCGCGAGAGCCTCCGCTGCTCTGCTCGGCAAACTCGGCTGGAAGGCCACGCTGCGACCCGTGGTTGCTGTCCAGATTTCCACAGGGGTTGCCAGGTTTTTATCTCTGAGTCCTGAACTGCCTCTTCTGTGATTCAGCCAAACCCAGGAGAAGGCTCGCTCCCTGCCGTGACCCCACCAGCTCCCCTTCCCCATCCGAACCCCTCTCCGCCTCCCCCCATCTCCTGGAAAACTTGAAATGGATCTTTAAGAGTTCCCTGGCCAAGTCAGAACCCCCGCAGTGGAGGGGACCTGGTCTGAGAAGAGGGGGAAGGGGGTGGAAAGAGGGAGGGATGTGTCCGGGGAGGGAAGAGCCTCCTGACAGCTCGCAGCTCAGGAGGGAGCGGTGCAGAGGCCCATTAGAAGCAGCAGGAAATTGCTGATGAGACCAGAGGGGCCTCTTTTCTGCTGTGATTCTGAATGGTCCTTTCAGACCCTATTTCTCTCTCTGCTCACATGTCCTATCACACAGGACCGGGTCCCAGGAACTCTGCCCAGGGAGCTGGAGACTGCTGGGCATTCCTCTTGATCAAGGATGCCCCGCGGTGCTGGCACCCCAGGCAGAGGGGACAGAATCGCAGCCATCGGAGTGAGCAGGGCTCTCGGGGATGGTCCGCTCAGCCCCTCCCCAGACACTGAGCCTCTACGCAGGGGAGGGCCTGCTGTGCCCCATTCCCTCACGGCAAGCACTAATTTGTCAAGACCCACTCCATCCACCCACCAGGCTCCGTGCGTGGCGCTTGGGGTCACACAGCACATTAGTGGTAGTGCTGGAACTCCATCCCAGGTCTCCTGCCTTCCCAGGACCTTCTCTGCAGAGGATGAAAGCAGCCCCACACCCCTGGCCAGTCACCACCTCGGCTCATAGTGGTCCAGAGGTAGCAGGTGGTGAGCAACGGGGGCAAGAAAGGAACCAAGGTTTTCCCATCTGCCCATTGGGGTGGGGGTACTGGTTTGGCCACAGGGTCTCCCAGGATTGGGCTTTTAGAAGGGATCCATCAAGGCCAAGGGAACTCACTAGAAACCTGGAGCCGCCAGGGTACAAGCCTCACTCCAGGAGGCCAGTGCTGGACAGCTCAGCTGGGGTTTCACCCATCCCCGCCCCCCCACCCCCAGGCTCCCTCGGTGGAACCAGGGAGGACAGATCAACGTGTCAGTGGCTACAAGGGTGAGGAAGGCACTCGGACAAGGGCTGGGCAGGTCTTTGCGAGGGAGAAGCTCTCTGCTGGCAAATTAGGAGCCAAGCAAGGTCAGCAAGTGCCCTCAGTTTGACACCCACTCACCTCCCCCAAACACCCCTGCCCCAGGGAGAGAAGGAAAATTCGTACCTTCTGGCACAGCCCTGGGGTCATCCAGGCTCAAGTCTGAGTGGCCACTTCCTAGCCCTGAGTCAGCCACCAGCTCCCCTGGGAAAAAAAAAAAATACTGTGAGAGAGAAATGGGGGAGTAGGGTCATCTCTCAAACAGGAAGTGGGGGGCCACAGAGCCCTCAGGAATGAAATGTGAGGAGCAGGGACACCAGGTTAATGGGAGTAATGGAAACTGGGAAGCCAAGAGACAGGAAATGGGGTTGCTGAGCCTTCTGGGGATGGGAGAAAAGGGAGCCAGGAATCCCAGGAGACAGGAAGAGGGGGGTAGTGCCCTGGGGTACAGGAGTGGGGACTTGCACTCCAGAGGAGGCCGTCATCTCCCCCCAACTGAGGACATGCGCTCGGAGCCAAGAGAACTGGGCCTGGGCATTGAGGACGCTGGTTATGCTAAAATGGGCAGCACCCACGGCCCCACGACCGCTAGGAGTCTCTCCAAGGCCTGCCCTCCTCACTGGCTGCCCCTCCAGGGGTTTCAGGCCAGTGGCAGCAACTTCTTTCGTGGCCCCACAAGCTGCAGAGACCACAGTCCCAGATGCTGTCCAGGCAGCCACGCACCCACCGAGACATCTCCCTCCCCAGGACCCTCACTCCTGAGCAGCCGCGCACCTTCCCTGTGGGCGCTGGAAAGACTCATCAGTGAAAGATGGAGCCACGCCCTCCAGTCACTGGTGCCAAACCATCATGCCTTTGGACCTGGGCCACCTCTGGACCCCAATCGGCTGGCCCAGGCTTAGGAGCCAGAGTGACCTGTTTTCAAGTCCTGCCTGACCACTCCTGACTGGCTGCATGGCCTTGAACACCTGTCTCTGAGCCTCAGTTTCCTAATCTGTAAAATGGAGGGGATAGTACCCCCCTGGACACCCCTCCATGGATGCAGTAAGGACACATGAAAGCACGTGACTATTGCTTGAAGAGCACAAGTGACAGGGACCTCAGGTGCCTCTCTTCCCGCCATCTAGTCCTACAAAGTGTTTCCAAATGCCCGGGCACACCTGAGCTGGTCCTCCTCACCCCGGGTCCCCAGCTCCTAACAGCACCATTGCCCCCATCCCGTTCCTCATACTCCCAGCCCTGAGGATCCATCTGATGGCCCAGAAACACCGGGAAAACAGGTTCCTCAACTCTACATGCTCCGTCTGGAGTTTCTGTCCAAAGTCTGCAGTTGGGACCGAGGCTGAAGCGACCCACTATTCCCCATGGGAGTGTGTCTTCCCCTCAGTGTGTTCAGCTGAAAAAAAAGTGTCAGGAACCCAGGACTAGGAGAGCTGAGGGAGCCAAGCAAAGGAGACCAATGAGCAGAACTGGCTTCCTTTGCTGGAGGGTCCAGCAGGGGCTCCAGCTATGAAGAGGCTTTGAGATGGAGGTGATGATGATCACGATGATAGTAAACATTCTAGTAATGATGATACTATAATCATGCTGCCAACAGGGGAAGAGTGCCTGCTATGTGAATACTTAGTTCATTTGAGCCTCCCGAGGTAAGCACTACTGTTCTCCCCATTCTGTAGATGAGGACACTGAGGCTCGGCGATGTTCACTAGCTTGCCTCAAGTATCGCAGAGATGGGATTTGACCCAGTCTGGCCATCTCCCTTGCACCATGTGCCACACTGCCTACCACGCTGAGGGAGAAGGGTGTCGGGGACAGGGGTGCCATGGGGGAGAGGCCAGGGGGATGCTAAGACCATGGGTACAGAAACGTTCGAAGCTCTGAACAGTTGGGGGTGTGGTGGGTGGGGCTCACAGTTCTGGACGGGCTCCGTGTCACTGTTGCTTTCATCGGCCCAGGTCTCCCAAGGTGGCTCGCTGTTCAACAAGCACACTGCTTCCCTCGGGCTCCCCTCCCTCCCACTCGGCCCTCCTCCTCCCGGTGCTGGTGTTGCAGGCAGGACCGCTCCTGAGGAGGCTCTAAATGTGGCCCAAGCAGGCAGGGAGGCCAGAGGGAGGGGGCAGAGAGGCCTGGGCCAGCGTCCCAGCCCCCACCTGGACACCCGCAGGGCCAGGACCCATGACACTGATCTGCTTGGCCTCCCAAACGCCCCAGCTATTTCCCGTCTCCTCTCCCCTGGACGCGCAGAGTCAGGGCCGGGGAGGAGCCTGAGAGGTGCGGGTTTTCCCCCAGGCATGTGTATATATTTTTTAAAAAGCAAGCAAACCTGGGAAAGCTTGGGACAAGCCCAGCTAATTTTAGTTTCTAATGAAAACAGCAGGTGGCCGAGAGGATCTGATCTCCCTGGCAGGGCCACGGCCCTCCAGCCTTGCAGGCTGCAGGCACGGGCCGGGCGCGGGGAGGGCCTCCTGGGAGGAGCCTGAAGGACCTGCAGCCCCCGGTTGAGAAGATGGGGCACGAGCTGGCTGGCAGCAGCCACCGGGGCAGCCTGGGATGGTGGGGTAACCCGATCGATGGCACGGCTGTGGCCAGAGTCCTGGGTGGCCGGGGCAGCAGGTGGCAAATTGCTAAGCCTGTACTCAGGAGGGGCAGGAAGAAGCCTAAACCGGGGCAGTGCAGCTAGGTCCGGGGCAGAAGCAGGGATGGTCAAGGCTCTCCGCAGGCCGCCCAGCGCAGCGGCAGCCAATGACCATGCCCAGGCTCTCTGTCTCCCCCAGAAATGGCTTGTGCTGCCGACATTTGAGCCCAGCCCAGCTCCAGGGTCAGCAAGTGGCATGGGTGTCTCTGGGGGAAAGGTTGAGCCGCCTTAAGGTGCACAGAGGGGGTTTCCTGAGGTCCCCAGGACTAGGTGGGCCCCTCAGGGTCTCCGGGCCCTCGGCAAACTGAAAGGCAAACGCTGTCTCCATGGCGGTCCCTCAGCCCCACACACTCCATTCGTCCCTCCCCTGAGTCCTCTGCCAGGAGGTGAGCAGGGGGACCTGGTCAGGACAGAGCCCTCTGTGCAGCCGCAGGTTTTTACCCAACGCTTCCTGTGGGCTGCACCCTGTGCTAGGCACTGAGGAGAGCCCGGGCCGGACATGACACTGAGGGTGGCTTCACCCCCCTGCAGCTGTCCACGGGGCAGACCCACCACCAGGGGACGGGGAACAGAGAGGTCCCAGGCAGAGCTGGGTTTGTATTCCAAACGTTGCCGTTCGCTAGCTGTGTGACTTTGCGTGAGTCACCACACCTCTTCGGGCCTCAGTTTGCTCAACTGTAAAATGAAGCCAGACACCCTAAGGATACCAGAACCAGCAAGAAATGCAGGGGATGGCCGGTGATGCCCAGGGTCCTAACTCTCTCCACCTCATTTCCAACTCCATTTCCAGCTCCGGCACCCAGTGTTTCCCAGGCCAGACCCTGGGCTCTGGGAGAGCCTGGGTGAGGGTGGGGGTGGGGGTAATGGAAGGGGACAGCTGCTGGGCCAGATAAAGGCAGGGGTGGTGGGCATTGGTGCCAGCCACGGGGGCAGAGACACTCCTCAACGGAAGAGGTTTCTCAGCTTCTTCCTGGAAGCTGTCCCAGTGACTCACGGCCCTGGCAGCCTAGCAGCTCACCCCTAAATCCCCACTACTATTATTTCAGCCCATCTCCCCTCGCGGAGCCCTGAGCCTAGGGGAGGGGGTAGGAGGCCTCTCCGGTCCGTCTCACGTCTTGTTCAACGGCAGAACTTCCATCTGTCAGGAGGCCTTCGAGGCTTGGAACCCCCCCCATCCCAGTCCATAGAAGGAGAGCTGCCAGCTCTGACAGTGGGAATGGCCACACGGACACACCGGCTTAGTGTACCCACAGGGAGACAGCCTCCGAGAGGGGCGGGGACTTGCCCAAGGTCACACAGGGGGTGGGTGGCTCAGCCAGGCCTCCCTATCCTGCTCCCCCGGCCCGGACAACCCTTGGCCTTGAACCTCCCTTCACCAGAAGCCAGGACCGAGCAGTCCAACCTGGCCCCTGGCTCCATGCAGGGGGAGCACAGGTGGAGATGGGGACAGGCCAACTCTGGTCCCCCATGTCACCGAGGACATAGGTTCCCCCACCCTTCTCCAAGAGGCCAGCCCTGGGTCTGAGCAGGAAAGGATCCAACTGGAGGCCCAACTTCCTGCCCCCTCACCCCTGGCCTCCCAAACCTGGACCTGGCCCACAGCCAGTAGCCGGGCTCTTGGCGCCCCCTGCAGGCCAAGAGCGCCAGGTGGACTAGCTGGCAGAGGCAGGGGGCACGTGCTGCAGGCCCCGCACTGAGGAGCCAAGTGGTCCCCTCCCCTTCCAAATGCATCCTCCCCCTGCCCCTCAGCCATCTTCCTGCCCTGTGTCCTCTGAGGCTCAGCTTCTGCCAGGACACTGCCAGTCTGTGCATCCGCCAGGCAGGACCTGGTAGAGAGGACGGGGAGGCCCTGAGGTCGGACCACCTCAGCCGGGAACACCCACCCCCCTCTCTCTCGCCCGTGCTGCCAGGGAAGGGAGAGATCCTCACAGTCACTGCGCAACCACTCTGAGCTGAGTGTGCCCAGCTCAGAACCAGATGCAGCAGCCACATCAAATCACATTAGTTTCTCCCAGCAGCCCTCTGGGACAGGAACCGTTATCTCCACTTCTAGATAAAAAGCCAGACTCAGGCAGGCCCCACAGCCAGGGGCTGCTGCTGCAGAGAGGAAGCAAGTGGGTCCCAGAGCCACATCTCCCTCCGGCTGCGAAGGAAGCACCCCCAGTGGCTACCAGGAGCTTCCCCTAAAATGCTCTGCAGGCCAGTGCCAGCCTGGCCTCACAGCTGCTCCTGGGAACGTGTGAAAAGCCCAGATGCCCACCTGGAGTGGGGCCCAGGCACCTGCGCTTTCAGCAAACCCACAAATGTTTCAGTGCACAGCCAGGTTTGAAAACCATCACCCTGGTCCAACCCACATGCCTGACAAATAGAACCCAGCTGCTGCTCGCACACCTCCAGGATGGGGAGTGTGGCGACGGGCAGCGCCGGCCGCACCGTGGCTGTCATCCTCAGGGTGAGCGAGCCCAGCTCCCAGCAGCTTCTGCCCGCTGCTGTTGGTTCTAGTCCCTGAGCCACAATGTCTCCACCAACGGCTTTGAAATCGGGCAAAACCAGGTTCGCGTCCTGGCTCCACCCCTCACGCCCTGTGACTTTGCGCACAGGGCGAATTGCTTGACCTGTCTGTGCCCCGGTGTCCTCCTCTCTGAAATGAGGGCTCGTTGTCTGGCTGAGGGGATAGATGCAGTAATGTGAGTAAAGTACTTAGCCCCCTCACTGGTGCCATAAAAGTTCACCTTTTTTTTTTTTTTTTGCCCTGGCCAGCAAGCGCAGTGGTTAGAGCGTCGGCCCACACACCAGAGGGTCTCGGGTTCGATGCCCAGTCAAGGACACATACGTGGGTTGCAGGCTCGGAGGCAACCAATGGATGTATCCCTGTAACATCAATGTTGCGCTCTCTCTCTCTTTCTCTCTCTCTCTCTCTCTCCCTCTCTCTCTCTCTCTCTCTCTCTCTCTCCCCCTCACCTTCCCTTCCATTTTCTCCAAAACTCAATGGAAAAAATATCCTCAGGTGAGGATATTTAACATACCAAAAAATTTCACTCTTTTTATTATCATCATCATAAAAATGTCCCATATTTTAACAGGGCTTTCTGTGTACTCTTCTATGTGGTCACCACTCAACAGTTCGCTCCTTCCTTCAGCAAACGGTTGTAGAGTTCCTGCCCCGTGGCCTCGGGTTCGCGTCAGACCATCTGCCACTACAAGATCCCCTTTGCCTCTGACAACAGATCTTGGCTTGGCCAGGATCCGCGGTATCTTTCCCGCATTACAGATGGGGAAAATGAATCCCCAGAATGGCCACCTTCCCCTCTAAATCTTCTTTGGACAGGAAACTTGTGGCTTCCCTTGTAGGAGGCAACAGCATCTTCACCTCCACCCCAGCCAGCTCCCCGGACCGGGTTTGCTGGCCAGGGTTCCCCGTAGAGGTGGTGGCGGGAGGACACTGTCTCTCTTGCTCTGGGCCCCAGGTCCGTGTGGCTGAGGCTGAGGGTACGGCCAGGGTCTGAGCGTCCTCCTGGGAGGCCATGGGAAGGCTCCTTTCCCTCTCTGTGCTCACCTATGGAATGAGGGGTCTGAACCAAACCCCCTGTCTGGGCATGTTCCTTAAGTCTGTGGTTCTCTGTGCTCTGCTGCTCCCCCAAGAACCCAAAGGCACCCCAGGCCGCCCTGCCTGGGAGGTGAGAAGATGGGCCTCTCACTGAGCAGGTGGGAAAAGGAGGCAGGGAGAGGAGAGGGGGCTTTCCAGAGACACCACCACCTCTCCTCCCATCATTAGACTGACACCTGTACACCTACTGTGTGGCAGGGACACCTGGGGTGGGGGGTGGGCTGAAGGGCAGCAGTTATAGCACAAGTCATGTGGACATCCACACCTGGGCTCCAGTCAGGTCCATCCCTACAAACCAGGTGACCTTGAGCCAGTGACTTTGCCTCTGAAACATAACCGACACTTAGTAGGTGCTCAGTGAATGCACGCCTCCCTCCTTTGAGAGAGGGATCGCTTCTTCCTCACAGGGCCTTTTCCCTTCCTCGAGAGCATGTTTGTGTCTTGCTCCCGGTCCCCTTGCTTCCTGGTCAAGATCATACAGTGTCTGTCATTAGATGAGACAGAGCCTTCCGAGGCCCCTCAGGGGGAGGACGGGCAAGAGGAAGGCCGTGGGGTTGAAATGAGTTTGAGGCTCGGCTCTGGCACTTGCTATCGACGTCACCTTGGGCACAGCACCCTCTTGGCCTGCGTTCTGGCCACCCCCACCCTGCCTGCCTTCACTGCCCCACCCCCACGTGCTGCAGCACAGATGCTGGTCTCCATCTGGTGGCCCTGGATGTGGCTGGCAGTGAGGATCTGGGATTTGCAGCCAGAAGATGGGGGCCGTGGGGGTGGGACAGAGAGACACCAGAGCAGACAGTGACTCCCAGCTAGCAGGCATCGCAGCAGGAAGGGGTGGGGGCCCAGGGTCTGCGACCACCCCGATCCCATGGGGGCTCGGCCTGCTTTGCCCAACTGGAGGCAGAGGCCTTGTCGTGGGAGACAACACTTCCCGCCTCCGGCCCCAAGAGCCGGGCCAGAGGGTCTGTCACTGGATCCAGACAGAAGCGGGCAGCCAGGCCCCAGGGTGGGAGAAGTCGGCTCCCAGAGACCTGGGCTGGGCGTGGCCTCGTCCTGGGAGTGGACGGGGCAGGGGGAAGGGAACTCTGCATCTCATTCCACCCCCACCACCCTCTCCCCAGGTACCTGGCCAAGCTGTCCTCGGTGGGGAGCATCTCGGAGGAGGAGACCTGCGAGAAGCTCAAGGGCCTGATCCAGCGGCAGGTGCAGATGTGCAAGCGGAACCTGGAGGTGATGGACTCGGTGCGCCGCGGCGCCCAGCTCGCCATCGAGGAGTGCCAGTACCAGTTCCGGAACCGGCGCTGGAACTGCTCCACGCTCGACTCCCTGCCCGTCTTCGGCAAGGTGGTGACGCAAGGTGAGGGAGGGGCTCGCAGGGGTGCTGGCGGCAGCGCGGGGTGGGGGCCCTC
>NW_006352194.1:4864827-4874817 GCF_000327345.1 Myotis davidii
AGAGGAGGTGGCTGTTCTTCATGCTCGGTGGGCGGCACCTGCAGCCCGGGAGCTGCCATCCTGGGTTACAAAGGAAGAAAGGGAGGCTCAGAGAGGCCCCTCAGAGGGTGAACAGCAGAATCAGAATTCAGACCTGGGCTCCTGACCCCCAGCCTTTGGCACTCAGCCTCTCATAGGCAAGCCCGTCTCACTCACCTGAACCTTTGACCACCCATACTGAGAGCCTCGCCCTGCCCGGCCCTGAGACCCAGGGATAAACGGCACCAGCACCGCAGCTCAGTAGGGCGGTGGCCTGCACACCGATAGCGCTAACTGGGGACCAGACGCTGCTGGAAGTGTTTTAACTCACCTGGCCCTTGGTTACAAAATAGGCCTCCATGTTACAGAAGAAGAAACGGAGGCACACAGAGGCTCCGTAACTTGCCCAAAGTCACAGAACTAGGAAGACTCAGGCCCCAAAATCCTGCTCCAGGGTGTCGCCCGTTCCCATGTGAGAAAACACTGGGATGGAGGGGACACAGGAGTGGGAGCGCCGGGTGCACCCTGCCCCTGGCCAGGGCTGGGCTCAGAGAAAGCGTTCCCAGAAGGCGAGCCCTCCGCGGAGACCAGGAATAGGAGAGGGCATTGAGCCAAAGGACCGTGGGCCGGGGCAGAGGGAACGTCCCTGCGACTAACTGGAAGGCTCCCTGAGAGCCAGCGGGTCAGGCCTGCCCTCGAGGAAGTGCCGTGAACCAGCTGCCTCTCCTCTACTTCCTGAGCGTGAAACTGACACTCCGGAGCCTCCCGCAGCCCATGGGGCCCCGTGACGTGCTCGGGCAGCAGGAAGGCATTGCCTGGGCCAACCTTTGTCTTGGCACCTGTGGGCTGCTGGGCTGTGGCAAACCGTGTGGATGTTGTTGGAAACCAACTGTGATAGAAATTTGGAAGCCATTCTCCCGGGAGCTGGCAGAGGCCAAACGGGCACGGTCGTGCTTGGCATGGCTGGACACTGCTGCCCGGAGAAGCCGAGATCCAGGGAGCGGAGGATTTCCCGGGACGACGGTGCCCCTGCTGAGGGCCGGGGCTGCCTGAGTGATGAGGCCCAGATACGAGGCTCAAATAACAGACCCTGAGCATGGGGAGCCCCTCTGGCCCAGTAGGTGCTTGCTGCCTGGGGTGGACTCGCGGGCAGATCAGCAGGTGTCAGGCCCCTTCAGAACCCAGGCCTTGGCACATGCTGTGCCCTCTACCCCCACACGCAGCCCTCTTTCTCCACCAACTCAGGAGGTCCCTCCCCGAGGCGTCCCAGCTCCGCAAGCAGGTTGTTGCTTTTCCCTCTTGGCCCTGAAACTCTTTGTTCACGCTCGGGTTTTCCCTTTTTTTAAAAAAAATAATTCTTTTGTTTTGAAATAATGTCAAACTTACAGAAAAGTTGCAAAAACAGGACAAAGAATTTTTAACCCATTTGCCTTTATCAGCTTCTCTCTCTCTCTCTCTCTCTCTCTCTCTCTCTCGCCCCACTCTCTTCCTCTCTCTCTCTCCCTCTCTCTCTCTTCCTCTCTCTCTCCCTCTCTTGCTCTCAAAACACACACGCACACTTTTGTTTAACCCATTGGTATTCACATGCTTTCTTGACACCTTGTACTGTACCGTGGGCCTGTCTCCCCACCCCACACCCCATCCCTACGCCTCCAGCTCTTCCAAAGTCAGGGTGGTACCCAGCACGTGGCTGAGCCTGGATGCAGGAGACAGTCCATGGGGGTCTCCCAATGACAGGACGCGGGTCAGGGCAGGGACTGGAAGGGGCAGAGGAAGGCAGGCAGGGGTCAGTGCTGGCCTGCTGCCGGGAGGGACCCCATTCCTCGCCTGTGCTTGTGACAGGAGCTAAGGAGGGGCCCAGCCCTGGCTCAGACGTTTGGGAAGACACTGAGAACCAGCCGGGCGTGGCTGGGACCTGCTCCGGATTACAGTTGGAGTGTCCAGTGCCCTCCGGGCTGAGGCAGGGGACCCTCCCGCCAGGCCCAGCACCCCGGGCAGTCGTGTCTGCGGGAGTCTGTCTTCCTTTCCATCCATCTCCTCACTTTTGTGTCTTTCATTTTCTTCCTGAGTAAAATTCCTCTTGGAAAAGCCTTCGTGTGGCTCCACAAGAGAAGGGACTTGTCCATCCCGAGGGCTCAGTGTTGCTCACAGAAGGTGCAGGGCTGATGACCTTGAGCAGTGACGTCACTCCTCTGAGCTCGGCATCCTCACCTGTCAGTGCGCCCGGCAGGTGCGCTTACCTCATGGGTCGCCGCACAGATTCGGTGACGTCATGCGTGGCAGCACTTGGTGGAGACCCTGACCCAAGAAGAGCCGTCCGTCATCACCAGCTGCTGTCGTTTTTGGCTGTGGCGGCGGCAGCAGCCGGCCCGGGCCGGCCTCCCTCACAGCCCCCAGCTCTGGGGATTGGGGGGCTTGGCCAGTACCGCATTCGTGAGCTGCCTGGCCGGGGTCGTGACCTCAGACCCAGGAGAGGCCACAGCTGACAGATGGCCCCCGGAGCCAGGAGCCCGCGTTGCTGAGGGGCTGCTGCATGCTGTCCGCGTCAGATCGCACCGACTCCGAGAGTGAGCAGCATTGCTCCCGTCTCACAGCTGAGCAAGGGGCTCCGGGACCTGCCGACTCTTGGCTGTGACATTCCGGGGGAGGTCCCTCCGTCCCCAGGCCTCACGGTCCTGCTCCCTGTGAAACAGGAACAATCCCAGACCAACCTCCTGGGCCTCCCGTCAGGTCAGGACTCAGCGAGATAGTGCCTCTGAGGGGCTCCTGGGCTCCCACAGAGATGCCCCTCGGGCTCTCTCACTGCCTGAGGCTTCCCAGCCTCCAAGCCTGCACTCTCCCCACCCCCAGCAGCGGCGGCCACCCCGCCTCCGACCTACTGAGGCCAGACAGATGGTGAACTAATGGTGACTGGTGAGGACAGCGTGTAAGTTAGGGCCAAACTGTGTGTTCTAGGCTGGAAATCTACTGGAAGTTTGGTAAAATTAGCGTCTGGGGAAGCCTGGAATGGGGGCAGGTAGTGGCAGTTCTTGGCGGAGCAGGCATTACGGGCCAGATGCGGGATGGCCTCCGCGTTTTAGTCACTGTTTCATCCTGGTGCCCAGAGCAGCACCTGCACCGCAGGTAACTGAGAAATACTTGCTGAATGAATGAAAAGGGTGAGTCCGCGAAGGTTGGAGGTTGCCCTGAGCAGGGCGGAGAGGGCAGGAAAGGCGCACAGACTCCTCTTCCCCTGCTCCCCTCCATCTGCAGACAGCCCCATCTTCCCCTCTCCCCTCCATCTGCAGACAGCCCCATCCTCTCCTGCTCCCCTCCATCTGCAGACAGCCCGGACTCCCCTGCCTCTTTGCATCTCTCTCTGTGACCTTCATCAAGTTCCTGTCCTGAAAAAGGGACTCAGAGAGCCCTGAGGCCCCTCAGGCTCTGGCTGCCATGGCTGGGAGGGGATGTGGTGCACTGGCCCTAGCAAAGAGAAGATTCAAAATCAGGCCCATCTCTCCATCCCCACGTGTCTAACATCATCTAGGACACCTTACTGGCTATAGCCTTGGGCTGGATTTAGTAAATGCTTCCCTGGCCGGTTTGGCTCACTGAATAGAGCGTCGGCCTGTGGACTGAAGGGTCCCGGGTTGGATTCCGGCCAAGGGCACATACCCAGGTTGCGGGCTCAATCCCCTGTAGGGGGCGTGCAGGAGGCACCAATCAATGATTCCCTCTCACTATTGATGTTTCTCTCTCTCCCTCTCCCTTCCTCTCTGAAATTAATAAACATATATTACCAAAAAAAAAAAAAGCTTTAAAAAAAAAAGGGGAAGAACTAAATGTGTTTCAGTCTGGGGTGGTGACTCACTGAAACCCGTATGCTCATGTTTGTCCTCAATACTTGCATGACATTGGATCTAAGGAGGGCGAGAACATGCCTTCCTTCTGGTGACCTCTCAGGCCAGCCTTACGGAGCCATCAGATAATTTATGGGACATTCTGCCACTGGGAGTTCCTTGAGGGTGAATTCACCTCCACAGCCCCGGTGCCTCGCATGGGCCTAGCTCACAGCAGGTGGTCAGTAACTGTGTGGCCCGGCAGCAGCAGGAAGGAAGGGTCTGTGCCCTAAGGAAGCCTTTAGCCCAAAGGCAAAGACATGGTCAGCTGACTGGCCTCCAGCGTGTGCGTGCCCCACCGACATTTGTTTGCAAATGAATAAAGTGGCACTAATCACCCAACAGTAAGCCTCCAGATGGCTACTGTGTCTTGAGCACTTACTATGTGCCAGGGACTAGACCAGGCACGGTCCCTACTTTACCCAATTAGATTTCCAGAACCAGCTGGTCAGTGCTGTTAACAGCCCCATTCTATGGGCAGAGAGCTGACGGCTCACATGCAAGGGCGGGGGGTTTGGGGGGGCGGGGCGCAGCGCCAGGACTACATCTCAGGCCTGCCTGGCTAGCGCCTTGCTCTTTCCCCTCCCCACCCTGACTCCAGGCAGCTGTGAGGGGCCTGCTCTGTGCCCAGCCTTGTGCTGGGGGCTGGAGGAGAAGTATGAGGAACAGCCTGGTCCCAGGAGCTTCGAGTCTGACTGCAGAGGCCAGATAAACACACAGGATCCTTAGCAGATAAAACAGTCTGCGACCCCATCCTGATGGCGAGGCACAGGCCAGGGAGCGCAATGCCTGCCGGTGGGAGGAAGTGCGGGAGAAGTGCAGGGTCTGGCCTGCGGGCAGCAAGATTCCCCATGTTCCAATTGGGAAAGGAGGCTCAGAGAGGAAGGTCACACCACTAGTTAGGGTCTCCACACGGCTTGGCCCAGCCCCAGGGCCTCTCCCCTTCCCCCTGTCCTATATCATCTCTTGAATCCAAAGAGGCTTCCTGGAGGTGATAGAATCAGGACTCAGCACAGGTTGATCTCAAGAAAAAGTGAGTTTTTGCAGATAGGAGAGCAAAGGAGCCTGGCCGGTATGGCTCAGTGGTTGAACGTTGACCTATAAACCAGGAGGTCACAGTTTGATTCCTGGTCAGGGCACATGCCCGGGTTTACAGGCTTACTCCCCAGGTAGGGGTATGGGGAAGGCAGCTAATCAATGATTCTCTCTCATCGTTGATGTTTCTATCTTTCTCCCTCTCCCTTCCTCTCTCAAATCAATAAAAATATTTTTTTTTTAAATAAAGAGAGAGCAGAAAACTGGAAAGGCAGGCTGGAGCAGGGATGAGGAGAGAATGGAGAGTAATGTCTTTCTCAGAGACCAGGGCCTGTCCTGCCCACCTCCCAGGACCCGCACTGAGTCTGCTTTGGGAACATGTGAGTTATGCTGGGAATGGCACTTCCACCAGGACACCACCTGGTGCCGGGGATCACCATGCCCAAGGCTTCCTTTCCAGACCAACTCAGCCTCGTCCGGCTCTCCTCCAAACACTCCTTCCTGCCAGGATGCACCTCCTTCTGACACCTGGGAGAGACATCGCAGGTGATGTGCCCAGAAGAGGAACACAATTCCCTCTGGGCCACGGACTGGCTGGGGGACCCCAGACAGGACACAGCCTCACTTTTTCCTCTGGAGAGCAGAGCTGGTTGCTAAGGTTGTTGTGAGCTGTAGGTCACATGTGCAAAGGCCCCGGTGCCCTCAGAACGGGGAGCTACTGCTGGATCCATAAGGCAACTCTGAATTCCCAGCCCCAGGCAGCCTAGCACCTTGGAAAAGATGGCGCTGAGGCGAGACGGGAGGACACACAGGATTTAAACCAGTGGAGCCGGCAGAGCAAAAGCAGGAAGAAAGGAGGTGGGTGGGGGGTGGGCAGATGGCTCTATGGAAAAGGAAGACGGTTGCAGGGCGGCGGCTGGCACCTGAGAGAGTCCTGCCTTACCCTGGGCCGGCCCTGCTGTCCCCAGAGGACAAAGCAGGACTGTCTTTCCCCGCAGCTGGAACAGGCCAACCCTGCCCAGGCAGCAGTTATCTACCACGTGGCTGGGAACTCCCTTCTGCTGCGCTCGCAGGCGCCCCGCAATCCCTGTCCTCTCTCAGCAGTCGCTGCCAGGTGCCCACTAGTCAGCAAGGCTCCAGCCTGGCACCCAGCAAAGAGGCGGAACCGGGAGGGGCCACAGCAGTAGAGTCAAAGGGCTGGGACCCAGGGCCCGTGAGAAAAAGCTGGAGGAGCCACAGCCACCGGCTTTAGGGGCACGGTGGCCTGGCCACGTGCTCCAGGCCTCTGGGGCCTCCTGTGCTGAACACAGCCAGCTGTTCACCACCCCCAGTAAAGAACCCACAAAAGGAACTGAACTTGTCCTACAGCATGTGAGGCCGAAGGGTAGACCTAAGGAAGTCCTTCTTGGTTTCAGGTGCTAAGAAGGCGGGAGGTGGTAAGAACGTGGCTGGTGTTCTCTTGCTGTTGTTTTTAATCTGTTTTTATTGATTTCAGAGAGGAAGGGAGAGGGAGATAGAAAGATCAATGATGAGAATCATTGACCAGCTGCCTCCTGCAGGCCCCCCACTGGGGATGGAGCCGGCAACCGGGCATGTGCCCTGACGGGGAGTCAGACCATGACCTCCTGGTTCATAGGTCGATGCTGAGCCACTGAGCCACGCCAGCCGGGCGAGAGTGGCTGGTGTTTATTCCCAGGGGCTCGGGCCCTGAGACAGGACGATGTCAAGGTTGAAAGCGCTGGAGCCAGGCTGCCCGAGTCCAAGTTTCGGTCCCACCAGTTCCCAGCTGGGTCTTGATGGACAAGTTGCTTCCCCACTCAGTGCGTCCTATAAGCTTTAGCTCTTTGTATTGTTACCCTCCTTCCAGAATCTCTTCCTTCAGGCCCACTCCCAAGCGGAGAAAATCAGCGTCCTCGTCCCGAAGCTAGAGCAAGGGGTCCCAGAGTCCTGGCTGATAGGTGGGGATTGGTTTGGGGAACGAGGCAGAGATCTCCCTGAGCAACCTTTCAGGGCTCCCTGCACCCCAGGGCCAGGAGCGCTCAAGGGAAGTGGTGAGGCCAGAGCTGGGGGTGGGCCCAGGCTGCCTGAGAGCCCAGAGAAGCAAGGGAGAAAGGACCACGCCGGGCCAGAGCTGGGGCCCATGGCCCTATCTCCTGCTTTCCCTCCCCCCCTGGTCTTTGGGGCAAAGAATTGTGCTGGTTCAGGCCTGGAAATACCAGAAATACCAGAAACTAAAGTCGTCTCTCTTTGGGCGGCCACAGCACAAAACCAACCAACATGATCCTGCTATTAACCTCGATTAACTTGGAGAGGATTCCATCTCGGGCTGTCGAGGCCCCCGTGGCCCCAGCCAAGGCCCCTGATGCCAGCCCAAAATGGCCAGGGCAGGGCAGAGGGTGGGCAGTGGAGAGCGGTGGTGGGCAGTATCCCCAGTGCAGGGGCTGAACCGGGAACAGGGCATCCTGAGCCACCAGGGCCTGAGCTGCCCCCACCCCAGCTTCACTTTTTCTGCTGCCCGTCCACAGACACGGGCACAGAGGAGGTGATTGTTTCTGTCTGACCACGGCGACTGCTCCCCAGGGCAGCCGAGAGCGCAGGCCTGGGTGTCGCAGAGGTAATTGCCAACCACGGGGCCAAAACCTGCCCCCTCCACTCCTGCGGACACAGACGCTCCAGCAAGAGACAGAAGGACAGTCACGGGCACACAGAGGCCCTCACAGGGCCCAGGAGAGGAGCTGGGCCTGTCTGGTCGCCCTCCCGGCCAGCCATGCACACACGCACCACACTTGCACTACACACAGGCACACTCCCTCCCACCACCCACACCCCAGAAAGAGGCTCCACAGAAGCTACACCCCGAGGCACAGTTCCTAGGAGGATAAAAACACCCATTCAGGCAGGGGGCGAGAGCAGGCACCAAAATAGAACCGCTGAGAAGTCCTGGGCGGAAGGGAAAGACAGGCCCAGAGGCGGACGGACTGCATCTGAGTCCTGCTCCTATCACTTCCTCGCTGGGTTCTAGGGCCAAATCACTTCCCCTTCCCAAACCTGCACTGTGCCATCTGTGAAATGGGCACAGATAAAGGGCCCAGTGGGAGCGGGCCCGACCTCAGTAGCAGTGGCCCAGGTGAAGAGGAGGGGCCCCTGTGATTACAATTTACTCTTAGAGATAGGAAGCAAGAGGAACTCAGGGATGAGCGCAGCCTGAGCAGGAAGGGCCGGGGCAGGACCCGGGGGCAGGGGACCCCTCGGAGCTGGGAAATAGGTGTTAGAAGAACTCGGGTTTTAGAGGGAGCCCGATGGGCTGGCAGTCCCGCCTGCCACGTCACAGCCCTGTCGTCTGGGTAAGTCAGTTCTCCTCTCTGAGCCTCTCTGTCGGAGATGACGTGAACACCACTTAGCCTTCTGGGGGCATTGAGGACAGTTACCCCACAGAAGCTAACAGCGATGACGCTGGTCTGTCTGCCTGCTCAACCGGGCGCCGTGTGACCAGGGACGAGTTGACTGATCTCTGTGGGATGGGGATCACGGCAGTGCTGACCTCACAGGCGCTGCGAGGATGACATGCTCAGCACACGTCAGGATGCTGGCATGCAGTCTGTGTACTTAGCATCGCATGGGGAGAAGGATCGCCAGCAGTGTCGCTCCCGGCCCATGGGAGGCAGATCTCTCCAGGGGCCTCCGTGTTCAGGTCCCAAATACCCTCCACCTCTGAAAAGGAGGGTACGGGGAGGAGCCCCGGGACCCAGCCTGCCCTCCCTCTGCCGCCCACAGGGACTCGGGAGGCGGCCTTCGTGTACGCCATCTCTTCAGCAGGTGTGGCCTTCGCGGTGACGCGGGCGTGCAGCAGTGGGGAGCTGGAAAAGTGCGGCTGTGACCGGACAGTACACGGGGTCAGCCCCCAGGGTAAGTGCGGGAGGTGGGGAGGCGTGAGTGGGAGAGCAGAGGCCTGGCCATTGTCACTCATCTGTGGCCCCTTCTGCCCCCGTGCCCCAGGCTTCCAGTGGTCAGGATGCTCCGACAACATCGCCTATGGCGTGGCCTTCTCACAGTCGTTCGTGGACGTGCGGGAGAGGAGCAAGGGGGCCTCGTCCAGCCGGGCCCTCATGAACCTCCACAACAATGAGGCCGGCAGGAAGGTAGCGTGGCATTTCTTCTGCCCCATCACCCAGGGGCAGGGGCAGACTCGGGAAGGTCCTGACACACTCTCCCACCCACATGCCACTCAGAAAACATCTGTCCAGGCTCTCACCGGCACCAGGCACCTCCGGGAAGACAGCGGGCAGGAGCAGTGAGTGGCGCCCTGCACAGCACATATCCCCCCACGTACCTAGCAGGTAGCATGCTAGGATGTGAATCCTGTGTCATAGCAAAGGTCATGTGCTTCTCTCAGATACCATCTGCCTTCTCGATACCTACTCAAGGTTCCTGTGCAGATTCAATGCAAATGTGTTCTTCCCCATCATGTCACCTGCCACTTGCTGTTTCGTATGACACTGCCCTGTAAATTCTCTCTCCCTTGCCTGGTTGGTGTGAGCATCAACCCATGAAGCAAGAGGTCACTGGTTCGATTCCCAGTCAGACACATGCCCAGGTTTCAGGCTCAATCCCCAGTAGGGGGCGTGCAGGAGGCAGCTGATCGATGTTTCTTGCTCATCGATGTTTCTATCTCTCTATCCTTCTCCCTTCCTCTCTCTCTCTAAAACCAATGAAAACGTATTTTAAAAATAAAATAAAATGTCTCTCCCCTGCAACTGTTAAGTGCCCCAAGGGCAGGGCCAGTATCTTCTTTAACTGCCCCCAACACAGCTTACCCGCCCACCACACATACAGTAGGTGCTTAATACAGAGGAAGCCTGGCAATGCATCCTTCTCCGATGCTGCAGCATCCCCCCAGCCATGCCCCCTCCGGCCCCTCCACAGCCTTCCTGACACCTGTCTGCTCTCTCCCCCGCCGGTCCCGTGCAGGCCATCCTGACGCACATGCGGGTGGAGTGCAAGTGCCACGGGGTGTCGGGCTCCTGCGAGGTGAAGACCTGCTGGCGGGCCGTGCCGCCCT
>NW_006352194.1:4874934-4875361 GCF_000327345.1 Myotis davidii
CCGTGCCGCCCTTCCGCCAGGTGGGCCACGCCCTGAAGGAGAAGTTTGACGGTGCCACCGAGGTGGAGCCGCGGCGTGTGGGCTCCTCCAGGGCGCTGGTGCCGCGCAACGCGCAGTTCAAGCCGCACACCGACGAGGACCTGGTGTACTTGGAGCCCAGCCCGGACTTCTGCGAGCAGGACATACGCAGCGGGGTGCTGGGCACACGGGGCCGCACGTGCAACAAGACGTCCAAGGCCATCGACGGCTGTGAGCTGCTGTGCTGCGGCCGCGGCTTCCACACGGCACAGGTGGAGCTGGCCGAGCGCTGCAGCTGCAAGTTCCACTGGTGCTGCTTCGTCAAGTGCAGGAAGTGCACAGAGGTCATCGACCAGCACGTCTGCAAATAGCCGGGACCACGTCCTGGCCTCCTCTCCACTCCGCCCCA